>NC_142501.1:24041087-24347287 GCF_057876585.1 Rhinolophus sinicus | reverse complement strand
CAGGGTGGTCAGAAGTGACCCCGGCCAGGCAGAAAACTAGCAAGATGGCTTTGGGGTGTTAATCCAGCTCTGTGACCTCAGCTATTCTGACTGCCTGGGGCCAGAGCAGCGCATACACCACCAAGGTTCCCGCAAACAACAAAAACCATCTTCTCCTGGAAGAAGCCTAACACAGAAGTGGCTTCTGAAATCAGAGCAGAAGTCCACCTGGACAGAAGGCCAACATTGGTTCAGGACCTTGTGGAGCGACCCAGCAGTACAGACTTTATAGTTGGGTAGATCAGCAGCAGCTGTTATTAGGGCATCTCATTACCATGTGCTTTCAGAAACTGACGTATCTGGGCTTCAACTTCTGAGATTCTAACTTTACTTATAAGTCTGAGTGGGGCCCTGAGTGTCACTGGTTGTTCTGATATGCAGTTAGAACCGAGGAGCACGGGTGGTGGTGACAGGTGTAGAATAGCTCTTCACAGCCAGGATTATCCTCTCTTATCTCCTTACCCAGCCCTCTTTGCTCTCTCTTTTTTGTTTTGGTTTGTTTTACTCTATTATAGAATTTTCAAATATTCAGGAAATAATGCATGTACCTAGTGCCAAGATTTAGCAGACTTTTTTTTGTACCTTGACACATTTGTTCTGGATGTTGTTGTTCAGAAATATAATTACAGATAAGCACTCAAGCCTATCTGAACACCCCATCTTACTCTCCGCGCACCCTTCCAAGAGGAAATCATTCTCCTGACGTCAGCACGCATCCTTCCCGTGCGTGGGTTCTACTTGACTACAAATGCACATGCTTGTTTAGAAAGCTTGCACGGATGGTGTCCTAGTGCATGTTCCTTTTGCACCTTGTGTTTTTCACTCAACATTATGACTTCAAGGTCATATTGAAGTCATATTGATCTGTATTGATCTACTTCATCTGCCTTCACGGCCGTTGAGAGACTGCCAAGCCCCTGGACCTGGGCCGCTGGTCCGGGTGCAGGATTTGCCCCATTACCCTAGAATCTTTTTCCAGGGGTTTGAATCCGGCACTTGGATCAGGCGCTTGTGGACTCCTGGGTTCCAGGGCTCCCTTGGAGTTGGTCCACACCCAGGTCGCTGTTGCTACAGGAATTCGTACTCTTTGCTCAATAGAGCATGTCAGGAGAGCAGCTCACCTTTCAGCCATCACAGGAGAGTGGATTCTCTTACAGGGCAAGTAGAAAATGCTAGGCCTGAGCTCTCTGGTGACCTCTTGTTTTCTTTCCACCACCTGAGAAAGGAAGGATCACCTAGACCAGCCAGACCCAGGGGACTGTCAGGCCCTCCCTTCGTGCAGTGGTGGAATTTTCATTCTGCCTTTTCATTTTTGTGCAAAGTGAGGATCTGACACAGTGGGACTAAGCACCATGTTCACGCCAGCAATGCTTTGGACAAAGGCAGAGCCAAGTGAAGCCCTGAGTTTGTAACTTACCTACAGACTCACAGCCTCTTGAGGGTTGGAAGGGGCCCTAAGATTTCAATTACAGGTGACTTAATTTGGGGGTTTCCCATTCCTGTGTCCCATTTCCCCTTATAAAGCTGTGAATGTCCTAACGCAGGATCCTTACCTTTTTACTATAACGCCTCAAATTACATTTATTGAATGCTTGTTCTTTCTGATTATTGAACACAAAGCACAAAGCTTACTTAGCATATGTATGGAGTGGAGGTGGCGGAGACTATAAATATTAATAAAAATCAAGCCTCTCCCTGCCCCCACCCAGGTGTCCCTGTACTGTATCCATATGTCTCTGATACAAAGCAGATTCTAATGAGTAATAATAGAGTCATAAAGGGCTAGGGGTGGACACACAGGGACTACAGAGGGGCATGATTTAGGGGATCTGAGAGCTTCTTGGAGAAAGCAGGCTTAACCTGGGTACAGCCCAGGTCCTAGTGTTTACTGAGGGGCCCCATTGCTTGGAACACAGATGAGAGCACAGGGTCTTCATTAGTGCTTTCTAGGAAGCTGTGTCAGCGGTTGCTATAAGTATGCAAGGAGGGAAATGAAAGACTAACCAGGCCACACAGGTGGAAGCTGGGTTGTAAGGACCCTCTACTCACCATTTATAAGGAAAACCAAGCCTAGTGTGCTCATGTAAGGAAGGCAGCCGTGGCAGAGTACAGAGAGATAGGACCCAGCCTAGTCATAGGCCACAGAACAGCCCAGACCACGTGATTGACGAGCCTGGATGGGAGGTGACGAGGGGAGGCAGTCCCACAACGTGCTGTGGAAGACAGCCCAGATCCCTCTGCACTCAGCTGTGCTGGGAGAAGGTGTCTTTTGCTTTTCCCAAGGAGAACCCCATAAAACTGGAAGGAGATTTGGGAGCTACTTCAAATCGTGGTCATAAATAATAACAATCTTTTATAATTTATCTTGTTCTTTCATCAACATGAACATATTAGGTTTATAATAAACCCTGGGATTTATGCCACACAGTATCACTTTTTTATAGAAACTGTTCAGAGATGCTAAATACTCTAGAGTCAACTCTGGTATGCTACAGACACAATTCCCGTCTTCTGATTACAAATCCCGTGGGATTTCCACTCTGCCATATTGTGTCTCTCACACAGACTGTGCAATAGATGAACGCTGACAGCAATGATGTCAGAAGGAATAGGCTCACAGTCCTGACTTCCCTTTCTCTTTAGATTGTAAACTAGCATTTCCAGTGACCATGGAAGATGGTGAGGAAGAGGATACATCTGAGAGAGAATGCATCCAAGTTTATATTATAGAACAATACCACATTGAGCTGCATTTTCACAAATAGCATAACAGAATTCTAAGGGAGTCATGTGACAATGAGCAATCCCAGTGTGCTTGGAGAGAGTTGGGTTTGAAGATCTCACAAGCAAGAATAACCTAAATCGCCTCTTGGCTTCAGGAAGTGGAAAAGTGGCAGCATTTGCACTTGAGCTGCTTTGATGTTGTGAAACTGATCCAAAGACCCCCACATACTTTACAGATTATATAATTAAATCACCAAGAGAATCCCAGGTTCTTCTGCCTACCTTCTGCCTTCTGCACCTGGGTCATCTGTGGTTCCATCTATTTCTGCCCCCATCCTACCTTCAAGGGATACAAGTGCATGAGCTCATAGGAGGAGAGCTGAAAAGTCAGGTTCGGAAGTTGTCATTGAGGAATCGCACTGGGGTGAGGCAAAGCTGAACACAGATGGGGTCTAGCTGCTCTGTTCCCCACGTAATTTTGTCTCATGGGAAAGTCAGCAAGCTCGCGCCATTAAGACTTTTAAACAGGGAGGAGGAGGTACCAGGAAAAGAGGAGAGCGTGCTCATTATCCCTCCCTGTGAATTGGAGGAGGTTCCTCTGACAACTTCATGGTTCCCATTCCCAGAATGAAATCCTTGGAAGTATTCTGTTGGGGGGCGGGGAGGGAACATGGAATGAACTAGAAACCTGAACCCTGGTTCCAGGGACAGCTGCCTAGGACTGTAAGTCATAATACCAGGCACTCTGCAGACAAAATCCCCTCCATGGTGCCCCCCCCTCCCCAGGGCAACACACTAGGAAATACTGCCATCTGGTGGGAATTTTGCAGTTTTCCCCTTTTTCCAGGCCTCATGCCAACGAATGAGGAGCATCTCAAAATGGCTGTAGGGTTAGACCCTTGAGGCTCCGGCGTCTTCTAGACCCACCAGGGCTTGCTGTTGTTATGGCCATCACCTCCTTAGGGTGTGAGAGTCCTGGGCTACGGCCTCAGGTCTGTGCTCCGAAATGGGCGCACCCATGGCCTCAGGACTCTCTCCTGCCAGCCTTTCCCTAGTACCATAATATATCCCACTTCTGTGTCTTCCCCAACTGGGCCTCTGCTTAAGATGCTCTGTCTTCCGGGGGCACCAGACTAA
This sequence comes from Rhinolophus sinicus, assembly GCF_057876585.1. NCBI lineage: Eukaryota > Metazoa > Chordata > Mammalia > Chiroptera > Rhinolophidae > Rhinolophus > Rhinolophus sinicus. The sequence continues at coordinate 24,343,387 of NC_142501.1, read as the reverse complement.
GAACTGCCCATTCTTTAAGACTCACCAGCTCATTGCTTTACTATCTATCTCACAGCCTCCAAACTTGGTATCCTCCACTTTGATTTCCCTAATTCTTACACGTCCTGTAAGTCATCTTATCTTCCCAGATCCTCTCCACATGCCTGACACATTGCTCAGCAGTTAGAAGACACTCAGTAGATGGCTGTTGATTGACGTCCAGCTTATATCCTTCTAGTTATAATAAGTACATTCCTTGAATCAGAAATCTGAATGTATAACTGTGGCTGCGTCCACTCCCTAGAAGAGGAAGAACCAGAGACATCTTTGATTCCATTTTTAAAGATGAGATTGCACAGTAAAGCAGAGGATTCTGGCTCTGATTGTGACCCTATGTGAGTAGAAGACTAAATGCAGAGCTTTTGTGCATCTATCTCTATGAGTCATTCCAGGTTGATGGAGGTGGGACAAAGTGGCGGGTATTAAAGTGTGATGACCCTAAAGGATACCCAGCGGTGTGATGGGATGGAAAGAGTTTGAATCCTAAACCTGAGTTCTGACTCTACATATTGAGCATTTATTATGGGTCAGTCACTGAACCTTGGTTCCCTCATCTATAAAACATGATTAATAATTCAGAACACACTTAACCAGCAAAAGTGTCTTGACACCAGTACCTATCTCTAGCTACATAGTAAGAATTCAATAAATATTTGTTGGGGAAAAAAATACCTATCTTAGTGTTGTTGTGGAGAATTAAATGAGATAACACAAAAGCAGTGTGTAAACTATGAAATGCCATACGGGTTCTCATGGTAACATTTGGAGTAGAATCTGCAGTGGTTGTGGTTTGGCACTATCAGCATCCAATCCACCCTCCCTTACTTTCCTCCATAACAAATGTTCCTGTGCTCTTGTGTTCTCTCTCTCTCTCTCTCTCTCTCTCTCTCTCTCTCTCTCTTCTAATTGGATGATAAACTGTGACAAGCACGGGTACCTCTGACAGGAAAGCCCACAGGTACCCTAGTCCCTTTTCTTCAGGCTCATCCTGCAAATTTGTGTTCCAGAAAGGAGATCACAGTGGATCCAGACACTCCAACAGTAAAAGGCATGATGGCTGCTCCCTGTTGTTTCCTTTTGTAAGTAGGCCACTGCTGCCAGAACCTCTCAAGGCCCTACTTCTGATGTTTCCTTGGGCCAAGGCCACATGACCTTCCCCAGCACTTTCTCCCTCTGCCTCAGTGAGCAGCCCAGAGCCACTCAGAGCAGGCTGGCTTGCAAGGCCAGCAAAGCTGCCTGGAAACTGAGTGCAGAGAAGGGAGGTAAGAGACCTGGTTCCAGCCCAGAACTACCACCACCTATCACCAGACTTTACCTCTCTGGTCTGCTACTTCCTCATCTGTAAAATGACAGGCTTGGGTTTGAAGATTTCCAAGCCCTTGTCCAGCTCTATAGTACTGGAGAGATTCAGCAAGCACAGGCAGGCCAACGCGCTTCTCATGCAATCATCTCTCCTTTCCGAAAAGGAGAGGGAAGGGCGTATCTAAGCCCCTAGATGGAACACGGAGCCCTGTCTCTGGAGAACTGACTATATGTCAGGTATTGCAATAACTGCTTTATGTACATTTAAGCCTTTAATAAGCATATTAGCCCAGTATTATCATCCCCATTTATAATTAAAGGGACTGAGATTCTGTTAGTTAAAGTGGGTGGCCTAATTAGTAGGAGAGAGAATTATTTTTAAATGTTAGACATTCTGACTCCAAAGCCTATATTGATAGCAGGCTGACAGGTCACCAGGGAGTGTCCTGTGAAAAGAGAATAGTACCTGTATCAGTCAGGATTCTCCAGAAAAAAAGCAGAACCGATAGGCTATATAGAGAAAGAGACATATAAGGAGATTTATTATAGGAATTGAGCCACACAGTTTAGAAGGCTGAGAAGTCCCACAATCTGCTGTGTGCAAGCTTGAGGCCCAGGAAAGCCCACCGTGTAATTCATTCCAAGTCCTAAGGCCTGAGAACCAGAGGGCCGATGGTGTAAGTCCCGGTCTTAGTCCAAAAGCTTGAGGACCAAGAGCAACAATGTGTGAGGGCAGGAGAAGATGGGTGTCTCACTTCAAGCAGAGAGCAAAGTCTCCCTTCCGCCATCTTTTGGTTCTGTTCTGGCTCTCAATGGATTGGATGCTGTCCACTTACATTGGTAAGGGCATCTTCTTTACACTCAGTCTACTGATGCAAGTGCTAATCTGTTTCAGAGAAACCCTCACACGCCCAGAAACAAGGTTTTACCAGCTATCTGGTCATCCCTTAACCCAGTCAATATGACACATAAAATAAGCCATCACATTCCCCTGTAGACACGGTGGCATGTTTAGTTTATCACACTAAAATAAGCATCGTGATTACACGGTGTATCCATCTAGTCTTCAGTCATTTCATGTATTCATGTATTGCCTCATTTACTATTCACATGAACTCTGTGGGGAATGGAGGATAACCCCCTACTGGAAAAGGGGGCTGCAGAAATTAGACTTGCCGATAGTCAATCAGCTGGTAAATGAGAGAGCTGGGACTAGCGCCCTGGTCGGCTTACTTCCTGCCAGCCTTCCTGTTGCTAGACCACAGTTGGAAAAGGCGGAGTGCTCAATGCCCTTTGCCTTTTCTGCCAACAATTTCAAATTGACAGCCCGGATAACTGAGGCATAAAGAGTCTGCCTCTTGCCCATCCCAGGATATAGATGGCGCACCAGCACAGAAGCCAGCGTCTGCCTGCTTCTAGCCACTGTTCTTTCCTTTTACTCCGCTTTCCTCCCCATGTTCAACTGGATCAAGTCAAGCTCCTTCCCGCGGGTCACTATGGCCCTGCCCAACCTCCCTCCTGCTCCTGTCACCAACCAACTCTCTGGCCTTGTGTTTGGACTCAGGATCTGAGAGGTGGTCTCTGCTCACAGTCAAAGAGCTTTGAGCCCCATGAGCCTTGGGCTTTGGCAGGAACGCAGCTCCCTCACTTAGAATCAGGGACCCTCGGGGTAACGCTCAGAAGAGGCCAAGTTGCATGGTGGGCTCCATATTTAGGGCACTCACGGCAAGTTCCTGAGCGCTCTCAGCTTCAGCCTCCTGACGGACAGTATGGAATTAATAATCGCGTTCACTTAACGGGGTTATTTTGAGGTTAAATGAAATAATGTGTGTGTATTGTTATTATTATCATTAGCTCCCTTATGGAAGTTGTTTACAGGTTTAAATAAATATATGTGAAAATGACATCTGATAAATAAGGACACTCAACAATTGTTCATCCCTTTCTTATCAACGTTACAATTAGTTTAGCCACATTAGGTGGAGAAGATATCATTCCTTTCTATCCCCAGTACCTACCTCTGGGATACATAGCAGAAGCTCTATAAATGTTTGATGAAAGGAAGGAAAAGAAAAGAAAGGATTGCAATTTTAAAATGTATTTGTCTGATACGTTAAAAAGGGGTCATTTGTCAAACAGCAACACCATTTCAATATATTAGTAACACCATATAAAAGAACAACTATGCATTTTATATGTGCAGTATAAAAATACAAATCCTTTGTTCCCAGCTGCTCTGAGGATCTACATTAGGAGGATCAGATCTCGCATCCCATAGTTCTGTTATCTGGGTTTCAAATTCAGCCCTTGGCCTGGTGCCCTTAGCCTTCTGTCACCTGCAAGAAGGAGGGGGCCTTCCACCCCCCCACCCACAAGGCCCACCACTACCATCACAATCCCTATGCTCCTGACACGACGCCAGAGGATGGGAGCAGGGTGGCCAGAAAAATCACACTGCAGGTCAGCATCGGAAGAGAAAGCCTCTGCCGTGTCTCTTCACACCTGCCACAATCAGGGGGCCCAAGAGGGGCCCAAGGCCCACCACCAAACTAGCCCCTTCTTGGCAACTGTCACTCCACACCTTTCTCATCACTACTGAGTGAATCTTTCAGAGCTCACTCCCCAGAAACACAGAGTTAAGGCGATAATTCAAAAAGCAATAACTAAGATAAGAAAAATACTTGAGAATTTATGAAAATTTTTGCAGAGATGTCTTCATTTGGTCCTCACCACATCTCCCTAATACAGGTACAGCAGGAAATTAGAGGGTTCCTTCAACCTCACTTTGCTGTCAGCAAGCTGAAACTCAGGGAGATTTAACAATCTGCTCAAGTGACCAAGATGGGACCTAGGCCCAGACTTTTTTTCCTCTAAACTTAAAGTCATACAATTTCCGTAACAGCAATGAGGATATATCGAATTTCCATAGTCTGTTTCCTTTGAAAGATCTCAGAGATTTCAATTATTAAATATTTGTTTATCCTCCTATCACTTCTGGTTGTTGGGGAAAGCCACATCTCCACATTTTATAGACAGAGAAGACTAAAGCAAGAGCTAGGCCTTGACTGACCCAAGACTCGTGCACACGGACAATTCATAAAAAAGGACTTGTTGGTGTTTGCTGAGCACCCCTCCTACCCATCATGGCACCTTTCGTTAACGGGGTTTTATGGGTTTTCAGTATACCGTGCACATGTCCTGTTTTCTCCCACGTCCTTTGAGTTCTGAGTACCTAAAATCCAGTTTCCCTGGGCGATTTGTTGCCCAAACTTCCATAACACTTTTCCTCCACCCCCTTAAGGTCCTTGGCTGGATCTGAAAATTAAACTGACAAATACAGATTCACAGGAAAAAGCATACACATGTTATTAAATTTTCAAATGTAAAAGGGAGCCTTCACACGAGAATGAAGACCCAAGGAAGTGACCAGAGCAGGAAGCTTTTTATACCTTTTAGATAAAGAAACAATATATTTGTGAAGAATTGATAAGAAGAAAGGGGTTTGGGCCAGGGGTAATACCAGGTGAAGAAGTAACAGGGAAAATAAAGGTTAGCTTAACAAGGTTTGTTTGTACAGCTTCTTGGCCCCAAAGTCCCTGTCTCTGTTGATGAGAATGTCTGTGTTCCTTCGGGTATAGGGAGAGCACCGCTCACTTGAGGATTTTATGGCCTATTTCAGGGAAAAAGGGCAAAGAGGTAGCGGGGCTGGGGGTGGGGGCGACCAGAGTGGCCTGCCTGCTTCTGCCATTTTGTCAAACTCTTTCACATTTTGTCAAACTCTTTCACAAACTCACACTTAAGATAGTCAATGTGTCAAGGTGTCATATTTTGAGGTAGTGTGTCCTGAATTCCATCAAGCAAATCAAGGACTATACATTTGAAAGACTCAATCCTCTCAGCCGCTAGTCACACAGGAACTTGTCAAAGAACAAACGAATAAGCAAGGAATAGCTTGAAGAAAATATATAAGGATGAACTTTAGATAACCCACCAGCAATTTCCTCCATGTTAGAAATCTCTATCAATTATAATTCCTCCTACTGTTACTACGGCTACTGTCTGCATAATGGCAAGGACTTTACTAAGCATTTTGGTTGTGTGATCTCATGGATCCTCACAACCACCCCACCCATTAGGGATTTTTATCACCATATTACAGATAAGGGAACAGAAGCTGATAGAATTTAAATGGCCTGCCCAGGCTCACACAGCTTGGAATTCAGTGGCAGAGCGGGGAGGGGGTGGGGGTTCAAAACCAGATCTATGTGACTCCAGGGAATAAATTCTTAGCTGATTCAGACTCAGCAACGTTTTCTGGGACTATCATTTCAATTTGATTATGCCAACATTTAATAGTTTCAATACTGTAATTGTTTATGATCTACTTATTACATGCACGGCACTTTTTTCTGGGTAACATAAAGCAAACAAAGATGCTTATACCATGAAGCTGAGCCTAAGAAGCATATGAACTTGTGGAGCTATAAGTGTTGAGAAAAAGAGACAAACCACTAGTGCTTGGAAAGAGTATAGCCTTTGGAACCAGATGGGCCTAGGTTAAGCCTTGGTTCAAGTATTTATTACCTACATGGCCTCTACTATTTAGCCTTAGTTTGTGCATCTGTAAAATGGGACTAATAATATCTACCCTGCAAGGTTGCTGTAAGGACAAGATAAATTGTTTTTTAAGTACCTAGCACAATACATGGCCCAGAGTAAACAATCATTCACATCACAAATTTTACTGAGGACCTAAGAGCAGGAAATATAGTGATGGGCTGAACAAAAATGGCCCCTGCTCTCATGGAGTTCACAGTTTAGCATGGTTGTTCCTTCTACTGTAGCTAACCAAGTAATACAGCATAGCATTAGAACACGTAATTAGAAGATAAAAGGCTGGTCTTATAAACTGCCTAATAACTGCAACAAACAGCTTTCTCATGTAAACTCAATAGGTCAACCAGAGTCCTCGAAAGTAAACTTCTGACTATGTTAGAAAGCAGGACACTACATAAGGAGTTACATTAGAAGCCTGGGTGTGTTGGTCATGCTGAGCCAACATTCCAGTATTTTATAAAAGGAGTAATGCAGGTGAGTTCTGTCAGATGAGCCAGGTGTATCAGTAAAAATAAGACCAGAGCTGGTACCACACAATGCAAATATCTGGTTCTGGCAAAGACAATAAGGAAACGTGGTGTGGAGGTCAGTGAACTAGACCTGAACAAGAGAGCTGGGCTCTGGTTCCAGGCCAGGTCCTGACCAGCAGTGTGATTGGGAAAAGCCCCTTTGTCTCTCTCTGGGTCCGTTCCCTATCTGCGAAAATGGTGGATCCCTGGGGTCTCATCTACCTCTGCCAGGCTATGATTCAATAAATATAAAATGGAGACATAGTTAAATAAAGTTAGTTTCCATAGCAGTCAGAGTAGCTTCAATACAAATGGGACACGAGGTAAACTTCAGGACTAGATCATACGTCCACCTCATTTCAGAAGGTGGAATTTCTAAACACTGGCCATCACCCGTGGATGCCTGCCTTACTTGACAGTGATAGATAAAATTCTGATGATGTCGGTTTTCAGTTAGTGATTGGGGCAGTGATTAGTGTTCCCAAGTATTTCTATGTTAGAAATCCTATTATGGCTCTCTACATTGTTAGGCAGAATTTTTCTTTCTGGGCTGTTTGTGAGTTGCTGCAGTCATGTGATTAGTGCCAGCCAATGAGTGGGGAGTGAGAGTAACATCTAATGGACAGGTAATGTAAGGAATAAACCTTTGTGTTTTATGCCCTTGGGTTTTGAATGGTTATTTTTGTTACTGCAGCATAATGTAACCTATTTAATTGCTTCATATTAATGTTTTGCTGATTTAATAGTTTCATGGAATATAGACTGGAATCATGTACTAAAAAGCTTTTCATTTAAATATGACTACCTTCCATCTGATTTGACACCACTGCATTTCCATGACAAGGGACACCATTCACATTACGCTCCTGGAAGTGTCATTCACGTGGGATACAGTGTGACTAACAAAACAACAGCTATAGATCTGTAATACAACAGGGGAAATAAACTCATTCTGCTTATCCTTTTAACTTCATTAATTTTCAAGTTAATGGAAATAATCCTTTTCATATGCAAAGGATTTTATAGTTTCAAAAAGCTCTTGCATTCAAAATGTATTATATCATTTATGAAATATTTACAAACTCTAAGGCAGATAGTATTAGCTCCATTTTACAACCAAGGGCGCTGAGAGCCAATACAGTTTAAGGGACTACATTAGGTTGCCAGGTAGTAAGTGGCAAAGCTGAGACTGGAACTTGTGTCTCCTGACTCCATGTGTGGGACCAATTCACCTCTACCACCTTTCCTTCAGCATCTCCACTTTGAACAGAAGTTTCTTTTTGTTTTTATCTATTCTAATCAGGTTTCCCTTCGGTAGGAAAACCCTGTACCAATCACCTCCTTATCATTATTAGTTTTTTGCAATCCGGTTGTTCACAAGAAAGTGCTGCTGGCAGAAACCTCCCACCGTGTGCTCTCAGGGCAGTGAAGTCACTCTGACTGGTGGGTCTAGAAGAAAATACCATCCACTAGCCTTGAAAAACTGGAGGCTGGCTATCTGGTTAGCCCTGGAGTCCTGGCATCCAGCCTCGGGTATCAACCCTGGCTCCCATCTTGGATGGGCTGACAGACTGCGCTCTGAGTCATCCCACACTGGACCTGGCAAAGTATCTCACCTCTGAAGTGTGGGGGCAGTGAGCACTGCTTAGGGCAATGGCCCCACATTACTTTCCAGCTCCTCTCCCAAAGAGTTCGAGGTCTATTCCTCTCCACTCGTACTGCCATATTCTTTTCCTTTTCCCTTTGTGTTTCTCCTTTTGGCAAACCTTTGGTTTGGGTTGTTTAGCCTCCTTTCTGTAACTGGATTTATGTGATAGAAATCTCCCCATTTTCTGGGTCTCTGATACCCAGGCTGTCAGTTAGATGCGGGCAGAAGGACTCAAAGACCTGGACAAAAAGCCTCCATCATCAAGGGTCTTCAGAGGTGACAGATAGAGAAATCTTTCTAATTAATACACTACAACCAGATAGTCAAATGCTTTAGAAATCACTTGTGTGATCCCTGAGTTTCCAAAGTTCTCCTATGAATGTATGCAGTGATACACTGATCTTTGGAGGCAATGAGGCCTCATGCTTGTTCTCACTTCACCAAAGAAGGTGCACCAGACAAACACAGAAGAAGGGCGTCTCTACCTCTCTAGGACCTGCCATGGGGACTCCAGCTCCCACGGTGTCCCCACCCTCCTCTCTACTGAGGCCTGCATACCTGACACCCATTTCTTTCCCAATAGATCTGACATGACTGATTCTTTGTGAGAACTTTCTTCTACCACAGAGGACCTGATGCTGAGTCCTCATATTGGGAAAGTTAAGCTTTCAGGGTGACCGCTAGGATTCCCAGATGTTTCACTCTTTTCAAAGTTTCAACCGCAGAGCTGGAAAAAGCAACAAGTAAGAGACAGAAGAAGAGACGCTCCCTAGAGGGTTGCATGACATATTCTCCTGCTTCTTCTCTTCTCCTTCCATCCCAAGGCTTCTGAACCTGGGGTGAGGTCATGGGGCCTTTAGCAGTTGTGGGTCCTTGTCATAAGGGGCCTTGTAGTTTCAGGCCTCCATCTGATACCTACCCGACGAGATAAAATCATCCTATTATGCACTTTCACAGCACCATGGATACCTCCTTCAGCGCTTTTTTTTTTTACACAAGCAATTTTACATAGATTTATAGGATTATTTGATCAGTGTCTTTCTCCCCCATTAGACTAATCTACATAAAGTCAGAGACCATGTTGTTTTTCCCTCACCTGGCCAAGAGTAGGCTCAATAAATATTTGTTGAATGGGTAAATTAATCTTCACTGCTGACATAACAAGAGACAACGTGCTTAAGCTATGACAAGAAGGATGAGGTGAATGGCTGGATCGCCTGGTTTTAAATCCTGGCTCAGCAATTTACATCTTAAGATCTTACACAAATAACACTGTCCTGCCTCATTTTGCAGTTCTAAATGGCAGTAAATGTAGTACCTACTCCACATGGTTGTTTTGAGGATTAGAGAATACACGTAACACACTTCAAACAGTCTCTGGGAAACATAAATGCTCAATAAATATTAGCAAACTAAAGCCTGCTTTGCAGATGGTGGGGGGCTGAGGGAGAAGTTTTGATTTTGCCCTTTGCAAGTCACAGGAGATGTGTGATACCTCACACCTAGGTAGGGAGGCAGTTTTGAGAGTTAAGACAAGAAAGATTTTCTAACTGTAATTGTTCAACAAAGGTACTGGCTGTAACTAGAGACAGTGTCTCTGTAACTAGAGACAAAGTGGGCATGATTACCATAATAGATGATGAGATTGTTGAAGGAATCAGGATGTAAACCATGGGCAGCTTTGGTGATGGTTAACTGATCACAGGTCTCTAGGGCCAAAAGAGATTAAGTGGGCATCCCAATAAAAGCCTATTTCATTAAAGGAAAAAAAGACTACAGATGTGATGTTTAGAGGTCTGATCTATGTCACAGAGCTCTTCCAAAGAAGGACAGTACAGTAGTTAGAAGAACACAAAGTCCAGAGCCAGAAGGCTTAGGCTTCAATCCCAGGTAAGCCATTACTTGCTGTATATCTTGGGCATGTTACTTAACCTCTCTGGGTTTCAGCTTCCTCATTTGTAAAATGGGAATGATCATAGGACACCAATTTTCCAGAGTTATTGCAAAGAAGAAATGTATAACAGTGCACGGTATCATTGTGTAAATATTAAGTCTAATTAAAATGATCAAAAACATCGTAAGTTTATAACACAATACCTAGCTCTAGCCAACGGACAAATGATTGTCCATTTTTCCTGGAAGGGGAGAGAATCTGAAAAGGAGTCGACATCAAATGACAAGTAGCACACAGTAGTTTGCCTCCATAGTTAAGGACCTAGAGTGGCCAAAACCAGAAGGCGGGTGACAGGAGGTTCAAGAAGGAGGTTTGAGGAACGATCCTTCTGAAGGGGTACAGAGTATGTGAATGCCACCACAGGCTCCATATATGAAGCTCGTGTTTAGCAGTCAGGTGGACCAGATGATTCTCTGGATGTCATTCCACCTCCTTCGTTGCTCTATCAGAGTCTATAGTCCCAGGGACAACTCTGCCTGCCCAGCTTCCCTTGGCTCTGTGTGCTACATATGTCCTTTTTATAAGCTACTTTTCTGCTTAAATCAGACAAGATGCAGTTCCTACTGCTTATAACAAAAAGTTCCAAGCAATATTGTGGATTCCTCAGATCTACTAAATCAGAATCTCTGGGGAAAGGGCCCACTAATCAGGATTTTTGGAAGCAGCCTGGGTGATACATACTGAAATTTGAGAACTACTGCTATTGTTGGCATCTGAGACACGTTTCAGCGCTGATGTTTTCTGATTCCATGTTTGTCTGGTTGTATGAACTCCTGGGACCACTTCATGTTGCCAGCTCCACTGGGCCTGAGAGGGTCAGGCCACAGGCCTAGCAGGAGCTGGGCAGAGTCCCTAAGGAGGACAGAACTGCTGTGGCTATTTAGGCGGGACATTAGCAGCTGTGCTGAAGGGGAGATGAGCAGAGAGGAGGGGAGATCATCTCAGAGCAGCCAGCAAGGAAGTGGGAGCATACTTATGTCTCTGCCATCACAGAACCTTACTGCTGGGTCCCTGCCCCAGATTTCCCAGGTGTCATTCTGGCGCCAGTCTTCTTGAAATACCACTTTCATCAGGTTAATTTCCCCTCTTGAAACCATCCACAGTTGCCCTCACCTACAGCACAGAATCAGTTTCAAACTCCTCAGTCTGCTCTTCAAAGCCCACAACAGCCCTGCCTCAACTTGTCTTCCCCAATTTGGCTCCCACAATTCCCACAAACCCTATAAAATGCCCAAAGACCTTCTGCTCAAGCAAGACAGTCCGTCACTTTCATCCTCTTGCATTCCTCCTGTACTTAGCTCCAGGCTTTTCTATCACAATTTCCCCTTCCTGTTACTGAGCTCTACCCTTCCCCAGCCTGGCTCCTCCTTTCCACTCTTCAACCTGTTTGCCTTAAAGTGCATCTTCATTGCTCTACCTGGACCGCCCACCAACACGGATCTTTGCTTCTCCATGGTCAACCCCTAACAGCCCTTACCAGTTGGCTGGGTAGAAAGAGACACACAGTCTGGAAGGAGAGAGTGTGGGTTTGAATCCAGCTCTGCCAATTATTAGCTGTATGCTTTCTCTAAATTTATTTGGCTCTAAACCTGGCAAGGTTATTTCTATGATTGGATATAATGTATATAAAATGTCTACCATGAAGCATGGGACACAGTAGGTGCTCAGCAAATAGTCACTAGCAGTTACAGTAGCCCCTACCACCTTGCGTTCTTAAATCTCATCTTCAGTTGAAGCCACAATTTGACTGTTGGTGTCTTCACTGTATGCCCCACCCCATGGTGCCGAGCCCCCTTTTGAGTTCTTAGAAGGGGCCAAAAACATATTTTCTGGAGTCTCTGGGTGTTTGTGCTACAAGTTCACTGGCTTTTTTTAAGTTGCACTCAACAGACAGGTCAGCCTCACAGAGCTCAGAGATAAATCCAAATACCAGTCTTAGAATGAAGTCAGCATGTGCTTTTAAAAGAGGAAGCCCTTAAGAGTTACAGACTCGATCTGAAAGCCAAAGCTTTCTCTGCTGAGCTGCCTGAGAACACTAGCAGCTTGCTAAGGAAACCACTTGGTTGTCAAAATACATGCCGGTTTCTCCTGTCAGGGGTGTCAGCCGACATCTTGGAGAATGGCAGAGCAAGCTCTTGGGAGTTCGGTGCTGATAAATGATTTGTAAATGTCATGTAGACCCAAGGACTGGATGCCAGTATAGATGGAAGTCACCCCTCTTTCCAAGCAATGGAAAATTGTGAAACTTCCAGCTTTCTTGTATAAGCTCATGTACCACATTTTTAAACTTATAAACAGTAAAAATGACCATAAATCTACTTGTCCCTACCACACCAGAATAATAACACCTCCTCTACACTAAAAACAATGTTTCATACTTTTTTTTTTTTGGCCTCAAGACCCATAATCTCATTATTCTCTTGACTCCATCTAGGTGTACCTCCACTCTGCGGCTATTGACTCAACAATCAACTAACAAGTACTACCTGTGCGCCCAGAACTCTGTGGGAGGCCAAGAAAGGAAACATGGCCTCCGTCCTCCTGAAACAACTTAAAATCTAGTTGTTTTGTCAGATCTGTACCATCCCAAAACCTACGGCCTTCATTCTACAGTCAATCAATCAAGAAATATTTGTCAAACTCTGCTGTGTTCCTGGGATACAGAGGGTGAACGAGCCAGGCAAGGTACTGGTTCTCAGGGAGCTTGCATTCTAGGAGGAGAAAGAGGCCATGAGCAAGTAAATAAGTATTGTAAGTGCAAAAAATGGTAAGTGTCATGAAGGAAATTGGGTGAGAGCTAGGGAGATGGGGTTGGCTGGGCAGGACACCACAGAAAGCATTCTGAAGAGGTGGCATGACTAGTCTGCCAAAAGGGCTAAGGTAGAAGAGAAGAGACTCTTACAAATCCCTGCCTATAAACCCTGGAGAAACACAAAGGATATGGCAATGACTTCAGAGGTGCTGCTGGCTGTAACCTTCTATGCCTCTTGGTCAAGGGCTGTACTTCATGTGTAGCACTAAGCACAGCACCTGACTCATAGTAGATGCTGAATAACAGTGATGGATCACAATATTCACAATTTACCGCATGTCAGGCAATGCACCACGGACTTGCCATGTGCTATTACATTGAACTCTCCGAACCAAACATGAGGAAGGTACCATTATCCCCACATGAAAAACACCAAGTGGTTTTCACAGAAAGTAGCTGGACCTAGAATGAAAACCTGGGCCCTCTATTTCTAGACCACCTGGTCCCCACTCCCGCGCTGTAACGCATGCAGCAGGAACGAATGGTGGAAGATCCTTCCACTTGGTCTTAGGTCTCATTCGTTTGTAGGAGGGATGCGGAGGTGGCGGCCATCTGCTCCAGGCCTCGGCTTGTCAGATCCATATATTAAATGGCATCTGGACCATCGCTACATCCAAACGTTCACACCTTTTTGAATACGCAACCAAATAGCTCCTTGTCTCAGGCAAGGGGCAGTCTGAGAGAGGTTTCATTTCTGAGGTTGGGCAAATCAAATAGCAAAAGAAATGGCATCTTTTCCTTCTCCCCTGTAGCTCCTCAGTTCACAAGCAGATTTTTACCGTTGAGTGTAAACCACTAAAAACTCATAATAGTGACCATATGTACACTACCTGCCATGGTCAGGAATGAGCCCAGTGCTCAGGTTTCTGCTGGAAACGAAGCTCAAGCTGAGATGAGCCGGGTGAGAAGCCAGGAACACACGCAGCGCTTCCCATGCGCTGGGACAGCACAGTTTATTCCTGCTCTGCAGTACCGCCTGGTCCTCTCACAGCCCCAGACCTTCCCACCTCCACGCCTCTGCTCAAACGGATTCCTTCTCCTGATCACCCTGCCTGCTCCCCCACCTGTGCACATTTCCACCATCCTTCCAGAGCCCCCTCAGACACCTGGTTTCTACATCTGTTTCTGACATTAGTGTGCTTAGTTTGGGCTGTTAGATTGTGGGCAAATAATTCCCTTCAATTCATCTTTTTATGTCTTCTAGCTCTAGCACAGGACAAGAGATATTAATGCTCAGTGAACGTTGCTGAATTATGTTTGATGGTGGTCCCACTTTGAATGGCAGGGCTTGTTGTAGGCTCTCTCCTGGACTTTTAAACAATAATAGTAATAACAATAACGATGATAATAATAACAATTACTGACCTTCCCCAAGAGCTTTCCGCCTAACAAATATCTAAGTAGTTTATTTCACAGTTGCCTTATGACAACTATGAAAGAAGGCCTTATTATTATTTCTATTATATACGATGTTTCCCTGAAAATAAGACCTAGCCGGATCATCAACTCTAATGCGTCTTTTAGAGCAAAAATTAATATAAGACCCGGTGTTATATTATGTTAGATAAGACCGGGTCTTATATTACAATAAAATAAGACCGGGTCTTATATTAATTTTTGCTCCAAAAGACGCATTAGAGCTGATGGTCCAGCTAGGTCTTATTTTGGGGGAAACATGGTAGTTGGAAAAAACTATTTTATGGCATGCCATTTAGAAAGGTATCACTTACATTTGGTCACAAGCTAATAAATGACAAAACTACGGTTTGAACTTAGATCCCCTTGCCTCCAAACCTCCCACTTAACCAAAACGTTTGACTGCCTGGATGCCTCTTCATGTCCTGGCTGCAAGGCTCCGCTTTATGCCTTCTCAGTCCTCTCCCACCCTCAGCCCTGCATCCCAGCCCTTCTGTCTTCACCCTCCTGGGGGACAGCACACTCCCCAGCTGCTCTCAGGAGACCCTAAGTTCTCCACTCCCCACAATTCTTTAACCCATTCTGCTGTCCAACATTCTGCTGCCAAGCTCTACCTCCCACCATATATCCTTCTGCTTAAAATCCCATTTCGTAGACTCTCAGATTATATACAGTTAAGTTGCATTTGATTTAACTAGTTCATACCAAAGTGTGAGTGACTGCTAGCTTCTTAAAATTCAGTGGGAATTTGCCATTTGATAAGGGGATATCTGCCAACTGTAAGAACTAAATCTGAATGTGTTCCCAAAGGAGAGTTCCAAAGTGTTTTGAGCAATGGCAGCATTTTCTAATGAGATGTCTGGCCTTCTCCAAGATGACCCTTTTGAATAGTTATTTATTTGTATGTCTGAAGGTCTGTATGTATACATTTGCTGAAAAAGAAGTCTAATGAGTTCATGGTCAGACCTCATCCACAAACTCTTCATCATACAATTCAAATGTCTCATTAACGTGCATTTTTCATTGTGAGTCTATCATTCTTTTGTTTCAGGTTACTCCCTTCCATCTCGGAAATTCGGGGTCCACACTATAAATCCCTTGTGCTCTCCACAGCACGAGTGTGGTCTAGGCACAGCATCAGAAAGGAGTGATGACTAATTCACAGCAGAGACTTACTCCTCAGCTTTGCCCTCTCGGTGTTTTCCAGAAAAGACCCAACAAACCACGCCTCGGTGCCATCAGAGCATCATCCCCTTCAAAGCTACAGAACAAAAACCTCTGTGTGACTCTGAGACATTCCATGCTTCGCTTGGACTCAGGTCTGCCTTGGTGGCTGCCAGCTGTCAACATCTGGAATCCATTCACCCATTCCAAAGAGCCACCCAGACAGAACTGCCTGTACCCCTGATTGGGCCCAGTGATGTGGTCCGGGGAGGATGGGGAGGGGCTCCCTGGTGGCTGGGAAGAGATTGGGTCAGTGCCAGATACTCCAGTAAGAAGAGGCAACCTGAGCTGAGGGCACTGGCTCAACAGGGGTGTCAAATTTTTCTTTCCAATAACTTGACAGTTGATATTTTAGTAAAAGCATCAAGGAAAATATTAGAACTGATGGAAGCTTTCTTAGTTAGTATTGTTTTGACTTTGAATTACATTTGGGGGAGCATCATATTCTTTTCAGGGCTTAAAATGGTTAAAGATTTTATCCAGCCCTGGCCCTGGAACTGGATGATTATATAATCCAGTTCAGACTGGGGTTGAGGACGTGGACTACTCAGCCACCCAGGCCCCTAATGTCTTCTCTGTGCCTAAATCCCAGCGTCTAGCACAGCACCTGGCACATGGGAGCTCAGAAAATGCATGGTGGCCTGGTTATACTTACCCCTGCAGGGACCAAGACTGCTGGTATTACAGGGAACCAACCTGGCGACTCAGGGATACCCCTGAAGACAACAGCAGAGAATGATAGAAACAGAGACCACCACCACCTCTATTGCTCCCCCCACCTCCACTTGAGTGGCCATTCACTTATTTCCCAAATTGAGACATTTTGGGAGTGAGGGGGATGGAGTTTAGAAATAATTAATAAGACTCCCTTGACCAACGACAGGTATACTCTTAGCTGTCCTTGGCAGAGTTGATGTATAGTCACTCTATCCCTCACCAATTTTTTATTTATTTTTTTTTATGTAGAGGGACAATTTCTCCAATCTTCCACCTCTATCCCTCAGATCATTCTCTCTTCCATCCCCACCGTATGACTCTTCCTTGGTCTCTGAAACACTCCCCGGAGTCCTCACCCAGAGAGTGCACCATCTTTCTAATTCTAGGAGTCCCAGCTCATGGGAAATATTATCATCCATCCATCTACACACATCCTAAGTGAAGACAGAGCAATGACACCTATCAAATGAAGGACATTCTTCTACAGCTTCCTAGATGCCAGGGAATGGCTGTATCAATGATTGTTCTACAACATTCCATATGGGAGGCCCAGAGTGATGTATTTCATTGCATTATAAAAACAGCTTGTTAAGGGCTTAACCCAGTTCCTCACACATAGCAAGTACCTCATCAACATACCACATATGAAGATATTAACGAAGCTAGTTTATATGCCCAGTGGCTTAGAAGGCCTAGGACCTAATTCTACGGTAGACAGGCAAGAAGTCATAAGCGGAGTCAAGTCAGCCCAGAAAGCCTTCTTCTTGAGCACTTGCTATATTCCAGGCCCAATTCTAGGCACTGAGATGAACAGGAGGATGATGAGCCTATTTCTGCTCTGAAAGAAGGGTTCATTTGAACTTGGATGGGAGAGAGGTAGGTAAACAACTGACCATAGTTTGACTAGAATGTGTTTTGATAGGAGAGCCAAAGAAAGGGAAACGGCTTTGGACTGGAGGGCTCCTTTAAGGAGAAGATATTTGAGCTGTGCATTGAAGGATGAGTAGAATTTCAAGAGACAAAAATAAAAGTCGGGTAATCCCACCAAGAGGATGACTGATGGGAAATCATGCCAATGGGTGTCATCTGGGGCCAGGACTTTGTCCAGTGCAACTACAAAGTACAGGTGTCCTTGGGGGGTAGATGACATAGAGAAGGAAAAGGCTGGAAAGGAAGATTTAGCACTACATTATGGAAGACTTTAAAAGTCAGGCGAAAGGGATTGGAATTATTCTGTTTAAGGGCCCTGAAAAGACCTGATGGTAGGGGTTGTCCTCTGGAGAGATTAATTTGGAACACATATGTAGGATGGCCTGGAGGCAGAGAGGAAATAAAAGCAGACCCCATGTCAACCTGGGGTCCAAATGCCGTGGGATTTATAGGTGACTTTACTCCAACCCAAGAAGAACAACAAATAACAATAATATAGTATCATGTACACTATAGAGAGAGTACAACAGAGGAACAGCAGCACAAATCACTGTCTGTTGTGCAAACTAGATATTTTGTGAGAAATACTTCCTTGCAACTGGATGCCTTGGCCACTTAAGCACAATTGGGTCCACTTGCCTCAATTTCCCAGGTGACATCCATTTAAAAAATGCAAATTATTGCAGTAATAGAAAGTTTTATCAGCTGGGGAGGAAAGCAAAACGATGTACATGGGCATCTTCTGTCCATTTCCGGTAACTGGCGTGGATGGCTGAGAGGTACCTATTCAGGCTTTAATGATCTCAGTTGTTTATACTACATGCCAAAGGGACAGCTGTTTGCACTCTTTGGAGCAAAGCTGCTCTATAAATCTGCAGTTTCATTATCACGGTAATTTGAAAATTTATAATAAATGTTACATTGCAATCATGTCATGTTATAAGCCCTCAGAAGTTCCCAAAGGGCAGGTCTTGTGTTGGAACACAAATTACAGGGTGACCAAAACATGAAGCCAAAACTCCTAATAGCCTTCAGATGTTTCGGGATATCAGTCACTATAAAACCGAAGATTAAAGAAAAAAAGGCGAAACTTTTTCTTTCTATGTAAAACTTGGGGTTCAGCACTGCTGATCTCTCCTATTTTGGAGCACACAAGCATGCTCTGTGTCAAAGGCCGTGTTCAAGGAGCTGACAGGCACGGTGAGTCACAAGACACCATCTGCCATAAGGAGGGCAGCTCCCAATCTGAGAGCGAAGACACGACTCACACAACCAATTCAAGGAACAGAGTGGCGAGTGAGACAAGAGGGCTGCACGAGCTGACAGGAGGGTTCACAGGGGCAGGAGGATGGGAAGACTTGATATTAATAAACACTAAATCTATGTTCTCTTTGCTTCGCACTGGTTCTAACCCCACACTTCTTCCAGTACCCCTGGTTCAAATAACTACACCGGACTTAGATCAATCCCCAAAACCTTTGATTGAGCACAATTGTATTTCTCAGCAACATTTACAGCTCGTTCTTTGGTTTTATTTTGGGTTTTCTTTGTTATGATTCTTGCACGTGTCTCCTTTTGTACAGGCAGGTGGGGCCTGCCCACATCAGTCTCCGAGTGACTTGAGGGCAGAATCGGTCTCATTCCTACCCCCACCACAGTACTCAGGACTGATGGGCTTGTGCCAGCAGATGGAAGACACCTGCAAGAGGCAGGAGTGACTTCTCCTGGGCACAGAAAGTCACAAAGGAGAGAGGGTACAGAGAACACAGTGAGAGGAGGTGCTCACGCAGAGCCTCCTTGCTGGTCAGCACTTCGCTCCGGCTCCTACTCAGTCCACACCTCCCTGTTCCACTTGTCTCCAATGAGGCTTGCACACATGGGGAAGACTCAATGCCTATCGGTGAGTTACCAGAAGGAGCGGGGATGTGAGCAGGCTGAAAGGGGAAGCCCCACTGTCCCCGCCACCGGAGTCTTTTAATCTTGAGAGAAGCACAAAGGAGCATGCTTGTGGGGGTCCGAGCCAAGTTCACCATCAAGGTGCATGTGGAGCTTTCCTTCTGAGTTTCAGGGCAATGACATGCTTTGAACACAGAAGTTGGGCTTTCCCCAACCATACTTTCTTCTTGACCCCACCACATGCCCTCTTAGACTTTTTAGTTCCTGTTCCTGGTCTTAGAATAGTTATGAGGAACTACAGGTCTGCAGGGCTTCTTGCTCCCCACCACACTGCACCCCACCTCTCACCATTGGGCCTGCCTCAGCCCTCAGTCTCAGCCCCAGATTGCTCATGCCTCCTTTTGACACAAACTCAAAAATCTGCTGGGGTCTTCTCATAGTTGGCCAATGAATCAAGAGCACATTAAGGATCTTGGCTTCCTCCCACAAATTAAAAACAAAAAAGATCAGATTTGAACCCATCGCTTGCCATGCAACAGAAATTCGTGTTGTGTTTCCTTTGCTGAGATGATCTCCCTGCATCTCTTCTGGGTGTGCTGCCTGGCATGGCAGGGCTACACTCCTGCTCCCGGTGCTGAGTGGCCAGGGGTGGTGCTGGGACTGAGAATCCTGCCCGGAGCTCTCCAGGGGGCCTTGGGTTTCCAGGCCACCAGTTCTGCCTGAGATGTCCACCCTTCTGCTTCTTCAGGAAAATATGTGCTCCCTCCTAATACCCCCCGAGTCCCCACATCCCTGTCCCCCACTCCCGCCTCATTTCATGCCTTCTCATGCTTCACTCACATGTTACTGTGACCACGCATCTTTCTGAAGTAGTACACCTCTCCCCCAATTACAATATTGCTTATTTCCCCCGTGGTTCTTACCTCAATTTAAAAATGATCTAGCTTGGTGGTAGGAAAAAGGAAACACGCGGGCTTTTAGAACTAAATAGCATTGAAAAGAAAACTCATTTCCAAAACGGGGTGAAAAAAAAAAAATCTAGCAAAATGTTCATTTGCTTACTTGATTGTCGATTCTCTCCAATGGACTGGAAAACCAATCAGGAAAGATCCCTTGCCAGTTATTCCCAGGGCCTAGCATGGTGCCTGCTAATGCTGTAAATAATGCTGTCAAATAAACATTTGTTGAATGAATAGAGGACTGAATAAATGAGTGAATGATGAATGAGCGATAGAACTAAGGACACCGGACTAGAAATGTCTCAGTCTCCTTCCTGGACCGCGAGATGCCTGTATCCAGGAGCCCGTTCGTCACAGTGCTGCAGCTGCACTGCCTACACAGGCTTGGCATTTGCGGGAAGTGCAGTTTAAATTGAATAAAATCATATCAGAGGAGACAGATCAGGGCTTCACAAGCATGACTGGAGACCCAGGAGGCAGCAGATAAACTGATGTGGCAGGGATGTGCCTCGGGAGGCGGGGTGGGGACAACTTAATGAGAACTTGGAGACCTTCATGCAGAAGGAGCAGAGCGGAACACAGAGAAATCCAGCCTAGGAGTCAGGGAAATCAATGCCGGTCCTAGGTTACTTTAACAGGAGGTGTGACTTTGGGTATATCACCTCTTCTCTCTGGGCCTCAGTTTGCTCATCTGTGAAAGGAGCGGGACAGGCAGGATTATTTGTGAGGTTCCTTCCAGCAGAAACACTGCACGGTGCAAAGTTTGACATTAGAAAACAACTGCCAGGTAGGAGGGAAGGTAACGAGCACCTTGCTCTGTCTGGATTCACTCCAGGCTGGGCCACACCTCCCCCACCATGAACAGTCCTGTACGCGTGCACGCCCTAAGCACTCCGTGTGCACACACAGGCCACGCCAGCCCAGGGCCCATCTCTACCGTCAGAGGAGAGTCATGTGACGAGGGGCGGGGAAGTGCACTCTCAAGGCTCCTAGGTGATGCCATGTCCAGAAAAAGACTAAGGGGCAGAAGGGGAAGGCGGCCCACCCTCTGGCAGTCCGGGCCCACTTCCACCAGCAGCTCAGGGAAAACCCACTGCCCAGAGTCGTAGGTAGCATTTCCAGTTTGGCGTTTTCTTCCTCCTCCCTAGAAATGGAACAACCTGTCCCATGACCACCTAGAAAAATCTGATTTTCATGAGGAGGTGGAAGTAAGCTACATCTTTCTAAGAAGTTTGTCCCTGGTCTAGGAAATACCAGCCTGCGATCCTGTCCCCAAGCCAGGGGTTGGCATTTGCAAGAAATGCAAGTTCAAGGAATTCAAATCAAATCAGGAGTCAGGTCGGGCCCCCAGGCATTACTGGCTGCCCAGGAGGCAGCCTCTGTGTGATTGACAAGCTGATGTGACAGGGATGTATAGCTCTCAAGCTAAGGCTGGTCTTGACATTTTCAAACGACTGCCTTTTAAATAGTTATCTAAGTACCTTCAATAATAGCTTCACTTTTGCCTCTTGGCCTACAAAGCCTATATTTACTACCTGGCCCTTTTCAGAACTTTTGCCAACCTCTGCTCTAAACAATTGCTGAGTCCCCTGCCACTGGTAAAATTGGAACTCCTACTGCGGTCCTGGGGAAGGGCACCAGCTTGTAACTCTGGGCTCCATCGCTGAATGATGGTGATGGGGGCAGCCATTCTCCTCCAGCCCACTGTTCCCAGTTTCCCCATCCTGAATGTCCTCCTCTCTTCCTAGCCACCCATCCAGGTCTCCAGAAGCTTCTTTTTTCTTCTCTAGTGCTGCTCACTCTCCCACTCCTGTCTGGTAACACCTCATTTTAGAACCCCCTCTAAGGCATTTGATCACATACTGTCTTGCATGGTTTGTTTTATGCTGATAGCTTCCCCACTGGGACTGGAAGCATATGAAGGCAGGGACCATGACCTACTATTTGTTCCAGTGTCCCCAGCACACCAAGGAGTGCTGGGCCGAAGCAGCTACTGAGTAGATACCGTGTTTCCCCGAAAATAAGACCTAACCAGAAAATAAGCCCTAGCGTGATTTTTCAGGATGACATCCCTTGAACATCAGCCCTAATGCGTCTTTTGGAGCAAAAATTAATATAAGACCCGGTCTTATTTTCAGGGAAACACGGGATGTGCTGCCGAGGTCCAACTCCAGAGCAGAGCACATGAACTTCACCCAGGGTCACAGTCCACTGTGCACAGGCTGCCACTTCTGGAGGGGACTAGGAGCAAGGTGTCCCTGCACCAAGAGAAACCCTTTGCCCCATCCGCTCCAAACCTGAAGTGCTCCTATTATTAACACTACAATAACTCAAAGCCCAACACTGTGGAAAGAGTCTTCAAGGGTTGCCACTCTGTTTCATTTTTCCCCTCCAGGGAATGGCCCAGGCAGGGCATGTCAAGAGCTGGGGCTTTTAAAGCATGTGAAAAAAACATTTTTTTTTTTTTCTGAACCTGTC
The DNA here is from genome assembly GCF_057876585.1 of Rhinolophus sinicus. NCBI lineage: Eukaryota > Metazoa > Chordata > Mammalia > Chiroptera > Rhinolophidae > Rhinolophus > Rhinolophus sinicus. The sequence continues at coordinate 24,320,886 of NC_142501.1, read as the reverse complement.
ATTCTTTAGGGTTCAGCGAGCATAGAGGAAGGAGAAAACAAAAGGGGGTAGTGGAAAAGGGGGGCAGATGCTTTGCAGTTGAGGAGCTGTCCTTACACGAGTACACAGACCCAGCACACCTCTCTCTCCCTGTCTCGGCTGCCGAAGCTGGTAGATTATAAAGCCAGAGAGAGCTCCCTGCTCTGTGGGCCAAGAAGCAACATCTGGATAAAAAGCTTGACTGAAGCCACTTGATCTAATCTCAGGAAGGTTAAGGCGGTGGAAAATCAGTGACAGCAGAGAAGGGGAGGGTGGAGGGGCAGGAGAGGCCCCTTCCCTCAGCAGCCTGAGTAAGAGCCTTGACATTTGGATTCCTTTCCTGCTAATCACGTGGACAGGGGAACCGTGGTGTCTGGAGTGAAACAGTGAAGCCTATTTCCAGAACCATAGTAACAGGTGCACTGAGAAGACGGAGAGATTGAAATACTTGCACTGCCTTTTGGGCGCCCCTCACAGTGCCCCAGGACAGATACCACGTCACCAGCCACCAGGATGGGAAGCTGCAGCAGGGAGCTGGGGTACCCAACTCCGGGGTTCCCTCTAAAACCCCCTTGACCCATTACGTAAACCTGCTCTGCAGTATCCCCTCCTCCTATGCAAAATAGAGAGATTCATTCACTCTCTCATTTCCTCCACTTCATCCCTGAGGATTTATATAAGCTTGCACCCATTTACTGGACATTTCAAAGGTGCAGGCTGTTCTATTTGGACCAACATCTGTCCGGCACCTGGACACATCTAAGATCTGGGCATTGCTCTTTGTTTCTTAAGCCTAAAGGAACAGACCAAGACCTTTGTTTCTTAGGCCAAAGGTCCAGGTGGGAATTTCTCTTCTGTCTTTCAGGGAGGGAGGGAGGGTGAAGCCTGGGACTGGGTGGTCCAGTGCCACACAAGGCCATAGAGGGCTTGGAGGTGAGGCTGTGTGGAGTGGAGATTTGGCAACATGCTCTGCTTTTACGCAGATTGTAAATTATAAATAAATAAAGTGTCTCTGTTCTTCTTCCTTTGCCTCAGCATGTAATGAAAAACAACAGAGCCCTGCCTGCACAATCCTTCTGTTTCTGCCTCAGATTTGCTGCGAACAGTTCCTGCCTGGAAATGACTCCGGCAGTCACAAACCCTGGCTTTTATTATTGTTCCAGTGTCTTATTTAAATCCACAATTCCCAGACATCAATTTAGTAGACCTCCTTTGCCCCCATGGAGACCTGGATACACCCTCAGAACTAGCCACTAAGCGCACTGTTGTTGGGGCGATGTGATGGTGGGCCACCAGCCCACCCTGGTGAGGATGTGAAACAACCAATCTTTGGATTATTCGGCAGAAAAAGCAACACGAGGAATTCAGAGCCCTATAGAAACAGCTAATCCCAGAGAGAAATTGCAGCTAGTGTTGTACCTAGGGTGATGTTTTTCTACAACCATCCAGTGAAAAGGAAACAAAGGGATTTGTTCTGAGTTCAGGGATTACTCGGGGCAAGGCTGCGATCTGTAGAAACCAGCCCGTAATGTGGACAAGTAAATCCTTCCATCTGGCCTCTCAGTGCCTGTGTCTGCCGGAAGGCAGTGCCTTTTCCTCTGCACACCACGCTTGGCAGAGACTGATAAGGTGCTGTTCCCTCCCTCCCTCCATGACTTTCACACCAGGGCTGTGTTTTGTGAACAGCTTACATGTCTATGAGAATCAGGCTTGTTTCTCAGAGTTGTTGAGAGCCATAGTAAGTAGGGCTGAAAAGCTGCAGACAAAGGAGGGTTCAGAAATCCAGCCCCAGGAGACCACAGCAGGAGTCTGAGGTGGGGGGGTGCGGGGAGGTTGTGGGGGCTGAACCCCCTCTGCCTTTCAGCTCCATCCACAGTACATGCTGCTGAGTCTAATATCATCAGACAACATGTTGCAGGGGTGTCCAAGCCATCAACAGCCCGAGACAAACAGAACTCACCGCTCCATCTATGAGGCACAGGGAGGGCCCAAGAAAAAGATGCTGATGATCGAATCGTTAGTGTTCCAAGTTTCTACCCCAGTCAAGGTGGCATTTGCTCTGACTCCAAAACCAGAAACAGCAAGTGACAGACTTTTTTTTTTTCAATTTCAAAAAATAACAACAGCTGTAGAAAAACTAACACTTGCCTCAACCAAGTAACATTTTATTTCTTGGGGATAAAAATAAAGGAATGAATGATCAGAAGTCTTCCTCCAACATCATTAAAGTGTTTTTCAAAGAAAGTTACAAAAATTGTTTAAGGCGCACAGAAAAAAACTCAGACTTGCCTTTCTTCCAGAACATTCCCTGCCCAAGATGCAAAGCACCTATACTACATCCCAGAAAAGAGAGAGTCTTGCAGACACAGGAACCAGAACAGCTGAGTCTCTGGCTATAATATTAAGTATCAGAGAAAAACATCACAGTAACTTTCTCTTCCATAAATACCACACAAGTCTTCAAAATATATCCAAAATATCTCCATCTGATGTATAGTACAAAAATCCACTCACCAGCCATAAAAATATTTCCCCCTATACACAAAATATAATCACATGTAAAGCACATTTGGAACACATGGATGGGGGTGGTTACAAAAATCTCTTGGGATCTAGGCTATTTAAAGCCATTTTTGTTTGGGTTATTCCTTTGCTGGGTATAGGAAACTGGCTACAAATACATCCCTCTCATAGTGCTCACCATTTCAACAGCTCCTGCGTCATGGAATGTGGTATTTTTTTAGAAATAGGCAACTCTTGGTGTCATGGAAAGAAGAGGAAAAATGGGGGGATCCAGGGAGAGCGGGAGGGAGGGAAAGAGTGAAAGGCAGAGGAACAGGCTTAGGTTATAGGGTAGGTTTGAAATACTCTGTGGTATGAAGTACATATCCAGGTTCAGGAGGCTTCTGCTGTCCCCACCCCACTGCCACCAGTCTGCGTGGATCCCCCCTCACAAATCCGTTTCCCGGCTGGTGTCCAGGCAGAGGGCATACAAGGACCTGCGCAAGTCCACATTGCTCTTGGCCTTGAGGTTACACTTCTCTAGGGGGCAGCTGCCCCTTCGGGCTCCCTCTGCGTTCTCCAGGGCACCCCCAGCCTTGCAGAAGGAGCCCTTGCTCCAGCTGGCCTTCCGCTGGCCTCTGCTGTCCAGCCCCGGCCCCTGGCTCTGGCTGCCCTGCTCCTCCTTAAGGGCCGCCTGCTCCTCGTGGTCCGTCTCGCGGTGGTAGAAATAGTTGAAGTTGGAGACAATGACGGGCACCGGCAGGGCGATGGTGAGGACGCCAGCGATGGCGCACAGGGAGCCCACGACCTTGCCCCCGACAGTGACCGGCCTCATGTCCCCATAGCCCACCGTAGTCATGGTCACTACTGCCCACCAGAAGGCATCCGGGATGCTGGAGAAGTGGGTCTCCTGGTTGTCAGCCTCTGCGAAGTACACAGCGCTGGAGAAGAGGATGACCCCGATGAAGAGGAAGAAGATGAGCAGGCCCAGCTCCCGCATGGAGGCCTGCAAGGTCTTGCCCAGGATCTGCAGCCCCTTCGAGTGGCGCGAGAGCTTGAAGATGCGGAACACCCGGACCAGGCGGATCACGCGCAGGATGGCCAGGGACATGGCCTGCTGCCCATTCTGGCCACCCCCTCCTCCGCCCCCCGGCTGCTGCTCTGCCAGCTCCGTGCCCAGGGTGATGAAATAGGGGAAGATGGCCACCACATCGATGATATTCATAACGTTCCGAGAGAACTCTGCCTTGCTGGGGCAGGCAAAGAAGCGCACAAGCAGCTCGAAGGTGAACCAGATGACGCACGTGGTCTCCACAATGAAGAAGGGGTCAGCCAGGGTCCTAGGCAGCAGAGGTGCCACCGTGGGGCCAGAGGGAGGCGCCACAACCCCGCTGCCGTTGGCCCCCGGGGCGGGCCAGGAAGGCTGGTGGGGTGCGGGCGGATGGCGGAGCAGCTCGCGTTCATCCCTGAACTCAGGCAACGTCTCCAAACAGAAGGTGATGATAGAAATGAGAATGACCAAGACCGAAACGATGGCGATGGCTCGTGCGGACCCCGAGCTCTCCGGGTATTCAAAGATAAGCCACATCTGGCGCTGGAATTCGTTGCGGGGCAGTGGCTTCTCGTCTTCTTTAATGAAACCCTCATCCTCCCGGAAGCGCTCCATGGCCTCGTCCCCCAGCTGGTAGAAACGGATCTCATCTGCGAAGACGTCCAGGGAGACGTTGACGGGCCTCCGCAGCCGGCCCCCGGACTGGTAGTAGTACAGGATGCCGTCGAAGCTGGGCCGGTTGCGGTCAAAGAAGTACTCGTTCCTCAGGGGGTCGAAGTAGCGCAGGCGCTTGGCCGGGTCCCCGAGGAGGGTGTTGGGGAACTGCGCCAGGGTGCCCAGCTGCGTCTCGAAGCGCAGCCCGGAAATGTTGATGAGGACGCGCTGGTGGTGAAGGGCCCCTGCCCTCAGCACCTGGTCCTCCGCCAGGCCCAGGGCGGGGTCGCCTTCTCCCTCCTGGCCTCCCCGAGGCAGCTCCTGGGGTAGCGATGGCAAAAGCCGCCCTCCCGGCTCTGCGCCCCTCTGTGCGCTGCGCCCCCTCGGCTCCGGCTCTTTGGGTCCATCGCTGAGCCCAACCGTCGGGGGGCACTGGAGCTCTCCCCCCGTGGCCTGCCCACAGCCCGCCCGGGCCTCACCTCCTCCTCTGACGGTCATGGCCCCGCCGTTCTCCAGGGGCACCAGGGCGATCTCCATGGCCCGAGGGCTGGGAGCATGCTGTGCCTCGGTCCACACCCTCCCACCCCCCACCCCCACCTGCTCACACCCAGAGGGCGCCTGGCGCGGGGCTCCTCTCCCGCCGTCTGGCGGGGCGCACAGTGGAGCAGGCTGGGGTTGCTGGAGCAATCGCCTCACTGGGTCCTGACGTCAAGAAACCGCTGCCCTGCTCTCTGCCTTTCTCTCTGCTGGCAGCCCGTTACCAAGGAGCCAAAAGCCTCCTTCCAGCAGTTGCAACCTTCAGCTGCCCCTTTCAAGCAGCGCGGCAGCGCTTGGCCTCCACCCTGCGCGTTTCCCCGCCTCCCCTCCTCCCCTCTTCCTCCTCCTGCGTCCCCTCACGCCTCCCCTCCCGGTTGTCAGAGGCAGCGGGTGCCTCTCAGGAGGGCACAGCTGGGGCACCAGGCAGGGGAGGGAGAGGGGCTGAGAAGGGCGCAGCCCGGCTTGGGTGGGAGGGAGTGGGGAGGAAGGAGGAACAGGTTGTACCGAGCGCTGAAACTCCTAGGGCAACCAGAGGAGAATAGTTCTGGATTTCAGTTCACCTGGGAACCCGCTGAACGCAGAGTGGACTCAAGGGGAAATGAATTGTCTTGCTTTGAACGGATGAGGCTTTGAGCTGAGTCAAAGAGAGAAGAGACAACAGTTCTTTTTATATTTCTCCCGCGGAGGAATGATGGTTCGCTATTCTTTGGGAAGAATTACACACGGGAAGGGGAGTGGTGGAGCTATGGGCTGTGAAAGATAGATGATAGATAGATGATAGATAGACAGACAGACAGACAGACAGACAGACAGACAGAGATAGATATAGATAGATCTCCAGACCAATGGAGAAGCATCTCTCTTCTCACCTTCCTACAAACCAGCCGAAAGGTATCCGGCTGAAACCGTGCAGCGCCCCTGCCCTTACCCTGAGAAAAGCCCTCATTCCCAGTCCAGACAGCCGTGGTCAGCAAGACAGACCCAGCGCTGCAGGAGTCTGGACAGTCGCTGCCTGGTCTCATATCCTTGCAAACGTGCAGACACATAATCCCTCTGCCCTCTCCACAAATCCATTTGCAAAAACCTTACCAGGCAAGGGGAGGAGGGGTAAAGAGATCGTGATGAGAGCTGTTTCAGCCTGGTGCAGGGAGCTAGCAACTGCCTGGAGAGCTGTGTAGCCGGTGGGGTGGGGGTAGTGAATCTCCAGAGCTGGAGAATTCCCGGGACTACAGTAACAGCCAATACTTAACTTTGCTTTTATGGTGCACCAGGCCCATTCTCAGTACTGTACAAATATTCCTACAGCAACCTATTTTGTAAGTACTATTATTCTCACTTTATACACGAGGAAAATGAGACAGAAAGACTGACAACTTGCCCTAGGCCATCCAGGTAGAACGTGGTGAAACTGGAATTCAAACCCAAGCAAGCAGAGCTTGGGCCCTTGCTCCCTCCGCTCTGCTCCTCTGCAGAAATGTGTAACCTCCTTTCTAGATGCAAGCACTCTCTCCCCTCATCATAGAGCTTTAGCTCCCTCCTACAGGAGGCAGGGTGGCTAAGTCCTGGTTTAGCACACCAGGCTATGGCCCTGTCTTGCTCCTGCAGGGTTTGAGTGGGCGTCTATAGCCAAGGGAAATATCTTTCAAGGCATGTCTGGCAGGTCCAGAAACAGCCTCCAGATCTTTGCTGGTTTTAAATGGCCATAAAATCACTGAATTTTTGAATGTCTGATTACTTTTGTTCCTGTATGTTGTTTGGTGTTTATATATGTGGATATTACGGCCTCTTGTCTGTGATCTGCACACAGGGGATGTTTTGGAAACTTGGTACCAGGTACACAAGTATTTGTTGAAATAGCAGGGTGTGGACATACAATCTCATGCCAGGGTTGGACAATTATATGTGCACATAGCTTTTTAAAGTGTACATGAGGGTGGATGTGAATTTGGCATGGGTCAAAGCTCTCGTGTGCGACTTTGTGCATGCAGTTGGCTGTCCTTGCAGACGTGCATGAGTGAAAATCAGTATGTGGAGGCATCACTGGTTAACCACAGGGCCTTGCCCTCCCCTCTGCGATTCCCACTATCTCCTCTGGGTTTTCACTTTCTCTGGCTCTGAGCTTGCCAATCAGGATGCGGTCTGCCCATGGGAAGCCTGGGGCTTACTGAGCTTGCACAGGGTGAACTCAGAGACCCGGGACCACTGTATCTCGTTTACTAACTCATGCGTCTTGTAAAGACAGGGATACCATATTGGTTTGCGTGGACTCTCCCTGCACTCCCTAAGAGAAAATGTTCTCTGGACCTTGTCTTCCAGGGGCCCTTGGGGAGACTGTTCCCTGAAGAATGAGTGTAACATAAACAGTCCTGGAAAAGCACATAAGTCAGGCTTCCTTTAATGTGGTATTTTCTTAAATCTGCTTTCCATCCATTTACTAGCTTTCATAGATTTCTTGCAAAATTATCTTCATATGTTACATGGGACAGCCATGGAGATATACTGCTAGGATCTCCTTTAAAGAAAAGAACTTACCTTTTAGCTTCCAGGAGTGCAGTTAGCTGACAGCCTACAGCTATTAGCATCTCTGGTTCTGCTTTCATGCAGAGGCCACAGTCGTCCTGGGCAGCCCTCTGCCAATGACTGAGCTTGCAGGGTTACAAGGACTGGGCCACTTCTGCCCAGAGCAGACACTGCTACTGTGCAATCTTTGCACTGGATCTCCCCACTGGATTTGCCAAGTCTTTGTAAGGAATATACTGCAGGCTGAAACTCTCCCTATCCAACCCTTCTTCCCCTCTTTATTTCACAGGGGTCAGACCAGCATCATGGTCAGAAGGCTTCCCCTAATGAGTTCTGCAGGTTTTCTTCTCTCTCTTTTATTACCTCCCAATAAAACTCTTGCATGCCTAACTCCATCTCCTTATCTTCTTGGGAGACAACACAGCTGATGCATCGTAGGACTGAACCTGCTTTCTTCTCCATCCATCTAATCCTAGGGGATAAGCTGTTCTAGAGCGTCACCTGAGGATCTAGTTCAAAGGTGGAATCTGACTCGGGGTGGGGCTTAGACTGCATTTCAAACAGCTGCCCAGTGTTGCCCATGCTCCTGTCCAAAGACCACACTGAGCATCAGCCTCCTCTCAGACAAACCCTAAACCATGTCTCAGAAGGAACTATTCGCAACACCTAGATTATGTCCCCCAGAATGAGATATACATAGAAGAACAAATGGGAAGTATTCTCTCAATGCACAGACTGGTCCTAGCAGATTGCAGGAGGACTTGTGAGGTATGCAGAACAAAAAGAACAGAATATTATCAGGCGTAAGGCATTGAAAGAAAGGTGAGCTCGGCTGGAAGAGAGAGGAAAGGGAGAAGAGGAGGAGAAAAACTCCTAAATGTCACCTGTATCAATCCATTCAAAAATATCTATTAAGTACCTACTATATGCAAGGCATTGTTAACAGGTTCTGGGAATATATTGATGACCAAGACAGATGCATTTCCTCTGTGGAGCTACATCCCTGGGAAGGTGAAAGACACTGACTGAGCATCTAATTTTACACTGGTTGTTTAATTACAATTTTAAGGGGTATCAGCTAGAACACAGGGTCCTGTGAGAATAGTGGAGAGCCTGGCCTTATGTAGGACCTACGTAGGGAAGCTTTCTGAGGTGATGATGAAAAAACAATTCCAGGTGGAAGAGTATGTCCCAAGGCTCTAGGGAGGAAGGGACAGGGCTGGTGTGAGGACCTGAAAGTTACTGTAGTTGACACGGAGGGCGGGGGAAGAGTTCGGGGAGATTGGGCTAAAGAGGTGGAGGGAACGCCAGACCATGAAGAGCTCGCTAGGTCAGGTTTCATGATCTCCCCCAGCAAGATGTAACAATACACCCTGTCTTCCACCCTCAGATATTTTGCTTGTGTCTCTATAAAGCAAATGTGGCAATTTGCTTCTTTTAAAAAAAATCTCTCCGTTACTCATTTTAGCCTCTTCGCTCTCTCCACTCCCACTGGAATGTAACTTTATGTGTGCATATGTATCTATTCTGCCTATTGATCCCACCTACAAACAGTATCATACCATTTATATATCTATTGACTGGTAGATAGATACGTAGATAGGCAGATAGATAGATGATAGATAACAGAGCAAGACGAGATAGCTTGAAATCAAGCTTTACTCATCACACTTTATTCATTTCTGATTTGCCTGTAAACACCAAATTGGGACCATGTCCATATTGTGAATTTCAATATGTACGTGTTGAAAGAAATTAAACTAAGAGAAAGGAATTCACCTGTGGAACAAAGAGGGAGGTGAAACCCAGGGATTTCATCGCAGCAATCTTCTTTCAAATCATTGGAAGATTTCTGAGATGAGCTAAATACGCAAACTGGCTGTGGAGATGGGACCTAACCAGAAAATTTTAACACTCATTTGGATGGCCGTATAGGGAAAGTAGTGAATTAAATCTGTTTTGGCTCTTTATTCAGGTTATATATTATTGCATTATCCATTACTACTCAAACTGCCTTAACTTTGTAAATTAACTTGGAAACTAACTTTGTGGATTAGAAACAATTTAATATTTTGAACTGTGTAATTTAATTCCTAAATTGAGATAGTGTTTGAGACCTAAAGTTACTGTAGCTTTGCTTATTCTATAAGAATAAACCAAAAAACATGGAATCTTTTGAATTGTCATCTAGAGCAAGGAAAAGCTTCCCCAGTTGGATTACATTTAAAAGGACAGGAGGAGGCAAAAACAAGATCCTGTTCTAATTATGCCACTAGTCTTTCCTGTCAAACAGCGATTTTGCTACTGCACGTTGGGGTGGGGGTGGGGGCGTTTACAGACGTGGGAACCGCATCAGGAATGCAGTGAAAGGTTCCAAGCAGTAGCCTGGACTGACACACCGAGCAAACCAGGAAAGGTACTACCCAGTCAGTGCAGCGCTCTGGACTCAGGCTACTTCTGCTGCTCCCTTTGAAGGCGAAGAGAGGCTTTGCTGAGGGGACCACATGTCTGAAGCATCTCTAGGAACTCTGGCAGGGCTCCACCAGCCAAAGCCCAGGCACAGCTGAGAGATCTTGGGTTTCTTAAGGAAGAGAAGTGCACTCAACTGTTTCCCCAGTCCCTTTTCTATCACTCTGGTAAACCAGTTCTTTCCAGTTACCCCCATCACCCTGAATCTGCTCTCTATTAAAAAAGGAAATTGAACAAAACCACCATAGCATCTCCTCCACAAGGGAAGCTGTCACCCCCAGATTGGGGGGGACTTGTTTTGTCCAACCTCCCCACAACTCCCGGATCAGAATCATTCTAAGGAAACACGAAGGTGTTGGGAGTCAGAGGAGAGGCCTCAGGATTTCTTAAACTGGGCCAGGGAGAGCCACCCAGAAGGCAGCACAGGTAAATTAAACGAACATACCTTTAAAACTTATTAAAGAGGAAAACTTGATTCATAGGTCCTTGGCAGGCTGGGTCTGTTACAAATGTAGCATAGAATTCTATGGTGTATTACTGTTACATAAATATCGCCAGGGTTTTGTGTCAAGCAGTAATTGGTAGGAGAGTATTAATCAGCAAAAGGATAAAGCCCTCTCTCACCTAATCCTCTCCCCAGATGCCTTCTCCTCCTCATAGATCTGTAGTGAAAAAACATTTAATGAGGGGAGCAGCTGTTCTTCCCTTCCCTCCCCTTCCTTCTCACTTGCCCTCAATGCAACACCTTGGGAAGGAAGCCCTGGAAACGACCTTCCTTTCCTGTTCGATTGAAGCGTCAAAGGTGGAGCAAAGCAAAACGCACGTACAAAACAGATGTGTTTGTGGGGTGCGGGGAGAGAGAATGTATTTACTGTGTTAAGAGATGGAAGCAGAAGAGGCTGAGGATTAGAGGAGAGGGAGAGATTACGTTTAAATTTAAATTGATCCAGATCTGAGCGAGACCTCAGACGGACTGCTGTGGTTTCCTGTTTAGAGGGATTAAGATGAGAGGCTATTCACAAATCAAGGCTCACATCCGGAGCTTGGCTTTTCCCCTCCCTCCCTCCCTTCCTCGATATAATCCAGGAATAAATTCATTAATGGATCCAGTGCATTTTCAGAAGCCAAACATAGAAAGAAAAATGACCCAGATATACAGGGGCTGGGAGGTTCAAAGGAGGGCTTTCCTGGAGAGTATTGGTTGGTACCCTTTTCCTCCTTTCCCGCCTCCATTGACAAGCTGGTGAGATACAGATGCATTGTGATTAAATTTCTCCGTCTCTCTTTTTCTCCTGTCCATATATTTCTTCCTCAATGCGTCTCACTATGCTATTGACTTACATAACATGAAAACTTTCTAACTTTGAAATTGAGAACCAAGAGCTTCATTTGTTTTTCGGGTTAGAGATATTTAAATTGTTTTTTACTTTCTCAATAACAGCTGCAACTTTTATTTCCTAACTCTCTGCTTAGGCATCCAAATCAGGGAAAACATTAGTTGAGTATTTTATGTTCAGTGACTTTTCCAGCTCGATTATTGTCCACACTGCATAAAGATATATTTATGAATTTAGGTCATGTACCAAGATATATGAAAAAACTACTTTGTTTTAAAAGTGCTAAGCAAATGTAAGATGGTTTTATTATCATGTAAGGAACATCCCTTCTAAGTGTGGAAAAAACATGTGATCACTACACAATTCAAAAAGGCCAGGCACACAGTGGTCTGGGTAATATTAGTCTCAGTCCGAGCGACAAGGGGGCGTTTTAGTGCTTCTAGGTCTGGAGATGGAGTTCTCTTGCTCCCAGGAGTGGGGTCTCAAGAATCCAGATTCTCAAATTGTAGTAAAGGGTCAGTCACCTCCCCCGCCTCCACTCCATGTGGAATTCGTCTCATGATTTCTAGATCCTTTCAGCCTCTCCAGATGAGGTCACAATTTGGTCTCAGAGGGAATGTCAAGCCCAAAGTACCTACATCCAATCTCAGGACATCCTGGTCAGATCCGCCTTCCAGCCCTCCCTATTTGCTGTCCGCTTTTGTGGGGGCGCGTAATTCTTGGGAGCTTGGTTACCTTCAGGTAATAGAATTTATAGAAAGAGACTCAATCTATGTTAACCCCAATTGCCAAAGATGGAATAATCAGATGGCGCTTGCCCAGGAGACAGACTTGTTTTTAAGAGGCTCTGTACCAGGGTAAATACCACTTTCTTTTATGCTGAGGACATAGGGTTACTGTCAACCCATTAGAACTGAGTTAAGTCCCATGGCATGAAATTCACCATTTTAAACCATTTCTAAGTATATAACTTAGTAGTTTTCAGTACAGTCACCATGTTGTGCAACCATCATTACCTAATTCTAGAACATTTCCATCACCCAAAAACACACCCCATACCTGTTAGCAGTTGATCCCAATTCTTTTTTTTTTTTCACTAACATGTCCTAACAGAATTTTACTGAGTTTTGTTTTTTGTAGTTTTTATTATAAAAATAATATGGTGGGTTGTTTTATTCATTTTACCAACACAAAATTATGTTTTAATGTTGTATATACTTTTTTCAAGTATAGATGCTTCCCAGATTCTGATAGCAATTTCATCCCCGCATGGCACCTCGTTTAGACGTGGTTAAAAATTACTCTATTAGATTAGATGGTACTAGTGAGATGTGCATATTTTGTGTGGCTGGCTTTTATATGGCCAACTGCTTCTTCCGTGAGTAATTTTTTTCTTCCACCTAGCTCAAGTTAGAGTTAATGGTTCTATTGATTTGTGTTGCCTTACAGGAAACTCTTAACACTACACATTTATTAATCCTACCTGCAAAGGGATAGTTTTTCATTCATATGAAAATAGTTTTCCATGGTAACTTAATATTTGAATTTCAAATTAGGATGCAGGTGTCCCGGCACATAATTTTTTATCCTCTTTCTATTGCTTTGAGAAAAATATCATAAATCATCTAAGACTGTGGGATTGATGCTTAGTCTTATTTAGTGACATAAAAATGATTGTCAGTTTCTTAGCAATTTTACTGTGGCTCAAATTTGCAAGTCCAGGCCACATGCAGCCAAACCTGCAAATCTGCAGACCTCTGTCACTGGAATCACGGAGGAGAGCCATTACGTGCAGGAGTTTAAAAGACCTGGATGTATCCTCAAATGCACATGCAGAGGCTGCGTGGAATGTATGCGTCCACTTCGATACAAAGGTCAAGTTCTTTAAATAAAGTTATTTATTAGTTTATACCAATCAATCCTAACAAACACCATGGGTTCATAATATGCCCATACTTATGAATCAGAAATTCATAATCAGGGTTACATCTAGTCAGAAAGATGGTGCATACCAGTAACAAATTTCATTGCTACAGAGAAGTAATAAAGTCATAAGGATGTTATATCAATGAGGACATTCAGTTGCAATGAAAGAAGCCTCTGGCAGTCTAGGTTCAGAAAAAAAAAAAAAAAAAAGAAAAAGAAAAACTCTTAGGGAAATGTATTAGTTCACGTAACCAAAAAGTCTAAGTGACTCGTAGCTTCAGGCACACCTGGGGCCAGGTGTTAAACATTGTGACCAGGATTCCATCCTGTTCCTTCTCTTGCTTCCAGTTCCCAGTGCACTGACTTCACGTTCAGGCTGCCTCCCAGCCACACCTGTCATATGTCCTCCAAGCTTCGTCTTATAGATGAGGAATTCTGTTTTTCCAGTAGTTCCAAATAAAGTTCTAGACTTCAGTTTCATTGGCCTGTCTTGGGTCACTTATTCATTCCTGAACCAATCGCTAAAGCCAATGCGATTCAAGGCTCTGAGAATTACAGAGTGGGTGCAAATCCACTGGCCATATGGTTGAAAATAGGAAAAGGATGGCCCCCCCAAGAGAAGTCAGGATTCTATGACAAAAGAAAGGAAAAGGGAAGTGGGCAAGCACAAGCAACAGCTTCCCAGTAACTGGATTCTCTCTCTGACACATGCTGGTGGCTAACCCAGAACTAACGTGTTTCACAGCTCCAGGGAACACCATTCACACTGTATTCACGTAGGTGAAATGTGCAACCCATCGGGTATCCTCTTTGCTCCGAGCCAGAAGGCAATACCAGACAACAGCACGGAAACAATTTTCTAAGACCAGTTCTGTCCCAATGCATTTATTAAACAATCTACCACTACCTGTCCACTTCCATAATTCCATCCTTTCATAAGTCTTAGGAATATACCTGACCTTCCCAGAGTTAGAACTGACAAATGTGACTTGATTACTCATGAAGCAACTGCATTTCATGCCCATGGACACTTGGCAGCAGTGTATGAATTAACTTTTATCTGAGGAGAATGTTACAAACAGGATGTCTCCATAAGTAGAAACATGATTTAAAGCAGGGATGCGAACCTAGAGGCCTTTGCAAGCTGATCACACACGTGATTATAAACCCTTGAAATGATCACTAATCTTTGTGGAAACACAGCATGACATCATGGCAATTAGTGTACTTTTTTCTTTCTCCTACAAAAATTGCTCAATGAAACATTTTCAGTTTCCTATTTATAACTATTTGCATGCTTTAATGTTATTCCCTGTAAGGGCCTTTACTTCCTGAAATTTTAGAATTTGCTCTTCAGGTCTGCTGATGAATCATTAGCTCACCTGTAGCGAAATCATTCAATCTGATCAGTACTATTTTACTTCAGGTGGATAGTTAAGTGTTCAGTAAATGCTGAACACACAGATTATTTACTGGAATAATTTTGTTCATGCCTTTTCTCAAAAAGGAATACTGAATACTATGAAGAAAATAAAACAAGCAAATTTATATAAATAAAATTTTAAAATAGGAAGTTTCAAGGGAGCTGCTTTAGATTAGATGGACACAGAAGATCTTGCTAAGGAAGTAATATTAGTGAGGTGAAGCATCAATGATACAAAAGAGTGGGCAACACAAAGATCTTACTATTCCAGGCAGAAGGAACAGCAAGTGCAAAGGCCCCAAGACAAGAATGAACCTGGCTGTTTAAAGAAATGCAAATCAAAACCACACTGAGATACCACCTCACTCCTGTCAGAATGGCTATTATCAGTAAGACAAGAAATAACAAGTGTTGGAAAGGCTGTGGAGAAAAAGAACCCTCATATACTGCTGGTGGGAATGTACATTGCTACAGCCACTATGGAAAACGGTCTGGAGGTTCCTTAAAAAATTAAGAACAGAGGCGGCAGGTTGGCTCAGTGGTTGGAGTGTGGTGCTCATAACACCAAGGTCGCCAGTTCGAGTCCCACATGGGCCAGTGAGCTGCACCCTCTACAACTAGCTTGGAAACGACTTGACTTGGAGTTGAGCTGCGCCTCCACAACTAGATTGAAAAATGACTTGCCATCCTGGAAAAACACACTGTTCCCCAATATCCCCCCCCCCACAAAAAAAAATTAAGAATAGAATTACCATACGACCCAGCAATCCTTCTGGGTATCTACCCTCAAAATTTGAAAACACTTACTTGTAAAGATATACAAGTTCTGACAATTAAGTTCATGAACTTGTTGCAACGATGTTGCTAACCTTTTTTGATATCAAAGAGATTATTCATTATGAATTTGTACCAACTGGACAAACAGTTAACCAAGTTTACTATTTGGAAGTGCTGAAAAGGCTGTGTGAAAAAGTTAGACTACCTGAATTTTTCGCCAACAATTGATGGCTCTTGCATCACAACAATGTACCAGCTCACACGGCACTGTCTGTGAGGGAGTTTTTAGCCAGGAAACAAATAACTGTATTGGAACACCCTCCCTACTCACCTGATCTGGCCCCCAATGACTTCTTTCTTTACCTGAAGATAAAGGAAATATTGAAAGGAAGACATTTTGATGACATTCAGGACATTAAGGGTAATACGATGACAGCTCTGATGGCCATTCCAGAAAAAGAGTTCCAAATTGCTTTGAAGGGTGGACTACGTGCTGGCATCAGTGCATAGCTTCCCAAGGGAAGTACTTCGAAGGTGACCATAGTGATATTCAGCAGTGAGGTATGGAGTACTTTTTCTAGGATGAGTTTGCAAATTTAATTATCTGACCTTGTGTGCACCCCCATGTTCACTGCAGCATTACTCACAATAGCCAAGATAGGGAAACAACGTAGTATCCTTTGAGTGATGATTGGATATAGAATATATGGAATACAGATTATACAATGGAGTACTACTCAGCCAATAAAAAATGATGAACTATGGATGGATTTTGGGATATCACGCTACGTGAAATAAGCCATACAGAAAAGGACAAGAACCACATGAATTCACACATAGGTGGGATATAAAACAGAAAGCAAGAAATGAACAAACAAAACAAACAGACTTCTAGACACAGACAACAGTATGGTGGTTACCAAAAGGAAAAGGGAGATGGTGGGAGGATGAAGAGGGTAAAGGGGGTCAAATATATGGAGATGGAAGGAGACTAGACTTTGGGTGGTGCGCACACGAAGCAATATATGGATGGTGTGTTATAAAATAAGAAAGATGATGTCTGAGAGGTAGACGGGGGCATGTTATGAACACAAGCAGGGACTCCCGCAGACACTAGTTCATTGCCTCTTTTCTTTTCTGTGAAGTGGGTTTTTTGGCCAGGAGCACTATCTTATGTATGACACAGCAGAGGCATTCTAAGCCATGAATGTGGGTGTTGGCCAAGGTATGATAGGCAAGGAAAGCAGATCCAAATTCAGAACAACATTCCATTTCCATGAAAACAAATCAAGCCTCCCCCAGATGGAAGCAGTCCAATGAAATGAACTTGCTCCTAGCCTTAGATGTGTTTTATTTATATTGCATTCCCCCAGAAGCCAACCGAGACTAGGATTTGTGCTCAGGAGATGACCTGTGAGCACCTGGCTGCTTTAATTTCTACTGGATTCTAGGTCCAATCCTCAAGGTTCATTTGCAAAACCGTTCCCAAAACCTTCACACTAGTTTTCAATGTTGCTCTTTTCAAGTCTCTGACCATCTAGCCAGTTTTTGGTTATAGAGCTCATATTTTCTTTCAGCCAAAATTCAGGATAAAAGGCATTGTTTGAAATCCTGCCTCCTGATTCCTGCTGAAATCCTGCCCTCTGCTGTCCTTTAAGACAACTGCTGATAGGGGCTGTGACATGCAGTAGCACACTTCCAGCTGGTAGTGCATATTGTTCCGTATCTGTAAACCAAGCTTGACTTTTTTCAATGTCAGTTAATTGGCCAACAACTCTCCACGAGGGCAAAGGGACAGACTGGTAAAGGGAAGGAGTGGGACGAGAGTAAAGGCACAGAATGGGAAGAAATCTGCTCACACACACTGAATGTGCCATTGTGGCCGGTTCTGGTCCCATCTACCAGGTGATGGCGTTACCGGAAATAGTTGACTTGATGAGTAGGTAGATTAGATAGCACCTGGTGTCCCATGGTCTCCAACATACAGTAGCAAATCAGAGCTGCTTCTTTAAAGGAAAAGAGTCACCTTCCTAACGGGAGTCATGGCCTTGCTCCAAACTTCTGTGGGCTTCCACTGTGATTCTTCTGGAGACTTGTTTCTGACTTCAGGAAGTACCCCGGCCTTCTGGATATTTTGAGTAGCAGAGCTTCTTGGATGGCAGCCTGGGCCTCCTACAAAGACTGTTTTTGCACTGCCAGCATTTCAGATTACCTGGTAAGTAAACCAATGCAAAACACTTATGGGCTGTATGTTCGCAAATCCAGGGCACTACGAGGTACTGTGCCTTTCTCAGTTGTACAGCAGGAGAGGTGGAGCGATTTGTCCTTAATACTGGAGGGGCTGTGTCAACATGTGCTAGACCGTCGACTCCCTGGGGACATGAAGCAGTCAAGTGCCTATATTGCTGATTCAGATTCCATCCTTTGGTGTACATTTCTTACCAAGGCATTCGTGTTTCTAGTATTTCCTGCCCTGTGTCAACATAGTGGGCTAATGCGACATCCTATGGTTTGGTGAGGCATTGACTGTCCTGATGTAGCAAATGGCTAGAGTTGATACTTGTGGGACAGATTTACAAAGCTATTTCTGTTCCTGCCAGGTAAAAGCAAACTGCGAGTGGACTCTGCAAACTGAAATGGGTGAAAAAAAGCAGTGGTTAGACCAATAGTTACATGTCAAATGCCAGAGGCTGCGCGAAGTTGCTCTAATAAAGAGACCGTTTCAGGAACAGCAACTCAAATTTGTATCAGTCAAGATTATGTTTTAATGGAGAGTCCAGTCATTCTCCAAGACCCATCAATCTTTCTCACTGGTCAAACGGAAGTACACTGTGCCTTTGGGGCTGACAGATCACCACATCTGTATCTCTCTGCCCTTCAAAGGTTGTGTTAACCTTTGTAATTATTTTGGTAGGGAGAATGCTTCAGCGGCTCCCCCTTGGCCCTCCTACCACGGAAATCCTCACTCCTCAGGGCAGGGAGCCAACGTCGAGCTTCTGCAAGGGATGTGCATCCTATCTACATGCAGGAACTGAGCAAGTAAACCATGGAGGGGACCAGGGGCGAGTTCAGTGAGCCACTGGCCTTACAGCAAATGGGGTTCGATCTTCTTCCCACAGCCTCTACTCGTTCCACGGGCCATAGGGTTCTCAGTCCCCCCAAAGTTGGTGCTAACTGGGAACAAGTATCCACTGATCCCTAAAAACTTTGGGTATTTCTCTTTTCCAAGTACACATCACCTAAAGAGGTAGTTGGGTGGAAGGTTCATAATATACTTTTCTATTATGATAGCACGGCCCTTAAATCAAGTGTTCTTAGCCTGAGAACCACCTCAGGTCTAGGAATTAAGATAGAAGCCGTGATCTTCCAGCCTGATTCAAGTGTCTGTTCCTAGACCTATAAAGTTGGCATAAAAAAAAAAAAAATCGGGTTAAAACCTAAGGTAGCCTGTTGCTTTCGTTACCGGAGACCCGAAGGTTACTTACCAGTCGGAGATTGCGCAGATCAGACATTTCCTAGTTACCACTTCTTTCCACCTGTTCCCTTCCCCTAAAGACCACACCCATTTTTCTCCTACCAGGTGAACGTCCAACATACCTGATCCAGAAAGAACAGCAAGCCAGGACCGAACTTGTAGTTGCTCACTAGCTTCCCTTGCCAGCCTATTCCTAACGACCTTAGAAAGCAATGTTTTAGGCCTGACAGAAAATGCAGTGAACTGGCAGGGGGGTAGAGCATGTAAAATCTGTCTCTCGCAGGCCCTGCCCTGCAGCGGTCAATCAGCAAACTACAGACAGTTGCCCAAATAGCACATTGAATACAGTATCTCCAGAGGGCACCAAATTCAACCTGATCCAGCTGAGTAAGGGATACTCAGCGATGAGGCTGTGAGAAAACTTTAGTTTTTTATGATTAAGCAAGTTTCGGAAGAACTAGTTTGGTGTTTTCTTTAGCTCAGTAGTTCCCAGCCTTAGCAGCACTGGTCATTAGGTGGTGATGGTGGGTGGGGGGGTAGAACCCTCAGAGATGCTGGTTTAATAACGGGGGCCTCTAGAGATTAAAAATCGCCCTAGGTGACTAATGTGCAATCAAGGACATTCTGTCTCCTTCCAGATATCCCTCACCAACAACCAGGATCCCACTCTATCCCTTACTTTTCATGTAGGAAACCTGAGGTTAGGTAGCTAGGTCATATAATTGCCCAGTTTCCCTCCATGACTTGAGGTTTGGGAAACAAGGTTCACTCTCTCCCTTAGTTGTCCAGTGCCCTGGAAGCAACTATCCTGCACAATCCTCACATTTTGCTCCCATCACCCTCATATTGTTCTACGGTGGCTACTAACCAGTATCCAAGGAACTTACCCTCAGGGGGGTTATAGATCCTGGCAACCTGATAAGCTGTTTGATTACTGAAGCTGTTAGCTTTCTATCCAGAATACAGAGGGATGTGGCGCTGCCTTTCATCCTACCCAAACACAACCAATTCCAAAAATCCCTCATTTCCCTGCACGTCTTTTGCCTACAACCCATTCTCTGGGACCAATCTGAATATTAAAGTACTGTTGTTGCAACAATAGTAACAACAAATCAGTGACCCTAGTTAACTTAAAGAAATAAGAATACGTTGGATGGATCCGGGGACAGTTCACAGATCCAAATAAACTATGAAAGAATCAAAGCTCAGGAAACAGGAAATCTCTGATAACCTTCTCCTTAGAGAGAACTAACATAAAAGCCATCCAGCTCTGATGACTCTTAACTTCTCTGTCTCAAATTCCCACGAGAAAATCTGCTGGGCTCAGCTCAGCTGTAGGTCTTCCCCTATCCATCAGCTATGGTAGTGAGGCAGGGTCATAAAGATGGGGCAAGGAGGACCCAGGAACCAGGCAGCCACCCCAACAGAAGTCGACTTCAGTTACCCTTGTTTGTAAGGTTCTATTTTGCAATTGATAAATGACAAAGGGCAAAAAGACACAAAAGACATCACTTAAACAATTTTAATCAAGTTAACAGTAAGCAGTAAAAGTGCAATTACATGAAAAGCCCCGTATTTTACATGTTTAAATTATTTTCCATTTTCTTTACTTGTAAGGTGTTGAAGGTGGGACCCACTCTTGAATCTTCTTTCTAGTGGTGGAATAAGGTACATATTGTTCTGGAGTGCCACTCACATTGAATTTATGGTTTGTCCAAATGAATTTACGAGCAGTAGGCGGTTTTGTTGTTGGAGGATCATCAGTCATACAGTGAAGCCAACGATGCCTTAAAGAGGGGAAAAAAGACAGTTATGAAGAGACGGTAGCACAGTGGCAGGAGGGTTAAGAGGGCAGCTCTGCAGCTATTTTGTTCATTGAACTCAAATCTTAGCTCCATCACTTACTAGCTCAACTTTTCTATGCCTTCGTTTTTTCATCTGAACATCCTTACTTCTTAAGGATGGTATAAGGATTCAATGATAAAACACCTAGAAAAGTTTCCATGCATAGTAGGTACTCAACAGATGTTAGTTACCGCTATTATCATTACTGTATTTCATCAAATCTAGGACACGGTCAATTTTTAGATGCACCATTATTTTATGTATGTCTCAGAAAGAAAATGCTGCCAACTAAATTATGACACTATTGATTAAAATATGTATCCTAATTTTAGAAATAAAAATGTTTCAAAATCGATGAAATACAGTATTTCTATGAGATGCTAGAAGCTGATTCTGGAGTTTCCGTGTGCTCAGGTTGCTCTGGTTCATGAAGCTATAGTCTGAAACCCAATGCTGAAGAAGAGGGTCTCTGCATTCTGCATGCATCTTAAATTCAAGTCTGTAACACTGGAGAACATACAATTTGTTATATTAAAATTTTTAAATCACAGCCCAAAGTTCACAAGTCTATCAGTTTTAAGTGTTTAAACGTTTAATTTCAAAGGATATCTGCCTTTGAAAGGGAGGTGCCAGAAATCTGGCCTAAAGAACAAAGCTGGTGCTTCCTTGAGGTACACAGAGGAATGTCTCTCTAATGAGAGACAGGAAGAATCAATATCCAAGGGACAAAGGGTAGAAGTGAGCAGGAAGCCAAGATGAGCTTATACGGGAAAGGAAGAGGAGAGAGAATTCACTCGGGATCCCTGACGGCTCGGAGCTCACACGACAGAGATTACACTGAGAAAAAGGGAATAAGGGGACGGGCATAGAACTGCAGCTCCAAGAAAGAAAAAAGATTGCCCAGCTACACAGAAAAGGGCAAGTGGATGAGGTTTCAGTAAAATTAAGACTAAAGTTAGTAAGAAAAATTATGATGCTATGTAAGTACAAGAATATTCGCCAGCAGCTTCTGGAGGCTCAGTTGGTTAGAGCCGAGCTCTCAACAAGATTGCAGGTTCAATTCCGGCATGGGATGGTGGGCTGCGCTCCCTGCAACTAAGATTGAAAACAGCGACTGGACTTGGAGCTGAGCTGCGTCCTCCACAACTAGATTGAAGGACAACGACTTGACTTGGAGCTGATGGACCCTGGGAAAAAACACTGTTTCCCAACATTCCCCTATGAAATTTATTAAAAAAAAAAAAAAATTCGCCAGCAGTAATTTATAGATATAGCTAGGTGACTAAAATCATTAAGTACAGAGATAAAACACTATTGCTGTTGTTATATTTGTGGCTACAGATTATTGTATCATGATCAGCTAACACTGAAGAATGAAGAAGTCTGTACACACTGGGCCGATGTCTCTGTTACGTCCTCCAAAGAAAACAGGGGATTAGTGAAAGTGACCTGGACCCAAACCACCGCGACTAACATGAGCTCTGAAGCCGTCAGATGTTGCTGGCGAGACAGGCTCCACTGGCCACTCAAAGGACGGACAGGCTGTCAAAACCCAGGGGCTTAGGCCGGCCGGTGGCTCAGGTGGTTAGAGCTCTGAGCTCCTAACTCCGAAGGCTGCCGGTTCGATTCCCACATGGGCCAGTGGGCTCTCAACCACAAGGTTGCCAGTTTGATTCCTGGAATCCTGGAATGGATGGGGGGCAGCGCCCCCTGCAACTAAGATTGAACTTGGCATCTTGAGCTGAGCTGCCGCTGAGCTACCGGATGGTTCAGTTGGTTGGAGCGCGTCCTCTCAACCACAAGGTTGCCGGTTCAACTCCTCAACTCCCGCAAGGGATGGTGGGCTGTGCCCCCTGCAACTAGCAACGGGCAACTGGACCTGGAGCTGAGCTGCGCCCTCCACAACTAAGACTAAAAGGACAACAACTTGACTTGGAAAAAAAAGTCCTGGAAGTACACACTGTTCCCCAATAAAGTCCTGTTCCCCTTCCCCAATAAAATCTTTAAAAAAGAAAACAAAAACCCAGGGGCTTTATGCAAACTTAAGGCACAGCAGAAATATTTTACTTTGTTGAGTCAGCCTAAGTAAAGAAACATTTTATTCAAAGAATTGTTGTCATACTCCTGAAGTTTAAAATATTTACAGAACTAAGGTTCAAAGCTTTTCTGTGTCTCTTTCAGTTCCTTAAATGAGGAACTGAAGATCTCACAGAGAAAAAGAAAATGCTCAAGAAAATGAAAAGATTTTTTTTAACCTAAAATCTGACAACGTTTAACCAGTAAGGCTACTAGCAAGACTTGGGATAAGTAAACAATTTATTCTCATTGTGGCAGTGGAAGAACTATAAGAAACAAGAAAACGTTATTATCTGCTAGGCTAATACAACCCTTCTGTTATAATTATTATTAAATAAAGGTTAAATAAGTCATACTTTTTAGATTTCCATACCAGCGAGATTTTGAAACAAGTTTTCAGCTGGTTCATTTTTATTCCAGTTAATGAAAGATGTCAGTGGACTAACAGCAGTGTCTAGAAAACTGTTAGAGCTGGCATTAGTGCCACTGCAATTTTATTACCACTGTTATTATCTTAAAGTGCAAAATATAAAATAACTTAAACTTGATGATAAAGCCAGTGAGACTACAAATAAGAAGACTGGCAGAAAGGCGGAAAGTTATAAATACAAGAGAAACATAATGAAAATGTTAGGCCAGGAGCTTCTAGAAACCGCCCCAGGGCTGGAGAAACCACCTGGAATGTGCTGAATAGAAACCATCTTATCTCAGAACCCATCTTGTCTTGCTCCCGGCTTGAGTGCACCTGCTGGCTCGTATTTTTCTCACAGGAGCCCAGGATCAACAGACCTGAACACTCCCGGACAACGGCATGGGAACCAGGATATGGACCGAGAGGACATGGTCACACCTCGAAACCCTCAGTTGCGATGAACAATGCAACGAAAAGCCCTGAAGCATAGAAGAGGAACAGCCGTGTTTACCTCCCCTTGTAAACCTCCATACCCCTCCTGCTCGGGGAGGTTATGGTCTTTTCTAACCTGACCTCCCACTGCTCAAACACGCCAAATAAATTCTAATACACCAGTTTTGGTCTCCCGTGACTCATTCCTCTAGCTGTGCCTAACAGAAAATACACAATATTTTGGGAAAAATTCAGTAATCAAATATATGAAAGTTGTATCAAAATAACTGGAAACAAAAACATGAAATCAAAATTACAACACAACTCAAATGGAAAGCAGTCCCATAAGTGGTTGATACTATTTTCAGTTGTATAAGAGGAAAAAGTGTATCAAGGAACAGAGAAGGAAAACTTTTCCCCTTTGAAAATATACTACTTCACTTTAAGTGCAAAATGAAGGGATTTATTTGTGATGAAAGAATAAAACAGCCTAACAGGAAATTTAAGAAAAATAAAATATATACCATATAAAGATTTTAAAAAATCATTGCAAATGAAAACTGTCTTTAAGATTGGTATTAATAACAAAGATAAAAAAGTTTAATTTTGCCTTTCAGAAAATTCTCAGAAATAAAACATTACCAAATAACAATGAACAACAAAAACACAGGCAGTTTCGAATCTTTCTTCTCCTTGGATAATATACATTATTAATTTTGGGAATCAAGGCTGGTTTCTGGCCATAATGTTCATGTTTCAGATGTTTTCACCTAACATCACTAGCCTAGAGATACCGCAGATTTTTCAGTTTTTCAAAAAATAAATGTAAGCTCTCTTTTTTGCTGCCATTGTAGGGCGTGCGGTTGACTCTTCCTCGCCATGTCCTCTCACAAGACTTTCAGGATGGAGTGGTTCCTGGCCAAGAAACAAAAGCGGGATCGGCCCATTCCCCAATGGATTCAAATGAAAACCACTAATAAAATCAGGTACAACTCCAAGAAGTGAACTGGACTAGAACTAAGCTGGGTCCCTAAGAAATCGCAAAGGGATGGCACCACATACTTATGCTGTGTCGGGGTTGCTTGGACCTTAACCATGGCACTGAAAGTTGGGTGTGTTTTATTGGGAAATTATGGGAAAAATGAGTTTTCTTTTAATATGTTTCTGCACTAGTAGGTTGGTTCAGTGATAAATATGTGACGCCTTCTATAAAAAAAAAAAAGAAAGACAGACTAAAGAAAGAGTCCTGATTTTTTTTGAAGTAAAAATATTCATCATACTAAAACTATTATGACTCCATTCCACTTTAGTTTATGAAATATTCTCACACATATCACTTAGTCACTTATTTAATAGTCCATATTTAAAAACTGAGAAAACAGAATTAAAATGACTTTCACAAGGTCCCATAGCACAGATATTACAGAGCTGAGGCTTGAACACAGCTTCTCAATTGCTGAAGATAACCCTTGGTCAGAAATTAAAATTACAATCAACAGATGAAAACAGGGTTAGGATTATGACAGTATCTAAGTATCTGCCCAAATCCTGAGAGCCAATCTAACCCCAGGATAGGATTTAACAAATTTAAAAAACAAAGATAGTTCATTACAAGATAGCCAACTCAAACTTTGTTAGCTCAGTAACTATAATTTTTAATGAAATGCAATTCGAATCAAAATCCCAGTAGGGTTTGGCAATTATAACTCTAAGGATCAGCTGAAAGTCTAAGAAAATTATTTTGTAAACTCACAACAATCAGGAAGGCTGACATTACCAGGCATTAAAGTCTCAAACATTAGAATGGTAGTAAGTACAATAATAAAACAGACTATTAAAACACCACCTGTCCCATAATAAAACAGCAAAACTGAGTATGATTATGTACACAAACAACTACATAAAAAATTATGTGAAAGGAAATATGCCAAATGTTGACAGTGGTTGTCTCTTAAGGGGCTACGTAGATTATCCCCGACCCCTGCCAGATTCTCTAAACTCCTCTGATCCTTTCATTTTTGTCAAGAACAGATTCCACTTAGATTTAATGACGTTCATCTTGCCAAATCAACAGGAGACTGCTCTGTCCTTATCTTATTCAACCTCGTGGCAACAGTTACAGCTAGCCTTCCCATGTTGAAATGCTACTCTCTCTTGCCTTTCCTTTTACCTTGTTAGCGACTTCTCACTCTTCTTTGCTGTCCTTTATCCTAAGCTCCAGATTCATATATTGTTGTTTACTTAACGTATCTATTCACTTGGATTTTCGACAGGTATCTCAAACTCACTACATCCAAAAAAGAGGCTTGATTCCAATCCTCCACACCCCGCAACGTACCCTTCTCCCAGTCTTCCCATCTGAACGAACGATACCACCAGATAATTATCCAAACCTATGAATTATCCTTGATTCCTCTCTATCATTTCTGAGTAATACCCCCACCTGCCACCTTGTTTCTCTACAAAAGTTTCTAGAACTTACGCCAATTGAAAAAAAGCTTGCCACAATAATGCTAAGGGTATAAATAAATTAACATTACAAGAGCAAAAATATCTGTTAACTTCACCATGGCACTGGAAAAATCTTCGAGGACAAAGTTATTTTGTGTTAAAAAAGGAAACCTTTTAACATACACTACTATTTTACAAAGAATGTATTTGTTACTTGAGTAATTTAATCATTAATTGTAATAAGAAAAATCAATATACAAGGAGGAGAGACTGATGTACTACATGGAGGAAGAAGACAAGTTATCTTACCTAGAAATGAACAGAAGGTGCCACCCAGTGGGGAAAAAAGTAAATACATAGTAGAGAAAAATCTAGCCAAGCCATGATTTTTTAAAACTTGGTTCAAAGGATTTCAGAGTTCCAATACTTCAAACCACAAAAAGGCACCTTTGTTTCTCCGGATGTAATCAAAAACAATAATTTTATACTATTATGCATAAAATAGCCCAAACTTTCTACCTTTTTACCAACAATATTTTACTTGGTCAAATTTCATGTAGACATTTATTACTTATTTGGGTTACTACAATAAAAATGAAAATAAAGACTTTTGTGTGTTACTGTATAGATGGGGCCAATTAGGTAACTTAAAGGTAAGATTAAGGGCAATCAAAAGTGGTATTTAGCAGGTATTTGCAACAAACTGAAATACTCTTGAGTATTCTATTCAATCAAGTTAAACTAATATAAATTCCTGAGGGAATTAAAAATCTCATCACTGATCCCATTAAGTACTATAAAACTTAGATAAGAAAATGAAGGTGCTGTAACAAAGAAAACTGACAGTTATAGCACAGTATTAGTCTACCAGCTAGTAGTCATTAAGTGACGATAACTCCAAGGGAGCAGACACCATAGTTTGCTCACTACTATGAATGTGGATACACATCAGTGCCTCACACGCAGTGGGGTGCTCAATAAATATTTGCTGAATGATACCCTTTTGTAAGCTGAGTGCTGTGTTAGGTTCTAGGCAATAAGTTTTTTATTTTCAAGGTATGTGTAGCTCCACTGCCCGGCCCAGACTTCTGTACCTCCATGCACATCTTTTGTTCATTTATTGGAAGACCTAGCAGCCTTATGGCTGCTGACAAATTCAAAGAAATGAAGGCCTAGACACAAGACGGATCAAATGAACTCATTTCCCACAGGATTTCTAAAGTTCCCACAAGATTAGGGAACACTGAGTGAATCACAGAAGTTCATTAAAGATATTCCCTGATTCTACCCTAAACATTGGAGGGAACTCCTTCTCTAGGTGAGATTGTGCAGCTACTGAGCAGACTCACAGACTATCCCACCCTTGGCATCAGGTGACTCAGAAGGGCCGAGGACGGGAACCACTGCTCGCCAGCTGGGCAGCAGCGGGTGTCCCTCTCACCGGAGTCTTTGCAGCAGTTCACGCAGATGACAGCTCACCCAGCCATCCAGGAGAGATTTTCTTTGACTCCTTAAATGACGAAGCACAGGCTCCAGGGAGACGGGAGCGACCTCAGGCAGTGCAGGAGCTGCCCGACTTAGAAGCTTCATGCCGCACAGGAGCTCACATCTCTAGTAACAGCTCCTGAGGCACAGCTTCAGGATTCCCACCCCCACAGGCACACGCCAGTTCTAGGAGCAGCAACCCAGGGAAGCCCACACATAGCTAACTCAGCAGGCAGTTCTAATTCCTCTCAGTCCAAATGCAATTGACCAATCAAGGAACAATTGAATTGAGCAATATGGTTGGTACAATCTAATGTGATTTCCGGGGTAACAGAGTATTTAACTGAAGGTCAGAGTCTTGTAACGCTTTACCATAATTTATGAAGTTCAGCTGTACCCTACACCAGGTGAAATCACACTGACGCCCTCTCTCCAGCACCAGCCTCTACCCTGACCTTCAGGTGAACAAAGAAGCACTCCTGATTTCCAATTCCGCTTCCCGCCCCCGTCCCCATCCTACCCTGTCTTCCTCATCTCAGTAAACATACCACTAAGTAGTTCAGGCCAAAACTCTTGACGTCATCCTTGACTCCTTTTTCTCTCAAAGCCCGATCTGTCAGCAGATCCTGTTCCCTCCATCTTACTCAGAAGGCACCCCTGTGGTAGGCAGCCTCTACCACGGCCTCCACGACCATGGAGGACTATTTGTGTAGTTGTCTAGGCCGGAGATAAGGTGTTAGTGATGCAGGTTGTGAGATTTGGGATTATATCATTATCTGTTACTATTACTGTGTAACAGATTATCCCCAATTTAGTTTAAAACAGTAAACATTGTCTCACCATTTCTGTGGGTAAGGAATTTGAGTGCAGCTTAGCTGAATGCCACCGGCTTAGGGTGTCTCACAAGGTTACAATCAAGGTATCATCTGGGGCTGCAGTCATTTCAAGGTTTGCCTTGGGAAGGGCCCACTGCCAAACTCACTCACAAGGCTGTAGACAGACCTCAGATTTGCTTTCAATCTCACTCACGTGGGCCTCTCACAAGGCCACCTCGTAACATGGCAGCTGGCTTCCTCAGAGCAGGCAATCTGAGAGTGAATGAAAGAGAACATGCAAGAGGGAAGCCAGTTTTTTTAAATCTAGTCTCACAAGTCATTAGCCTACTTCCACTTAGCTCCCTTCCTCTATTCACAGCAACCACAAAGATGCTTTAAAAATATCGGAGTCCAAAAACCACGAGGTGGGGCCCAGCAAGCCAGGCCTGTGTGCTTGGCGTTGGGTGGGGAGCTGGGGAGGAGGGGTGCTGCAGCAGCCCAGTAAGGTGTCAGGGCCTTCCGGGGAGACGAGGGTGTCCACACAGTGAGGATGCTGACAGGTGCAGGGTGTCGGAGGCAAAGTGGGGTAAGGAGGAAGTCCAGCGAGGAAGGCAGGGAGGCAGCCATGGGAACTTAGTTACATACAATGGAATTGATCAAATAAGTAACTATATTAAGGAAAAAATAATACAAATATGGAAAGGGAGAAAACTAGAATGTAACCAGTGTTGGACTGGAATGAGTGGCATTGCCATGAAACTATAGTTTTCAATATACATACAGAAAAAGACATAATAGAAATGGACACACACACGGTTATTACATATATTCCCTGGCTTGTCCACTGAGAGGGCCTGGGAGCAGTGACCCCCCATTACAATGAGCAATTGCGTACACTCAGATCTTAGTTTTTAAATACCATTCTCCACTGGAAAACAGCAGGAAGAAAACCAAACAAACACAGGGCTCCTCACAGAAATGGCTGTTTCCATGGGTGGGGCAGAGAAAATATAAGATGAACCTGCAACATCTTTTGTCAGAAAGCAAAAAGGTGCTCTAAGAATGATGGAGACATTTCCAAAGGACTCCAAATGCAGCGAAATGGGTTGAATGGGTTCCCACTAGTCCAAGTGAGTTCAACGTGATCAATAAAAGAACCAGTATGGTAACTTACTATAACCCACTGGCTAAAATAAGAGTTCGTACTGATATAACTAAATGAATAAATTGAAAGTTTGATGAGCAATGAGATATATAACCTCAAAGTATCTCCCCACAAAAACGCTAATTAATTGCAAAGAGAAAATAAGTAACTTCAGAGTGGAGAAACCCGCAGACTGATAAAGTGACAGAAGTGTAATGGGACAAATTTAACAGAAGGCAACAAGAACCTCACATTGCTTCTGTGACATTTCTGCCAAAGATGCAAAGCCTGAAGCTAGTCATAGGGAAACACTGGACGAACCCACATTGAGGGATGTTCTACAACATAACTGGCCTGTAATTTTCAAAAGTGTCAAGGTCATAAAAATCTAGGAAAGCTGAGGAACCAATCCAGTGTGTAAGAGCCTAGAGAAATGAGATGCACATAAAATACATGATAGATCTTACTGTAAAAGACATTGTTGGGACAATTGATGAAATTTCAACGGGGTCTAAAGATTAGACAGTAGTGGTATATCATCAGTAATTTCCTAACTTTGAAATGATTCAAATACTTGTAACTTTTCAGAAAGTTTGGGATTATTTCCAATTTAAAAAAAACAACTGTAAAACAGATTATATCCTACCTTACTTTCCAATGACTTTGGAAGAAATTTAGGAAAAAAGCCTAAGTGTTTACATGACTTATGAGATCTACATGATCTGGGCCCTACGTATTTCTCCTACCTCATTTCCTGACATTTTCCCCTCACTCATTCCATTTCAGGCAAACTGGCCATAAGGCCGTTCTTTGAATACAAGCGACACATCTCAAACACACAGGGCTTTTGCACCTGTGGTTCCGGCCGCCCGGAGCTCTTCATTCCCCACCCCACTCCTCCTCCCTCTCCTCTTCAAATGGTATTTCCTCAAAGAAGTCGTTCCTCACCCCAGTATAAAAACAGCCCCCTGACCCACCCATGCTCTGTGTTTTTATGAATGCCACCTTCATATTATCTGCCTGTGTTTATTGTCGCCTAAAATATAGAACATATTTGTTTTTCTACTTCTTCCCATAAGAGCAACAACTGTGTTTTATTCACTGTTGTATCCTCTGTGCCTACAATAGTTCTTAGCACCTGGTAAGAACACAAAAAATAGTTATTTGAATGAATAAAGATGTAAATTGCATTTGTTATTCATTACTCTATGTGTAAGATAATACTTGGATCTCTAATTAAAGATAAATCAACTCATTTCAAATTTATTCGTGAGTCAAACCAAAGGTAAGAATCCAGATTTAGAATTGTACAATGTAGGACAGCAAAAGGGATTCTGAGAAACTAACAGCCGAGCTTGTCCATCATCACCTCTCCCTACAATGACTGGTCACAGGCCTTCAAGCTTCCCTTACACAAGAGTCAGTAAAGGTGCTCAGCCCTCAGGAGGCTCCACTCCATGGATAAATTCAGCTCTGAATCTTCAGCGGCCCTCAGGCACCTGCCAGAGTGATGTCTTCCACAGCTTTCAGCTTCTTTTTCATGTGGTGTCAGATTATATAAAAGGATTTGCTGGGCTGAATAGTACTTGTATCTTTTCCGATTTTTTACTATTTTATAATTTTAAATGTTTCATCTCTCATAATTTAAGTCAGTTCCCTCCCCCACCCCCCATTCCTCCATCTCCCAAAATACAGACCCTGAGCACCGATGTTAGATGACTTCTTTGAAGGAGATAGGTCTCAATATGAACAAGACAGCCCACCAGCCTTCCACATCTTCCCAGGACCAATTCCATTCCTCCAAAAAAACAATCAACTAAACAAATAAAAACTAGGACACTTCACCTCCTAAAGCCAACATTCTGCTTTGAGACCTTGGTCTCAAATTGTGCCCCTCACATACAGAATGCCTCTTCTGAGAAGGTAGATACACTAAACCTAAAATCACAGTTCCTCAGAGCTTAACAGAACCATAGGTTATTATTTCCCATTAAAAAGAACACAAGATCCAGCCTTAAATGTACCATCAGTGCTGCTGAAAGCCAAGGAATTTTATTTAAGACAAACTCCAATATCATGTTTTCAAACTACAACACTCCTAATTAATCCAAGTAGTTATATCAGACGCTGAAAACTGGCTGTAGATGAAATCTCACAAACACGTTTGCTTAGCTTACACAAATGGTATTATTATCAGCAATCTATAGAATAGCTATCAGTATTTTGCTTTGAAACATTTTATATAAAATTGGTAATTCAAGTAACAGCTTTTAGGAGTTCATTTTAAAATGGCTATATTATAAAATCATAGTTTTTAGAGATCTAAGAAATTTGGGGGCTCTCATTTCACAGGTGAGAAAAACTAAGCCCCAGAGAGATTACGGAACGTGCTTAAGGTCAAACTGCCAAATAAGATCAGAACCAGAGCCCTTTTTGCCTTTCCCTTCACCCACAGCCAAATGGTACTGTGACACAGTGTTTTCCCCCCAAAGACAGCCATACCACTATATATCGCAACATATAATGTGATGATGACAAATCTCCATCAAGAAATAGGGTCTAGGTTCTGCCTCATTAAACGTGGGCAGTTTTCTAATTGCCTCGACCAATGGGAAATGGAATGCGGAACTGATACTGGATGATTTCCAAGACTAAGTCAGACAAAGTTCTTTCTCTCTCTCTCTCTCAGAGCACTTTCCTGAGGAAGCCCAGGCTACAAGAGGGTGTTCCAACCCAATGCCCCAGCTGTGCCCCAGCTAGCTGACAGCCAGCGTCAAATGCCAGATATCAAGTGAACAAGTCTTCAGATGATTCCAGTATTCAGCCTTTGACTCTTTCACTGAGGCCTGACATCCTGGAGCACAGATAAGCCACCCTGAGTGTGTTTTGTCTGAACTCTTGACCCAGAAAAACTATGAGCGATAAACACTACTGTTGTTTTAAGACACTAAGTTTTAGGGTAACTTGTTACACAGTCATCATAACTGGGAAAGATGCATTCAGAACACCACTGACTACCTTATAAATAGATGTTCAACAAATATTTGTGTAATGAAACAAATATTGTCAAGCCAAATAAAAGAAACTGTTGACTTAGCTTACCATTCAGGGGGCACCATGCTTCCATCCACATCCCAGAATGTGTTTCTGCCATTCATTTCAGTAGTATATACAACCCACCGATGACGGCCTGGGTAGAAAGATTAACATTTAGAAAGATGTGGAGAAAATAAACACCACTTTTAAAAAAGCACAATTGCATAATATCAAAGAAGACAACCCTTTTATTAAGATAAGACTTTAATGTGCTTTTACTTAAGAGAAATGTTAGAGGAACAGTACCCTGGGTGTATTAGTGAGAGCAAGCTCCAAGAAATGTATGGCAAGCTTTATCAACATCCTGGTGGCTGCCACACAACTCACTATGTGGGTGGGGCTCAGGCCTTTCTCACAGTGGTGAATCCTTGCTTCTCCCTCAGCCCACCTGCCAAGGGAGGGGCGAGGAGGGTAGATGAATGTATTACCAGCCAGTCAGGGTATTCAGGAGAGAAAGTGCTCCTCCTGTGACTGGGGCAGGAGAAATGTATTCACAGCAGTCATACTTGAGTTATATGTTTCCATATAAATATTTTTAAACAACCACCAGAAATCCTTTGGGAAATTGGTGATGCTACATAGTAAGCAAATATTATCAATGACAGTTATACAGATTTCAGTCAGGATTTACTTCTTCTATTAAATAAATTGATCTTAAGAATAAGTAACTAAAAGTAAACTATCATCCAAGGAGGCAAAGGAACATGAAGACAGACGGAAGAAACCTTGGGAAAGGCTGCATTGAGTTAGACCATGATGGAGCTGAGCCTTAACAATCTCGCTTTACGTGTATTAAAATTTTAAATATGCATATTCAGACTCAGCAATTCCACTTCCAGAAATTTACTCTTGGAATATTCAAATAAATAAATGTGGATATAGTTACAGGCAAGTTCACTGCATTGTTTCTAACAGCAAAAAGTTGAAGGCCATCTAAATGTCTATCACTAGTGACGTGGTTGAAAAAGGAATGATTCTTCCATACAGTGGAATACTTTGTTGCTATTTTAAAAAATTGAATACGAAAACACAAATATCCAAACAAAAAAGAATGCTGCAGATACATCCAACTTATTCATATGGAAAAATGGTCCATTATTTTCAGTAAAAATATTTCAATTTACAAACATCATAACAAAATCTTATTAAATAAAAAAGTATATGTAGGTTTATACATTCATCGAAGAAGCTCCTTGTATATTACGGAAAACAGTCAAATCAAGTCTCAATCTCACTCCCATTATTCATACCCCAAACACACTGCACTCACCAAAAAACTGCTTGTTGTCTTCATAGTATTTGTTTCCATGTTTGTCTTCCCCCACTAATGTACCAACCCTCACATCGTTTGTCCTGTGAATATCCAAAAGAAAACAGACATTTTAAAATGATTCTTTGTTCAAAACACAACGTAAATAAAGTGACAATATCAGCTTTCAGAAATAAAGGCTGCTGCTTCAAGGAGAAAAATGAGAAGATGCTTAGTAATGGTCACCAGACGTACACTTCTAGCCTTCTAGGCTCACACCACCCACTATCGAAGAGTCAGCTTTCAAGTAAGAGCTCTAGAATACCTGCTCACCTTGTCACCAGGACCAAGTAGGCAGCACAAGATAAATGGATCCAACTGATATACTTAAATTACAGTAAACATACGGATGTAGTATCTTCAAATTACAAGACTACTGTTATCAACTATCCCCAGTCCATGAGGCACTGGAGTTAGCAAAAACCTTCAGGAAACCACGAAGCCAAAGTATTTCATCTCAAAATGATACGAGTGTCCTTGCTTCCCCTCGACTCTTGGTCTCCAATTCGGCTTCCGCGGACGATGCTGCTCGTCTGATTCAACAAACGTCAGGACTAGTAGGGACCATTATGATCACCTTGTTCAACGCCTTGCTGTACAAGGAGTTAACTGAAGGCCAGTAACGGGAAAAAAACATTCCAAGGTCACACACTGAGTGTTTGGTAATGCTCATTACTCTCCGGGAAGCAAGGCAGGCAGGGTAGGGGCGCGTGCAGCCCAGATGCCCTTGTCTCAACATCACAGCTCTGTCTCTAGAGCTGGCTTTGGTCTTGTTTCTGGGAGAACCCTGGACTGAGACTTCGGCCTGGGGAAAGAATGGCAGAGACTGGGCCGGTTGTCCTTGACCAGAGCTGCGATTTCCCCAAGGTGACCCCAAGCCCGCACCCCTTTCCAAGAACCCAGCCAGCGCAAATCCAGCCCAGAGGCCAAGAGCATGGCTCTGGCCACCTACCTGAAGAAAATTCGTAGATAGCCTCGGAGGCCGCCGTGGCCGCTGACCTGCTGCAGCCCGCGCTTCAGAACCTGCAACAACTCCATCTTCTTCCGCAGGCCCGGCCTCCCGGGTGCGCCGCTGAAAACGCACCGGGAGGAAACACTGCAGCAGGCAGCGGAGGTTCCCACCGGCGCGTGCGCGATACGCGGTGGTTCTGCGCGTGCGCAGAGCTGGAGCTTCCCCTGAGCGGCCACTTTCCTAGGAGCACGTGGTGGAAAACTCACCTAGACTAGGCTTCCCCAGGTGAAGGTTCCTCCTTTGGTCGGGACCTGTTTCCTCATCTCAAATGACTGGCGGAGACTACTTCAAAATTCTTTGGAAACAAGATAGTAGTAAGGAATTTAATATTGAGCACATAATGATATTGCATAACCAGTGCTGTGTAGGTAGGGGAGCGAGGAAGAATATTAAGTATCTGCTCTCAAAGATTTGGTGCTTTAGTTGCAAGGTTAAAATTCAAAATTTAAACATTTAAAATTAGAAAATTTCTGCATATTTTAAATTTTAAATAAAGGATATGAATGAACATTATTTCTAATTTTCCAGTGGTTATTTTATGATTTTAAATAATACGCTTTAAAACCTATTTTCCTTGACCCATCAATTTGGAACATTCTCTCTTGATTCTCAACTATTTGAGATGAGAAATTTAACACACTTCCTTCACCTCTTCTCATCCTGTGCTCTTCTAGGCTCCAGTCACCATATCATTTCTTTAAAAGGTCAAGGTTTGTAAGATTTACATTCGATTCATAACTTCAAGTTTCCATAATTGTTTAAGAGTTTAAAAACTGAAACACAATATTATTTATTGAAAGGATCCAGTAATATGACTAGATCCAGAAAAGGGATTTAATTTTATGCTACTAAATTTTCAACCCCAAAGGAAAAACTTCAAAATATCAGGGTCAAATTTTTACTCTGTCAATAATTGCTCAAAATCATGTCACATTTGAATTTATGTTGAACTGTGACTTTCATGAAACTTTTTTCCTATTCAAAAAAAAATTTTTATCTGAAATAATTCTATATAAGAACTTCTAAAAACATAACCATATACCCCTATCTCACATTAAAGTTAGTAATTCCTTAATATAATCAAATATTCAGAGGGTTCAAATTCCAATTGTTTCATAATATTTTGTTTCCCAAATAAGGTCCATAGATTGTAACTGATTTTCATTTAAATTTCTTTTAACCTGTAAGGTTCTCCCATTCTCCACTCTGCCTTTTTTGTCCTTCCAATTTATTTGATGAACTGGCAGTTTCTCTTGTAGTTTTCCAGTCTGTATTTTGTCGATTGTCTTTGTGTTCCTCTATTCCCTGTATTTCCTATACATTAGTAATTAAACCTAGGTATTTGACCAGATGTGGGGTTTGTTAAGTATATTTCATGTGATGGTATCATTCCATCAGAAAGCACACATGGTGTGTCTGCTTGTTTCACTTTTTGTAATTTTAGCAGCCAATGATGACCATTACCTAAATAATAATTTCCTTATCTTCAAGTTTTGTTTTTTTCCTTGAAATTTTAAATTGAGATAGTTATAGATTCACATGCAGGTGTAAGGTAATAGAGCGAGAGATCCTGTTTATACTTTTCTCAGTTTCTCTTAATGGTGTAACATAACATTTTGCAAACTACAATATATCATCATCTCCTCCAGGGTACTGACAACACAATTCACTGACCTTATTCAGATCTCCGTTTTACTTTTACTCATTTGTGTTTAGTTCTATACAATTTTATCACATGTAAATTCCTGTATCTGTCACCAGTCAAGATACTGCAGTTCTATCACAATGATCTCTATTACCATTTTATAACCATACATGTTCCTCCCCTCAACCCCCTCCGTCTTTTCTTAAACTCTATTAAAGACCTCCAGATTTGATTCCCTAATTTTATCTTTTCTTACTATTTTTTTGTCTTTTGTTATATTTTCAGGGTGAGTTCCTCAACAACTTTTATTTTCCAATCCTCCTAATGAAATGCTTTGGCTATCATTTTTTATTTCCAGGGGTAGTTCCTTGCTCCAAGTTTTCCTTTAAAGCTTCCTGTTTTCATTTAATGGATACATCTAGTTGCTTTCAAAATATTAACTATATTGGGGGATGGATATTTTTCTGATCCCTGCATTATATCTGCTCTCCCCCCTCCCCGGCCCCAGCCATGTCTGATCTCTTAAGTATTAAGATATTTTCCTCCAATGTCTGGTGATCCTGGCTTTAACCTCATATTTAACAGTAGGCTCTAGGGAGTTGAATGGAAACACCAGGTATAGATATGATTAGGAAATTAGTGGGCTTTACTGAAGTGATTAAGTGGCAGTCGAGCTTCTTACTGAGGCACAACCAAAAGTGATTGTCTAGAGATCTTTTCTCTGGAGGCAGTTAGTTTCTCTGAAGAAAAAATTCCTAACAGAAGCCTATACCTGATTGGCCAGCATTCTAGGATCACCGTTAGGGAACCCACATTCAGAATGAAGATTTTCACTTAATCCACATTTTTAATCCTGTATCTAATCCAAGCCTTCTGTTATCCTTGGTATCCTGTAAATCCTATGATCTTCAGTTAGTTTCTCTGAGAATTTACCTCTGGCCTCCTGCTCAAAAAGGTAGAAAAACAGAAAGTAGTCACCCAACTTAAGGGTAGAGAAAGACATGTAGTTCACTGATTCTGTAGACTTGTAACCAATCCTTCCCTTTTCTATGTCCCAAGCACCAACTTTGAATATGAGCACCTGGTTCCTCTGGGTACTGAACATCTTTTCTGGATACTGCCAGGTATACTGGCTTCTTTCTCACTGCACTGCCTTTTGCAGACATTCAGATTAGAGTTTCTTTGATTCTGGCTCTGCTAAGTCAGTTTTTCTCTACTGTATTTTGTTTTCCAAAAATTTATTGAACTCTCTTATCGTTTGATTTCTTCTATTTTGCCATTGTGTAGTTACCCTTTACTGTCATTTTACTGATATCTTAGGAAAGAAAATAAATTAATAGTCAGTCTGTAGTACTTAGCTGGAAGTCTTCAAACTGAATTGTAATAATCCTAACATATTGGGTATGGAAATGTTTTCCACAATTTTCTCTTCCTGGAAGTACTTCAATAAATCTCACTAGAGATTTCTTAACAGTGTAACAAACAAACAAACAAATGGATGACTACTGAACAAATAGGACTCTGAAATCAAATATACTGTCAGGAAACAGAAGTTTGTAATGCAGGTCACATTTTAATATAGTTTTAAAAACACTTCCAAATATAACTACAAATTTAATTAGGAAAAATACCTGAAAGACACGTGTCTTAATTGACCAATAGTACATTATTTTAAAGAATCATTTTCCTAAATCTTTGGCTTACTTCTTTGGATTTATAAAGGTATAAATCTACTGGTTTTTTCATTTGAGTATTTTGTAGTAAATGTAGTTTCTCCCAGCTGGTAATTATAAGTAAACCTGTTGACAAAAATCGTGTTTTAAATAAGGAAAAAAGTTTCCCTTAATGAGTTGGTAAAGACTGTAAGTTGGTATTTTTAAAAATGAGCTTTTCTATAAAGTAGTAGTTAGTAAAACCCACAGCCTCCTCCCAAATTCAGCTTCTCTTCCACTGCAAAAATCTTTATAAAAAATGTACTGAGTGCAATAAAATCTCCGTATTTGTTTTTTTTAAATCAACAAATAAACGTACCAAAACAATTCATCATGAAATCAGAGCAAAGAAATATTTAACAGTATTAGGTTTGCTAAGGAAAACATTATCGTGGTAGACATCCAAGGAGTCTAAAATGCTTTTGTTGTGGCAATAACAAGGCTTCAGGCTGATGCTCATATTAAAACAGCCCTCCCCTCTTTACAGTGAAAAATCAGTGCATATTCCTTTGTATATTAAAATTTTAAATTTAAAAAAATTATCAACTGCTTGAAAATAATTGTTTCACTCACCTTGAAAACAAAGATTGACTATGATAAATCCATTACTTAACAAATTATGTATTTCTAATGATCTAAAAGAAATTGGCCAAAACCCATGGAAGGGTCAGAAAGTTATAATGCAGATCAGAAAAGAGGGAAAGGACAGATGCTTTTTATGGAATGGACACTTTTAATATCTATTTTTCAATACTGAAACATTTTGGGCCCAATCAGTCTCTACTACTTTTAAAACACAGCAGTAAACCAAAAATATTAAAACATGAACCCTATCTTATTCTCAGAAATAACTTTCTGCTACATACATAAATAAAAAGTGCTTGTAACTAATAATACACAACACTAAAAAAGTCAACTCTTAAAATCATGAATGACCTATGTCTCATTGCCAGCAATGAGAGCGGTATATGCTAAGGGTGCCATGATATTCACAAATGAAAAAATATATATATATATTCAATTATTATTTCCTCTGGTTCTAATGTTATTACACCACTGGGCATAAAATAACCTTTTGACATAGTAATTGAAACAGGTTATATTATAGAAGAGCGAAATACAAGGACATTCTCAGAGACAGCTGATGACTGTGAGTTTATACTAGCTCATAATGAAGTTAAACATGAATAAAACACAATTCTGAAAAAAAAAGGACTAATTTATTTCTTTTACAAAATGAAATAAGATATAATGATACATTGTAGTTTAGATAGTTAAGAGGTGACGACTTTAGATGTCATCTTAAGGATAAATTCGTAGTATTTCTTTTTCACTTAAATAAGACAGGAAGGGGAATTCTAATTCCTGCTGCCTGCCCAGTCAAAATTCTTCTTAAGGAAGTTAAAATAAAAATACCTTGGTTTTTGGTTATTACTGAAAGGTAAAATTTCTAGATGCCCTGGAAGCAAGAGTTCAATTTGGTGTCTTCTTCTGTTCTGAGAAAGAGCAGTAAGTTTATACTGAGCTTTTAGCTTTCAAATGCTGTGACCAATTATTTGTGAGTTATAATCTGCAGGTTCCATTTTTAAAATATGTGGGATGACACTGTCAATTCGTACATTGCCAATGAGACCTTTGAAAAACAACTCTTCAGTGATGGTAGCATTCATCAATCTCAAAGCCGGCAATCTGAGTAGCAGTCTAGACAACCTAAAAAGAAAAAAGTGGAAAGGGAGACATAAGGTCATAAATCAAAGAGAGATTTAGTAGACAAATACAAGTAATTTCTGCATGTGTACTGTTTGTGGCCTAATTTAATACAAGAAAAGCCTTAGTATTTTCAGCCTTAGAGTGTACAACAGCCAACTGGACATACGCGCAGTCTGGCAGACTCTTGGAAAGCCTTGCTAACTGCGATGCTGTGCTGTGTCCAGTTGGCTGGACGGGCCAGGGAGCTAAGCTGCTAAACCATGGAGCAAATTACATATTTAAGGATGGTGTAGGAGCTCATCTGAGCTCGTAAGAACAACGATATTTTGTGTTTTAAGGAAACACAAAGCTCCCTGATAATAGTTTCTTAGTTTTGTTTTACAAAAAACTATTGGGAATGGTAAAACAAGAAATAGATGTTATCACTGTGAAGAGCACAGAATATGGAATCGAGATCACTGGATTCAAACCTTGATTCAATTGCCCCCCAGCTATGTGAATGTGTGTAAGCCACTACTTACTCTGTGTCTCTCTCACAGTGTTGTGAAAATGAACGAAATGATCTCTGGCAGTTTCTGTGCTAGCGAGATTCTTAAATTTTGGCAGGGTAATGTGAAAGTACATTATAAATTGAAAACTGCTATCCAAAAATAATTTATTATTTCTAAGTAAATAGGAAGGTAAGAAACTGAGAAAGAATCCCAGAGATCAGTCAAAGCACCTGGAACCCAACAGAACAGAGGTCAGCAAACAGCTGTCTGTCTAAAAGAGAAAAAAATTAAATGCTGTATTTATTTGTATAATGAGGTAGAAAACAACATTAGAAACTTTCTTCCTCTAGTTTAAGGCCTTGCACTCCAACACCTGAGACCAAATGAAGCCAGCAGCCCCATGATTAAGTGATCTTCCTATAGCCACGTGTTCTACTGAAATTGCTCAGTTCATTTTGTTCCCATCAGCTGAGCAGCATCCACAGAACTGGTGGAAAGTAGGGTAAGACACTGGTTACATAAACTAAGGCTGATTTTCATGATGAAACTGGCGTATGAATTTATTTTTCAATATATGCAAAACATTATTGTATGTGAAATGTTCTTTTACTAGCTTGAAGTATGTTAAATAATAATGTTAGTAAACACATTTATATAACTCTTGCTATATAACGGACACTGTTACAAGCTCTTTACATAAACTGATGTAGTTGTTAAACTAATTGTAAAATGTGGATACTATTATTTCCCTTTTATAGTAAAGAAACTGAAACAGACGTTAAATAACTTGCCCAAGGTCATACATCTAGTAAAGGTATGGTCAGGAATCCAACCTAGGTACTCTGGCTCTGATGGCCATGTGCTTCACTATGATACTGTCCCTCTTCAAATACTGAATTGCTCTTACAATTTTTTTCTTTTTCAAAAGACGTTAGTAAGAAATACCTTGGTAGAAATATAAACCAAATTTCAAAATTAATTATCAAAATAGCCTAATGGTATTTGTTTGTTCAGTCACTCCCCCCTCCCCTTTTTTAATAAAATTCATTTCATCTGAAGAAAATAAAAGAGTTTGGGGATTATAGTCAGACTACCTACGTTCACAGTCAGGCCCTGCCATTTCCTGTGTGACCGTGGGCAAATTACTTAACCTCTCTGTGCTAACGTCTCCTCTATATAAAATGTAAGCACTGAATGAAATATTACATGTAAAGGATTTGTAACAATGTATACTGCTTTTAATAGCATTAGTTATTTGAAAGGTCAAGGTTGACTAGAATATTTAATTACTCTTGGAATGGAAAATAATAATAGATTCACAAAAAAATTTTAAGATGAATTTAAATAAACAGTATTTAACTTCTAGATACCTGTAGGTGTCATCTGGATATGTTTTGGTTATATAATCTTGAAATTCCACATAAGCCTTTTCCTGAAATTTCTCAATCTGTTCCATGTTTTCTAGGCCTGGATGATCTGAAACAGTAAAGAATACAATGTTACCCTACTTCTGAATGTTCACTTATTGTGTTTCCCGGAAAATAAGACCTGCCAGACAATCAACTCTAATGTGTCTTTTGGAGCAAAAGTTAATATAAGACCGGGTCTTATTTTACTTATAGTAAAATAAGACCCGGTCTTATATCATATAATATCATATATCACATAATATAATAAACATAATCTAGTCTAATCTAATCTAATACCGGGTCTTTTATTAATTTGTGCTCCAAAAGACACATTAGAGCTGATTGTCCGGCTAGATCTTATTTTTGGGGAAACAGTAATAAGACACCTAGTAGAGAGGAGGTGGAAGGGGGTGAGAAGAACATTTTGATCAAAAATGAAGCCCCATCTTATGTGTGGCTCTCTCCACAAATACTACTAAATACCACTCATTACACTTCAAACCTTTAAAACTATTTGATCTCATACACATATTCTAACATATAATAAAAAAATGAGACCAATGGGTTCTACTAAAATAAATAGCTTTCTCTATTACAAAAGTGGTAGGAGAGATTTTGCTCATTTTGTTTTTAACAGGAATAAAAAATGAAATGACTCAGCTTAGTTAAAAAGACATTTTTAATCCAATGAAATATTTGTTGACTATATTCTATATTATATTTATATTTATTAAAAAACCTACTATTGTTAGGTAAGAGGGTACTTAGCATACTGTTTCCAAGGTTCCTCCATGTTGTAGCACGTATCAGAATTTCATTTTATGGCTGAATGATATTCCACTGTATGCGTATATTACATTTACTTGGGTTGTTTCCACTTTAACTGCATCATCGTATATTACCACCAGCAATGTATGAGGGTTCCAATTTCTCCACGCCCTCAAAAATTATATTTTAAATAAGAAGTCAATATTTACATACCTGGACTGAAGAGTACTATAGCCTTCAGGTAGGCATATTCATATCCATCAATGCAGAGTTTAACCATGCTGTTACAAAACTCCTGTAGTTTGAAGATGTGCTCCATCAATAATTTTCTTCTTTCTGTTGACATTTTATCTGTAATTAAAAATAAACAAACAAGCAAATAAAGTTTTTGGCTAAAATGTATGACTATTTTTATCAAACATATTCCTATCTTACTAATTTCCAGCTTTAACTATAACCAACCTATAAATGTTTAAAATTCAGTATTTCTGCAAGTATAGATGAAACTAATTAATGATCTTCAGATGCTGTTCATTCAAGAAAAAACAAAATAAGCTCTTAGTATAAAAAACCCTAAGTGTAATGTTTCCTTGCAAGATATACCTTTAAGAAGATCAGCTGTAAAGACAACCATCTGAAAAACTGGCCAATCAAAGCACAAAAGATTCAAATTTTGGTAACAGGTTTTTATTTAAGCTTATATTGATTTTTAAAAATGAGCAAAATCATTTAGATTTTTATGTTACCAACACTACGAAAATAAAAATATTTCACAAAAAACACTAAGACCAAAGAAAAATTGAGTAAAATAAACGTTAATGATAAACATGTGAATTTACTGCATTTAAAACACATCTGATTTGTCAACTATAGCTTTAGTGAAGGTAGGCTATATAATGCAAGACAAAGTTAAGAGAAATGAATCAAGAATAGGAGTCCACAAATAAAATGGGAATGTAGTGCTGCTTTCTAATAGATCTACTGTTGATAAGATTTTCAGGTGATTTCTCTGCCCCTAAAGAGGAGGAAGCAGATAATTTAAAAATGATACAATACAATGGGAAACAGAATACGGTAAGGAAATAAAACATAATTCCCAATCTATAAATAATTTCTGAACTCAAAAGGCATTTTCTATTTGAGGAGTGGGCACCCTCTTAGTCATATGCCATTCTAAAGTTAAATATGTATAAATCAGTGACTGCCTGTCTCCTCATATGAATGAGAGTTGTAATTACCTTGGCATCAAGAAAAGGAAAAAGGGAGTTCTGTGACTCTTCAGTACTTTTAAAAATCAGCCTATCCTGGGATTCAAATGGTTACAGTGAGGAAAATTAGTTTA
Organism: Rhinolophus sinicus; assembly: GCF_057876585.1. NCBI lineage: Eukaryota > Metazoa > Chordata > Mammalia > Chiroptera > Rhinolophidae > Rhinolophus > Rhinolophus sinicus. The sequence continues at coordinate 24,277,043 of NC_142501.1, read as the reverse complement.
AAAATTGGCCGGAAGAATACATTTTAAAATATTTGATCTTCTTTTAAAAAATATTTAAAATATTTGAACTTCTACACAAGCTCACCCTGGATTCCTTGGTACCTATATAAAAGTACAAAAATTCACAAGGCCTGGTCAGAAATAGCCAGCCAGACTTAAATATACTTGCTTTAATTTTGTTGTACTCTCATTTGAAATTATTTTTGGGTGATCAATGAAATTATAAACATGTAAATATTATCTAAGTAAAAAGGATGTTAGTATCTAAGACATTATCATCAGATATCTAACTTTAATAATAACACTTTATAAAACTGACATCCCCTCTTATACTCTGAAAAAGGAAATATAGTGCTTTTTACCTTGTTGAAGACTACTGTGAAGACAATTGACAAATGTTGCTAATATAGTTGCCACATTCATTACTTGCCAGCATTGGGCAAGACCAAGGGTAAAAAGTTCATTCCAATAAGCTTTCACCAACGATATGCTGTTTTCTTGCCTATTAAAACACACACACACACAAATCAGATATTATTAAAATATATTTTAGAAAGTTTACATCTGACTCATATATTTAAACACAAAATACTACTGAAGTACAATTACTCCAGAAAGACCAACTGGGCATGGACTCAATCAATTCTTGTGTTTTATATACCTGATAGCAATTGATGAGGAAGGCTTAGAAATTTAAACATTAGCTAGCTCATTAATCAATCAGACAGTTTATAAGAACAGTTACAAACTACAGAAGTTGGGGCATTAATCCCACATTTCATGGCAAGAGATAGCTTAAAGTTTGTTTTTAAAAAATTGAAAATAAAAGCATACATTTAAAAAATATTTCCCAAGTTTTCTTTTGCTTTAAATGCAGGTAAATACTTTTTTAAACAAGGCAATTAGAATTATTTGATGGTAAGCAACCAATAACCTTGGAGAAATGGTTTCTTTTAAATTATGTTTCAGATGAGCTATCAGTATCCCTATAAATGAGATACCAAGGATTTTACTAGGAGTAATGAAGATAGGAAAGCTCAAAAGTCCTTTCCTGAAGTTCTAAATAAGACATCTCAGCAGCATGAGTAAGTAGAAAAAATATTAAAATAGGAATCAAGAGACCAAAGTTTTAAAACTTAGATCATCTCATTATCGATTTGAAATTAGGCAAACTAAGCTTCCCAAGTCTTAGGCTGCTTAACTATATAAAATGAAGAGACACTTTATATCCTATACCTATTACAGTTATTATGAGACAATTAATAACTGAAATAGGTATAGGATATAAATTATGTGAACAGGCCATGACATCTAAGTCGGGCACTGTTCTAAGCACAGGAGGAATAGCAACAAACAAGATGGATTAAGTCTGCCTTCATGAAACAGAAGGGAAACATAATAAATGTATCATTTCAAATATTTTATATAAATATTACACATATACATATGGTTGTATATACATTGTTAGTTTCAGATAATAAAAATTCCACGTTACTACAACTAGGATAATGCACTAGAAAATGGGGGAGGCGGAACGGGGTTCAGGTAAGATGGTTAGAAAAAGTCTTTCTAAGGGCCTGACAGCAGAGTCACTTTTCTCTAACTACTATATATATATTGTTAATGTTCATTAAAATATGCATGTAGCACTCATAATTAGAGATCAGATCATTGTTTATACTATTGGGATAAAGGGATATGACTTTTGAAGTCATCTATATCTGGGGATGACCTAACCACTTGGCTTCTACACAATTAAATCCAAGGCATTATACTTTACCTGGCAGCATCTGTTTGAAATGTAGGCATGTCCCTTAGGGAAAAAATAGTTATTTGGCAACAGAGCTGGAACCCACAGTTAGAGTAAACATTACTTTGTTTCAGTGGGGTTTTAAAAGATTTAACTTTCAGACTTAACATTTAATGGAAGGTGTTTTTAAGTTATTCAATAAATAAAGTCTCCTGTAGCAAACGGTGATACAGCTTGTATCTTTTGGTTATAAGAATCTAGGTAGAGAACTGCTGCCTTTACTCCAGCCAAATCATGCTAAGTGCCCCTCACTCCCAATGGCATCGATACTATTGTGTAATCACTTATCTAATTATGTAAACTGAAAAACAACTGAATTACTGTTAAGTATTGAAACCACAAATCTTAAACAGAAAAGCAACATCCTTGTAAAACACAGAAGTCTTGTAAAATACAAATAGTATTAACCACCCTTTAAGATTCTTTAAGCTATTGTTCCCCTCTATTAATAAAGTAAGTGATCAAAAAAACTCGATTTTTAGAAAATGATTAATATTTATGTTTCTCTCTATAAAATTAAAGCTTGTTTTCAGTTTTGTATCTAGAGATAAAAATGCAACCAATGCCAGTCTCTAGGAGACTTAGAATAGCTTTTCTTACCATGTAACAGAATTTCCATCATTAATACTTAGTTCTCATCCATTTGATTAATTCAAACTATAATTTAGATAGTGCTAATAAATAAGAGCTTACATAGCTGTTAATGGCCTTGAACACTATACTAATAGTTACTTCTAATTGCAAAGAATCCTGTGGCTGTTACATTCAAACCAGTTTTCAATACAGGTTACAGGGAAATGTGGCTGCCACGATAAAATTATACCAAATTATAATCAGAAACCTCAGGCTTTATTTTTGGTTTCTTTAACATTTGGACTATTTCCACAGGATAATCACATTTAATTTAACAGAAGTACTGAAGATCAGTAGTGGTGTTACAAATAATTCAAGGAGTTCAAACTATTACCCACCCCCAATCCTTCCTTTTATTGTTTTACTGTAATTGATAGCCTATTATAAAAAATACCACCAGGTTACTTTTCAAGGCTTAAGTATGCCATTTACAAGTTTAGGGAACTATGTTTAATGCTTTAAAATAAATAAACTGCTAATGTGTAAATTTACATTTATTTTTTCTTAATAAAAAATACTTTATTTGGAGAAATTCTGAAAGTTAAACGTTATTTTGAGAGAAAGAGCCAACAATTGTTTTAAAGGTTACCCATTATAAATCAGGCTTTTGGTCTGTGTAATTGTATTACTTAAGTACATTATTTAATGCATGGTATATCCAACACTAATAAACCAAATTACAGGGGGGTTCTATATATGCCTTTTAAAGTCATGATTCAGATATGCTTCTTAGTTATATTCAAAATATTCTCTAAGGATAAAGGATGGGCAGTTATTCCTACTTGGCAAATGGGGTAACAGATGTGTAGGCTACGAAAGTGAACTGTTTACGAAATCATGTTGGTGAGTAGGGTACTGTAACTAAAATAATACCTTTTTAACTACGGGCTTAACTTTTTCTTTTTTTTTTTTAAATTAAAGTTTATTGGGGTGACAATTGTTAGTAAAGTTACATAGGTTTCAGATGTACAATTCTGTAATACATCATCTATATATCACATTGTGTGTTCCTAAATGTAAGATCTGAAACAATAAACTGCGTAGAAGAAACCATAGGTACTAAACTTATGGACCTTAGGTTCCAAGAGGGTTTTATGAATTTGACTTCAAGGGCTTAACTTTTTCCATGGTGTCTCTGCCTCTTCATACCAGTTAAAGTAATCTAAATAAATTTGGCACACTTTAGGTAAATCCTGGGTTTCTTATAGTAGACCATGTCCATTATCATCTGATTACTTCAGAACAGAATACAGATGTGCTATTCAGTGGAAGGACCAAACTTCTAAATGACCACAGTGGTACTACGCGGTTTACATTTTCTTCCTTTTTCTTTTTTTCAACCACACAACTGGAAAACAATTCCTTCTATTTTTAAACATATTCCATTTTGCAAGCTTCACGTTAAAATGCTTGAGGTGAACCCTGAAATTGTGGTGCTGGGAGGAAAACCACCACCTAGGGTATCCCTACATCCTCCGTCTTTAAGTCACTCAAAGATGGCCTATGACAAATTCCGGCCGTGATTTATCAGCATCATATACATCCCATTCAAATTGTTAACTAGTCAAGTTATCAAATATGGAAACTTTCCACATAAAAAAAAATACACAGAAAAATACGAGTTGCCATGATTTATAATGTAAATGACAAAACTTAAAAGTTCTAATGTTATACCATTTTTTTTTCCTTTAATGCAGATCCTCCCCAAACAAAAGTGCTTGCGTAATGTACATCTGTGCTATAAAAAAACAAAACAAAAAACCAAATCACATTCATAGGTAAAGACTTTAAAACACTTACCCCAAAGCCTGGAAGGAAGGGATGGAAAGTGCCCAGTGCATTGATAAGAACAGCAGCCTGGAGGCGGACTCCCCAATGTAGTGCACGTTCAGGTACTCGGGCATAGGGGAAGGCATGGTGAGCTAGGTGAACAGGGACAGAGGTCAATTATCTTCCAATGGACAGCTCTAAATCATTTCTTTGGAGAAGCTAAATGTAAATCTTTCGAATAAGTCTCATACATTTACCAAAAGGCAAATCTTGAAATAATCTAAGTCACTGGATTTTACAGCTAAAAATAGGATTTAGAATCTATGAGTAGATTTATAGTTTCTAACGAAGCAATATATTCAGACAAGCAGAATCCTACTCAATAAATACCAACCATGATATTATCCGGTTGTGCTTTTAAAAGTTACTTTTTGTCTTAGTTTAACAATGTGTTTTTTGCTTTCTTCCCTTTCTTTATCCACAAAGGTATACAACAAATTCAGTTTAAGAAGCAATACTGTATGTAAAATGTGCCTTTCATTTAGGCTACTGAGTTAACAAATTCAAATGCTTACAGGGGGAGGAGAGTGATCAGTGAAATATGCCTGCTGGTGCCATCTGGGCAGTACATATTCCCAGAGAAAGGGCATAGCTGTGACTTGAATTCTACACACTGAGAACATATGGGAATTTGGGCTCAGCACTGCCTGCTCCTTCAGTTTTTCCAAGGTTGTGTGTCAAATCTCCCTGTTTAATCTATAGGTAAAACAGCAACGTGTCTGTGATTGTAACACTCACAGGCTGTCAGTTTGTACTGCTGACTTTAGGCAGTTATTTTAAATGTATGACCATTGTTGAAAATAAATATCCTACATCCAAACACTTTTAAAAGCATTTTTGAAAATCTTGTTAAAGAGAACTTTTATTGCTATAAGTGAAATGTAATTTCACCCAAAGGAAATATTTTTTCCTATTTAGAAATTATTAAAATGATCGATAATATCAAGTGTAGGTGATGATACAGGGAAACAAGTACTCACATACTACTGAATGTAGGCAAAATGATGGGCAATTTGGCTGTATCTATCAAACCTTTAAAATATACCCTGCGACCTAATGATGATACTTCTAAATCTCTATTCCACAAAAATATTGTATACCTGCACACAGAAAAAAAGCACGTATAAAAATGTCCATTTACTCCTAACAGAGAAATTAAATGCTGGCAATAACCCAAATTTCCATCACTAAGGAAAAGAATAATCCATGCTATAGAGTACCTGATAGGTATTAAAATTAGTAAGGTAAATTGAGATGTAATGGCATTAACAAAACATCTCAGAGACACCTAAGTGGAAAAAAACTGCAAAACAATTATATAGATGATCCAATTTCTGTGTGAGAGAGAATACAGATATGAAAACAGGACACGCACCACACAGTTAACAGCCGTAGCTACCCCTTGGGTGGGCTAGGTGATGTACCCACATGTGTTTTTTTGGGGAATGGGTATATAGCTTTCATCAGATTCTCAAAGGTGTCTATGATGCTAAACAGATCAAAAGGTTTTCATCAAAATCATATAAAAGTTCTCCAGAAATGTTAGATAAAAATAACTGCCTTTGTTCAATATTAGCCACAAATGATTTACCTCTTTATAAATGGTGCCAAGTAACAAAACAACAAGGCAATTAACAATTGAAATTCCATTTATTAGAAGATAATTTTTTAAATGTTTGAGAAATGTTTACTGGAGCAGTAAATTAAAATACCATTATTTAAGATAATTCTTAAGAGAAATATAGGCAAGCAGATATTAAACATCTTAAGTGTAATCATTAGGATGCAACTATTTCTACACATAAGTATATATAGATATACATACATACATACATACATACATATATACACACACACACACACACATACACACATATAAAAACAAACTGGAAACTCTCAGACCTTTTCAGAACTGTCCAAGGTGAATAGAGCAAAAATTAGGGGAATTACCAAAGATTACTAGCTTTGGGGGGATGAATAAGTAAGATGCAAAACAGCAACAAAAATACCCTTTGCTAGCTAAACAGTTTAAAAAAATAAAGTATGTAAAAATTGGATATAAGAGCTAAAAGATGCACCTTGATTTACAAACAGTGATGGTAACATTGAAAACTTTGTTGTTTTAGTCATAAAATTCAAATTATTTGCCACATACAGGAACTCATTCTTTAAAAGACTACCATGTTTAGTATTTTATAAAGAGCGGGAATGTCCTAATTTATATTTTACATACTTAATTTTCTTTAGGCAAGACATACCTCTAGCATTATGAATCAAGAGAGCCAATGCTGGCTAACAAAACAAGTCTTTTATATTAGGTTTCTTCCCCTATACAGAGTAGGTAAGCTTCTACTGAAAAGATGTTAAAGCTTCCTCCAAATGCCTATGGACTTTTAGGATTATACATTGAATTACACATATTTTTCAAATTATATACATTTAATATATTGAGCTTTTTTTTAAAAAAAGTGTTCACATGAACTAAACTAGGCTACCTATTTTACAAGTTATTGTCTGCAATTATCTTTCTAGCAGTTTCTGTATATAATTCTGATAATAGGCTGAATGATACCACTTATAAAAAATCATCTGACTTGAGACCTGGATTGTACTCCCAACTTGTCATTAGTTGTGTGGCCCTGGATCACACATTAATTCAGCAACAATTCATTGCGAGTTCATTGTGAGCCACTAAGCTAAGTGCTGTAGTCTCAATACAGGAATAAAATGGAAACTGAATGAGCTATAAAAGCTGAAAAAGGGAATGGCGTATTGGGGAAATGATGGTGACTGGCTCAGACTGTGAAGGGTCCTAAATGGTCATGGACTTTATCTCCCACGGGCAATGGGATGCTACTGAAGGCTTTAAGGCAGCAGAGTAACATAATTGGCTTGGTTTTTAACAATTATTCTGTTACCAGTGCACAAACAAAATGGAGAAGACAGACAAGAAACAAAGATAATACTATAATAGTTCAACAAATTTTAAAAGGCTTGCAGTAAGGCAATGAAAATGAAGAGAAAGGGAGAAATGCAAACAATGGAATGGTGAGGATTCAATCAGGCGTGGGGAGAATGATGAAGATTCCCAAACATCAAACATGGTGACAAGAAGGATTGTGATTCTAATACTGAGATGATAAACATCAGAGAAGAACTGGTTTGGAAATCACCTACCTCTCTGTCTCATACACGTTTCTAAATGGAAATAGCATCTGCCTTGATTATTTGTATAAGGAAATTGTAAGAATCAAGTGAGATAAAGTATATGAAATCACACCAGAAACTCTGAAGCTCAGTCGAAATACTACATATTTCCATTGTCTTAGATTCTTCAGAATCAAAATGGTAAGTTGCATTATTAGACTATTTCTCCTTACTGTCTGGATTGCTTTGAACAAGAGGCACTGAAAACCTCCAAATCTCTTTTCTCCTTCATGAAATGACAATAATCCAAACCTTCTCAACAGACTATGGTGAGGTTCAAATAGAAAGAATGTACATGAAAGCATGCTGCAAACTACACCATACATAAAAATGCAAGAGAGAAACAAAATGCTATTTAGCTCAGCAATTGAGAGAGGATTGAGCTTTTGATTACAGATGTCGTGTTAAAATTCATGACACAAAACCTCAATGAAAGAACCAGGAAAGTACCAGGTAGGGAAGTCGTTGAGATGGAATGGAAAAAATAAAAAGTTCTAATTGCCAAATTCACCTGTCCAAAACAAGTATTTGAAAGACTAAAAAACTCTGAGGACCAACATCAACAATAAAAAAAGGTGGACCACTACTTTCTACAGAAGTACTCCAAAGTCCTTTTTCCTTGCAATGAGCCCTCTTCCTATACCTGTCTTTTACCCTTCCTTTCCATTTAAACCCAAAGGTGGAAAATAAAACTAAGAAAACAAAAGAATGTCTTTTATTTAGAATAAGAAAGAACAATGGGAAAAATCAGTTTTGCTTTTGTTCCACCCTTTGCTCCACGCTTCTCCATAGTTCCTTCCATAGTTTTTAAGGATGACATTGATTATTCCCTTTACCTTTTCTTATAGCCCTCATCAAGTTTTCTTGTACAGTACAAATAAAACGTTTCTAATTTTTTCCATATAAGTTATCTTTGGTAAAATTTTACATGAAGATTGGTTTCACTGATATGTTTTATTGATTATCAAATCACAGCAATTATTGTTTAAGTCACTGTGAGTTTTCTTTGTGGCTTTCCACCAAGTCAAATTTTGCAAATACAAATTTTGTCATATGCTGTTTTGGCCAGTGTTATATTTATTTTGTGTTCATTATTTCTACCAGTTAACACACATATCTATTTGATAACTGTGTATTTTAATAAGAAACCCATGAAAATGTATAACCTAAAGTTACGAGCAATTACACTCAGGTATTCCAGGACTATGTACTGCTAACTGAAATGTCCTACGTACTTCCAATCACTTTTCATACGATTTGGTAACAGTACTCATAGCTGGCAAAGAAACAGAGGGTTAACGTGGAGGGGTCAAAACAACACGGTCTTAATTAGGGCCACATGGACAGCATATTTACAGCTGTGATCCAAACATTATTTGAATGACAATCAAATGTTAGAAAGTTATTTTCTAATATTCTACATGAACTGTTTCTAGTTTTCTACATGTATTGTTTCCACTATAAATTAATGTATTTAGGGGAGCAAAAAAGAAATTACAAATGTACTCTCTCCAAAGTGGTTAAAGTATAAAAAGTTAAAAACCAAAAGTTAAAATGAATTTATTCAATAATTTTTACATTTTTAAAATAATTCTGAGAGCTAGCTAACTGGGACAACCCATAATAAATGGGAGATTTCTTTAATTACTATGGTAAGAGCAGAATATCTGGGTCTTAGATACTGGTTTACAGTAAAGTAATAGCAGCTAGGCATTGAACAAAACCAGTGCATTTGACACATAATGAATGCCAATACTTAAAGTTTAAAAAAAATTATGTCTAAATGTTCTAAAAGCTGACTTTTATAGACTTAAACCCATTGATATTATAACTATGATTTATAAACAGGATGCTTTATTAAGCCATTATTTTATATAGCCAGATGTATATGTTTTAGCTGCCGTTTTGAATTCTATCAGGGATATTTCTGTTTTAAAAGCACAACAAATATACTTTGATTTTTGAAAGGAAGAATTAAAATCAAAATGGATAATACAACATAAAAATTATAAAATATATATATGGAAATACCCTGAAAGCTACATGTGAATCGCTGAGAAGTGGCCCCTCTTTTTCGATGTAATTTATGCTCGAGTCTCCAGCAATTAGGTGTACGCTTCCTTCCATGCCCTCTACTGAGCTCTGACAGGCTGTGCTCTCTCCAGGATTCAATGCTTTTGCAAGAGTATCAAATGCCCTATAAGGAGACATCAGAAGCTGTGAGCTTGGCCCATCTCCACAATAAAATGAAAATGCTATATAAAATTCTGGAATGAAAATTTAGGCCTAAAAAACTGTTTAGAAAATAGAACGTCAGTGTATCACTGAACACTCTATTTCAGTGATATCTATGACTCTCCCCAAAAGCAACAAATTAACCTTCATATGTATAGTATGAAAAACTGTATTATTATATTAATGTATTACCAGAGAACTAGTCTTTAAGAAACATCTTATGTAGTTAAGGGAGAGAAAAATCCTTATACTTTGGTATGAAAATATACGTTTACAAGTTATACATTTGGTATTATAAGATATCGGCCCATTTATTCTATATATAGCAGTTACTGAGAAAGAACAAGGGAAAGAAGTTTACTGTATTCTACACAACACAAAGTTAGGTTTTCATTTTATTTAAAAATTCAGAGAATATTTTTAAACTGGTGGCAACAAAGCTACATCTAAACTGTATTTGCGATTACGATGGCAAATAATTAACTAGTATTAGCAAATAATTATTCAAAACAGCTCTCCCTTTTTTCAATGAGATGCGTTCTAGAGTTTCTTAAATGCTCATGTTCAACAAAGTACTTACTGCAACTCTTACATGCAGTTTTGTCAATATTTTAGATGATGAACAAAGTGTGAAAAAAGCCTAGCCTGAACAAATCTGGTTTCTACATCCTAAGTATTAATATTGAGAGAATGAAAAATAGAATTCTGACATGAGTTTCCTGAAGTATAATTTAAAATTACAGTTGATTCAACTAAGTCTTTTAAATCTATTTGATCACTAAAAATTGGTGGGGAAAATGAACATGACTGCCTAATAAGACAAACATTTAACTCTAAATACACAGAAGATAAAATTTGGCAACTAAAATATCTGAAATTTCAGACCCAAATTGTCATTTTTAATGGGGAAAAAAAATTCTTGAATTTTATGACATTTCTAACTTGTAATATTCACTTATTGCTCATTATTTAGAATGTAACCTATTGCACATTTTACATCGAATGCAGTTTTTCAGTTAAAACTTATTATGCCTTAAATTTTCTAAGTCTAATAGAAACACTTGTTTTCTCAAACTTCTGTCAATAGTATTTAACATAAAAATATTTTAATACTAAAGGACACTTAAGTTAAAGGATACTTAAGATCAAAACAGACCTTACCTTGAAACATCACCATTGGTCTGCATTTCTTGATTAAATTCACACAAAGAGGTATCACCATTGCTTAAGTTTTCAATCATGGATATTTCATTACTATTTTGAGAAAGATCTTTAGTTTTTCCAAGATTTGCTAATGATGTAACCACACTGGCCAATGTACTTAAATCTCCCTGACATGATTCAGCCTTTAAAAAAAAAAAAAAAAGTATTAAAATCCTGCAAGTTGCTATCAGTAAACTTTAAAATCTGAAATATCCAGTTCTAGATTATGAAATGCCAAAAGAAAAGTACTCTAATTAAGATGAAACCTAGAAGGTAAAATCAAAGAGCTCTGAGCATTTAGAAACTTCTTGAGGAAAATATACATTTAAAAACATCAGGTACCTTTCTTAGGAAATGTTTGTACAAGTTACTTTAAATAAAAAATGGCACTTAATGGTTCATTTATCCATGTCACAGTCTTTCCTCTGTAAAAGGATATTAGATGATCTTTTTTCAGCATTACATTTCTGATAATATGTTATGATAATTTCCAAAACATATCATACGAATTATAGTTATATAGAATTATTAATGAAAAGAGGGGAAAAAAGTAAATGTATCATTGAACAAACTTCATAGGATGCCAACTTTTACCAGCCACTGTGTCAAAAGTGCTACATATCAGGAAATGTGTACTTCAAGAAACCTCTTTACTCCTTGCGCCATGACACCACTGAGCAGCAGCAGCCATGGCTACCCCATGGCCTTGGGCCTCAACAAGGGCCACAAGGTGACCAAGAACATGAGCAAGCCGAGGCACAGACGCCGCCTTGGGGGCCTCACCAAGCACACCAACTTCCTAAGGGATGCAATCCGAGAGGTGCGAAGCTTTGCCCAGATGCGCATGCACCATGGGGCTGCTCAAGGTCTCTAAGGCAAAGCCGGCCCTGAAGCTCATCAAGAAAAGGGCGGGGACACACATCAGTGCCAAGAGGAAGAGAGGAGCTGAGCAATGTCCTTGCAGCCACGAGGCAGGCAGCAGCCCAAGGACTGAGCCCCATCCCCAAAGTATGTAATCAAACCTTTTCAGGAAAAGAAAAATCTCTACATATTTAAGATACTGGGCTTTTATTACACATTGCATATTTTCCCACTTGTCTTCAGCTTTTATTTTTAATATGTATTTGTATATTATTTATGCATTAATTACAATTCTTTCATGAAAAAGAACTTTCCTTAACTCTGACTATCCAGAAATGTAATTTATACAGGAAAAGCAGACACGTGATTCTTCTTCCTTTTATTTATCAATTTTCAGAGCAATGAGTCACTGCCCTAGCAACCTCTAATAGTGACAGATGAATTCTGAGTATCATTTTAAGTTCATAGATTTTTATATATTTGATGTGTTTCAATCCATTAGTCATCCCTTTTTTAAATGCTCATATTATTCCATCCTAACCTAATGAAAAGCCCTTCAGTTGCCTTTTATGGTTTATCGACAGGATCCCTTAATGGTATTTTTGATTCTTCCTTTATGATTTTTGTTTTTAGTGTTCTCAATCCTAAGAGAGTACATTACGCTTCCTTGAGGTTTCATTTGTTACGTTAAGTCTTTAGTTTGTGTGAAATTAATTTTGGTGAATAGGGAGAATGAAACAATTTTTGTGCGCTCCCAAAATAATGTGTTCCAGAATCATTTACTGAGTAACCCACCAGTTCCTGAGTTCTTACATGATTAGTTCTTATATATGCATTTTATTTAATCCTCACAAAAACCTTGTGAAATAGCAATTATCATCCCTTTATTACTGACAAGAATTATCTGTCATAACTCCCCAATAAATAGGGGAAGCAGGATGGAAGTCAGGTCTGGCAGGAAAGCCCACACTCCTTACCACTCACTGCTCCAGCCTTCTTATATATGAGTAAAAGAAGTTAACGTTTTCACGTGTTTTAATTTTCAACTGAGACTTAAACACATATTAGGTTGGTGCAAAAGTAACTGCAGTTTAAAAGGTTAAAAATAATTGCAAAAACCACAATTACTTTTGCACACCAACCTAATATATTCTCTTCGTTTTCATAACATGTCTATGCAACTAGATTTTTAAGTTTTGCCACTGAGAACTTTTAGGCACGTGGAAAGACCTCATCCTGTGACTTGACGGTTTTGGGACCATTTGTCAGAAACTTACCACACATAGTTATTACAATTTAATATAAAGATATACAGAAATGCACAGTGTCTGGACAAATAGTAATTTCTCAACAAAACTTAGTTCTCTTCCTTTCTTAAGGGAGTTAATACGTCAATGAAATTGTAACAAGCAATCCAACCTTGAAACACATAGGCAAGGCTAAGTGAAATCTTTTAATTCCAAAATATATGGTTAATAGGTCAAATCTCCTCACTTAGTAGTATGTGCTAAAACCCAACCTCTCATCATCCCTATTTTACAGATGAGGAAGGAAACCGAACTACTGAGTGGTCAAATAACTTGCCGAATGGTACACGCAGCTAGTAAGGAGCAGCTGAAATTGACTCCAAAGCACAACTATGTAGAGTGCCTTAGTGTCAAGCAACAATATATAACAAATGTGGCCATGAATAGGATGAATAATGTCACAGGGCATATAAAACCAGTTCATAGTACACGTCGAGAGAAACAATAGTCATAGGCTCCCTAAAATTCTGTTTTCAACGAATCTTCAGGTGAAATTTTTGCTTTTTGTTCTCATAAGGGGTTTTTGAAGACTACAGAAACCATATATGCGCAATCTAAATACACAAACCTTTTTTCCCTTTAGACCCTTTGCTCAATAAAAAGCTGCTCCAAATCTCTAAGAGAACCCAGATAACCTGGATACATGAGAGCTCTTGCAATTCTATTCCTACTCTTAACTCAAGTCAATGTTTTGAGTCAGCTGTGTGAGGAATTTCTCTCCATATGAAATATTTTAAGTATTTAGTACTATGAAATCTATAGGGGAACATAAAAGGACTATTCAAAAGTTTTCATGTATTATATAGAAATATCGATTTATGAGGACTTTGATTTCAAGATGCAAGAAACCTGGAAGACTTTTAAATGCTTGTCACTTTCACCTTGAAGCTATAATTGTCCTAGTGGAATAATAAACATATCTAATGATAAAGTTAATTCCTATAGCACTGGGATCCACAAAATGGAGGCCATCAGAGTAGCCCCACCCATGTCACAAAGCTGAACCTAAGTCAGCCTGTATTCACAGGAAGCACCTATCAAGGAAGCCCAACATACACCAACCGTAATCCTGCAACTCATCTGTAGCTAGCTTACCTCACCCTAGGAAAACCGAACCTGCCAGCTTGACAGGGAAATCCCTAACTTCGCAGACAATCAGGCGGTTTCATCAGCTGCTGCTCCTAATGATCCATAAAACTCTCTCTTGCCCAAAATCCCTCAGGGAAAGTGTTCCCCTGCTTGTAAGGCGCTGTACTCCCCCAATCCATGGGCTCTTTTCCCTTGAATAAAGGACATCAAACTCATTTCTAATTGTTTTAGTTTTGTCATTCCACACTACCAGTTGATAATTTATGTTTAATGAAAAAGAACTTGTAATAAGGAATATTTAGGACCAAATCAATTAATCACATTGATGGAGAAGATAAAACCATTTTAAAAGCTTAAAAATATTTAAACTTTAGAATAATTGCACTAAACACACCTTATCTGGTGCCATCAGCACAGCTGACTCAGTTTTTATTCCAGACTGATGAATATTCACAAACATTCCTGAATCTAACAGTCCTGCTGACCTGTAACAAATAAGAACAAATTTTAGCCTTAGTTTCATTCTGGAAGAAAAACAAATGACCAGCTACTTAACAGATGTTTTCTATGTTTTTACTATACCTTGCAGTTTCACTCTCTGTTACAAAAGTTGGAGTTGCAGCTAATGGGCTTCGAAGGTCTTTTCGAATATAGATTTTTTCTGTTGAAGCAGCACAGTTGGAAGATTTTTCTCGTGATACTTCAATGGGTTTTCTTTCACACTGAACAGCTACAAAAAAAAATGCATTAGACTATTACATCACAATGTAGAATTTATAGGCAATTATAAATGTAAGTTCTAGGTCAGCAGTGGTGCTAATGAGAGACATGGTTACCATAACAGAACTCCAAAGATAACCCTCAATCTTTAGAAATTATTTGTAAGTTCAACAAAGTTGCTTTAGTAAACTGTAACAGTAAATAATAAAACTGGCCATTTTGCATCTCTCATTCTCTTTTCCTCCCTGCCTGAGCTGAGGTTGAAATGTAGGGATACTTTTATTTTTTAAAAGTTCACTATCAAGAAAGAAAAACTGAAGTTAGGAGTCCCTTAACTAACTATATGAGAGTTATAAAAAAAAAAGAAATAATATTTAATCATTTGAAAACAATATTAATAGAGAGACACAAAAAGACCAAAGTTAAAATTTTTTTTTTTCAGTTAAGGGCAGGGGGATTTTTGAGAAGTAATTCAACTGTTTAGTCTTCATTTATAAAATATAGGTGATATATTTCACTTATTTTATTGAAATTTTATTTCATGATACTTAAGATAACACAGTATAGTTGTTAATGTACATTTTCTGAGGAAAAAAGCTGCCAAGATTCAAATCCAAGTTTTTCCACTTATTAGTTGGGTGACCTTAGACAAGTTACTAAATCTGTTTACTCAAGTGTAAAATAAGAACAGCAGTATCTACTGCATAGAATTTTGCTGTGAGAATAAGAAAGTTAATCATATGCTATACACAGGTAGGCATAGTGAGAGCTCAATCAATATTAGCTATTGTCATTAATTGAAAACTAAACTGTTTTCTAGTTAGTTGTGCTTATTTTATTTTTACCATGTTCAAACTACAAATACACAAGTTGCATACAGGCACTCAATAAATATTTGTTGAGTGAATAAAAAATACATACCTATGCACATATTTCTATATTTATAGTTGGAAAACTGTAAATTAAAAAGCATACATATTTGACATTGTAATGTGTTAATTTTAACATACTTCTAGAGTTTGCCTGAATCCTTAAAAGTATTTTCTCCTTTAAAGCTAATACATACAGTCTTGCTTCATTCCAAAGGCAATACATCTCTGTAACCTGCAGTATTGACAGCGATTTCGATGATGTTTATTGATAATACAGTCCTTTGATCCTCGACATGAGTAAACTAAATTTTTTCGGATACTTCTTTTAAAAAATCCTTTGCAGCCTTCACAAGTTACTGCTCCATAATGACGCCCTAGAGACAAAATGTTTAGGAAAACACAAAAGTCACATTTTAGAACAGAAATAAAATAAGCCTATTTCTTCTCTTTAAACAATATATGAGATGAAATTGAGATTTCTAAGTTTATGACCTGAAAAAAATGTTTCAGGAGTAACTAAACAGAGAATGAAACAACCATATTCTCTGATAAAATATTATTGAACAATATGAGATTTTAATTTTGTAAAGTAACCTTAACAATGGTCTGGAAAACTTGGAAAAGAGAAGAACAAAATCACCACAACCCTTTGATTTAACATAATAACTATTTTCAATTCTGAGATCACTTACAAATTACAATTCTGTAATATACTACAGAAATATATATTATTCTGAAAACTATGCTCCAAAATAAGGCTATAATGTCAGTTAATATTTGAACTGTCATAATCCTGCCTCACTGTGGGTTCCACTTTTTAAATCTCTGGAGAAATCTGCTGCACTTTGATTAACCTATCATTTCACAAACCATTTCTTTGGCACAACATCAATTAAGGGAAAAACTCTAGTGGACATTTTTGTAATTAGGCTATGGAAAAAATTAAAGAAAACAAACTGGGCCTTTAAACTATATCCCACTGGCACTTGTGAACATAGATTTGTATTTCTGATGTGAAGTTAACAATGGCCAGAACTAAAATGACATAACCCTGAGTACTAGTAATAGGTTTGGAGAAATGCCTGCTCAGGTATGCAAAGCATTAAAAAAAGGTTACCAGAGCTTTTTCCACCTCAGTAATTTAAGGCACTCTGTATTCCTAGAATGAGAAAAGGGTTCAATAAGTAGGTTTACAAAATAATGTTATATATTATTAAGGATCGCAACTCATTTTTAAGCAATTCCTTTGACAAAACTTGTGTCACATTCAAAAAATTCTCACAAGTTCAGTTTACTTTCAAAAGACGAACTATCTTTTATAATTCTTTGAAGTATGCATTTTATGTCATTGCAAGGATCAAGTTAAAGTACACTGAAGTGAAAAATCTATGTGAATAAAACGCTTTGGAGAAAAATCAGTTAAATTTGGCAGGCTACAAATATGAACCATAAAAACCACACGCTCATTTTTCTTTTTACTTTCAGTAGAAGAAACACGATCGTGTGGTACTTATTTTAACAACACAACACACATAAGTTATTTTTAATGTTACCTGATGCTTTGTCTCCACATACTACACAAAGATCAAAAATTTTATTTGGTCCTTGGTCTGGGGAAGAATTATCTGTTAAAAGCTAAAGAAATAATAATTTGTTATTACTCAATAATGCTTTCATGTAAAAAATTAAAAAAACATTCAGTCAGTCTTACTTTTTGCTTTCTTTTCCATTAGTTATTCTACAACTTTGAACTATTATTATGCATATAGCAATTAAACTATTTGTAATTTTCTTAACACATAGGTAAAAATTTCAATGTGACAGTAAGAATACCTTCTTAATTTGTTCCACAATTTCAAAGTAAACAAACTGTTAGACACACAAATACGTGAGTATTTTTTAATGCATCTCATCCAGTAAGCCCTTATTTTTCATATGGAACACATCAAATTATTGCAGCAGTCATCAGTTGTATCATGATATTTGTCTTTGAACAGCTTAGAACCTTTCCACATGGAATGACATGATTAAAATATACTATACCAGCATAAAAGATAACTCTGAATTTTTCAAATAGAAAAGGAATTATAAAGAAAAAAAATTTTGTTGATGTAGTTACTTATAATTATGGAAATATAATTGATACACAAAGGTGTAAACTTTCCATTAACAGGTTGTCTCAGGTTAGAGTTAGGTGTAAGTGGTTGAGACCACCAACTCTGGAGTCTGATAAATGGTAGCAAGTTAGTGGGACTAGATGGGGTGGTCTAGGGAAATTACTAAGCCTCTTTTTTAGATTATAAAAAGGGCTCATCACTAAGTACAGCTAACATAATGCTGGTAAAGAAATACTACTCTCAGGTTTGTCCTTCAACTTTTTCATCATTTCTTTCAATCTTTTGAAAAATAACCAAATTAAATCCAAAAAAATGTGATCTAGCATTTTTAAAACAACCCACAAAGTAATCCACTGCTTTGACTCTTTCTCTTCTCTTAGAGGTGAGAATGCCTTCAGGAGCAATTCTGATTTTACAAACTTTAAACAGTCCTTAAAATAGCTGTACTTTTTATTTTATAAAAATAAAATGTTTCTTTTTCTATCACCATAAAAATCAGTCTTTAAAAAAAAACTTAAAAAACCAAATTCTGGTATCATATGTCCTTTGAAAGCATCAAAGACAAGTATCACTCTTCCTGAATAGCATATTTATTGCAAACGGTACTAATCTCTTATTTGCTATTTGTTTCTAAGGGTAGAAGAGATAGTGAGAGGTTAAGGGACTTGGCCACCACACATCGTTGGTCACCAGGCCAGAAATCACATCTTCTTGGCCCAGGGGCATTCCATCCTATACCTGTTTCTCTTTCATCGCCCTTAGCAACGATCCATAAAGTAGTCAAAGTACCAATACTACCTTTACTTTTAAAATACAGAAATTTTTTCTAAAAAAGAGTAACTTTACAGTGCAGAAATCTAACACACATTTCTTTAGCCAGGTGGTCAAGGTCATTGTCAGCAGTCATAAACCATGATGACAGTAAATACCCTTGATAGGATGTGATGAAAGTAGCACTTAACCTCTATGATCTTCCTCCCCGAAACCCACAACTCTAGTCTAATCACGAGAAAAACATCAGCCAAAGTCTCATAGTGGGCAACCTACAATATCCCTACACCTCAAGGTCATCAAAATATAAGGAAAGTAAGAGAAACTGTCATAGGTAAGAGGAGTCTAAGGAGACATGGCAACTAAATGTAATATGGTATCCTAAAACAAAAAAGGGTATTAGGTAGAAATTAGGAAAAGCTAAAAATATTGATTTTAGTTAATAATGTATTAATATTAGCTCATTAATTATAACAAATGTATCATACTAATGTGAAATGTTAATAACAGGAAAAACTTTGTGTTCAGAGGTTATATGGGAACTATGCGTACTAACTGCTCAATATTTCTGTAAATGTAAAGCTGTTCTAAAAAATTCGAGTTTGTTAAAAAACAAATTAAGGTATGAATATTACACATTTTTTAGTGATGTCTGTCTTGATAACTTTTTATAAAATCTATCCATTTTCTCACCTTAACAGCTTCTAAAGATAATAAAAGTGATGTAATTTGAAATAATAACAGAATCTATCAGGATATATAGGCAAAATTCTATATTTTATGAATTAGTTTTTCAATCCTAAAAGGAATTTTCTTTGATTAGGTTTTCATCACAAAATATGGACTCCAATTTTAAGTGGGCATACCTCTAAAATATCTCTAAAGGCAAACTTAAGGGTTCATTGTATTTGTATTCAATTATAGCAACCGGCAGTAAAAATATCTACATAACCACAGGCGTGTAGTGTGTAAAAGCCTTAACTGGCTCTTGAAGAACAATGTATAACTAGCAAAAACTACCACTAACACGAAGTCAAGTTAATCTACACTAGAGTTCCAATGCTAAAGCAGACCATGGAGTAGACTGCTTGCTATATCAACGAAGATGTAGGTAGATAACAGAAGAGCAAAGTGACAAAGCCGGCAGCGTTCATACCAACTTCTTGATTTGGCAGCTGCTTGTTTGAGGCACAGGAAGCTTGGTCCTAGAAAATGCAGCTACAGAAGATGCTTCTGATCTGGCAGTTTCCTAACTGTGCAGAAGCAGCAGGTCTCTTCGAAGCAACTTCTGAAGCATGCTCCACTAGTTATTTTTGGAAGCCTGACCTAGAACTATTTCTACAGCCTTCCGAACAATTCTGAGCTCTCTGTGTTCTTTACTAAATTCTTTCCTGACCAAACCAGCCTTAGTAGATCTTACCATATGCAACTAAGAACCCCCAAAATATACGGGTGTGAGGGTGCGTGAGGAAAAGTACAGTGGCCCGTCGGAGAGGGCAGTCAGCATAGGTAATCTGCACAGCCCATGCATTTAGGCAAGACTGTTTTTTCCTTACCAAACATGCAAAACCTGAAGTCTTAATGTCAGGATTTATACTTATGACATGCTTTTTAATGTTTTCAAGTAGAAGATGAAAAGACACTACAGTTATTTACCTGGAGGTGTTGTGCAGACAGATCAGGAGTTGTGAAAAATAACTGATTGACACCTGCTGCATCTGGAGTTGTGAGGAAAACTTTCCCTGGAGTGGAATCTTGCCTGGCCAGGACGACTTTGCTTGGAGTGGATCCATCGTGATTTGTCAGAATGAATTGCTTGCCTTGTGTATTATGATCAAGCGCTGTCACGATCTGGATTTTCTGGCCAGTTTGCTGCTCTGTAACAATCTAACACAATCACGTAAAATTAGTAATCAATTCAACTCAGTTTTTTTTTCCTCAAAGAACACAGTTTTGCCATACATTCAGACAAAGCTAGAAAAACATACCATTACATATACAATTCAATATAATACATAAACATCTTTTCAACTGGCAATTCTACTTCCATAAAATCTTATCTTACAGAAATAAACAAATGTGCAAATAAAGGTACAATAGTGAGAACATTTAGACCTCACTATTTTGATTCCTTCCACTTCCCTCCCACCTTCCACTTAGACAAACATATACAGAGTATATTCTATTTGTGAAGCAGTTTGTTCTGGGATAGAGCAATAAACAAAACAAAATCTTTGTTTTCATAAAGCTTTTATTTTAGTGAGGAAAGGCAGATAAAACCAAATAAGCAAATAATATTATCAGGTGGTATTGAGTTTTATAAAGAAAAACAAAGCAGGGTAAGGTGAGTCACTGATGAAATGAGAGCGATGAGAAGGTAACATTTTTGCACAGACCTGAGTGAAGCAACAGACCAAGGCTTGGGACTAGCTGGGGGAGTGCATCCCAGGAAGAGGAAACAGAACATAAAGGGTCATGAAGCAGGAGAAGTGTGTTCTACACGTGAGGCAAGAGGCACAGCAAGAGAGAGCTATGTGAGTGCAACCAAGTGGAAGAGTGGGTAGAAGATGGGATCTGAGTGACAGCAGAGGCCAGATGGTATAAGGCTTCCTAGGCCACACAAAGTCTGGATTTCCTACTGTGTGAAATGGAGAGACACTGGAGGGTTTATAAAGCAGAAGAGTGCCCGGATCTTTTTCAAAGAGGACCATTCTGGATTTAGGGTGAAGACTAGACTGTGAATGTTCAAGAGTAGAATTAAGGGAGACGAGGATGCTACTGTAGATACTGGCGCTATCTGGGTATCATCACACATGGGCAGAAATACTGGCTGAGAACCGGGCAGCAGCCATGCTAGGGTGAAGACAATTTGGGATATTTTATGAAGGAAATGGTGACAACATGAGCTGATGGACTGGATGTGGAACATAAGAAGAGTCAAGGGTAACTATAAAATTTTGGCCTGAGGCATTGGGAAGACAGAATTGCCATCTACTTAGATGGAGTAGTCCAGGGAAAAGCAAGTTCATGAACAAACAGAACTAACCCAGCATGAGAAATTGTGTTGTTTTTGAGCAAATATTTTACAGAGTAAACTCACTAAGCCAATTTAATGCCTTGATTCAATTTTTAAATGGCAAAGTTGGTGTGTTTCCAACTTTTTCCATTTCCCTGAAATTATTTTCATCAAGATTATTTTCTATGCAAAATTTACAACAAAATTCTGAATCATTAATCAGTTTTTATCTAGAGCAGATTGTATTGATTATAGCTGCTGCCAATTTTAGTTTTCTTTATTGACCTTTATTTCTACCATGTCTTATTTTTGTGGGTACAGTTTTAACTGTTATCAGTTTCATTTTACATGAATTATTTCTACTAAATCCAGTCTCCATCCTCCCTAAAATTTCTAAAATTTTCGATGATACCTATGAGACATTGAATGAGTTCATGTATAACAAATTTTACTATGTAAATTTTAAGCTATCTTAAGGGTTTTTTTGGATTATTTCTATCAGTAATATTCATTGTGAATTGAAGTCTAATGGCTGACGCTTATTTCTTACAGAAAAGAGCACTTAGGTGCATGCACAGTGCAACTTTCATTGGGTTGAAACATTTTGCTTAGATGAGTAAAATGATGCTTATTGCAGCATAATAATTATAACTGGAAACTGAAGCAATCCAAATGGTCTTCAATAAATAACATTAAATAGATTACAGAAACAGTTCTCAGGTCTCATGATCCTGTTACACTCTAAAAATTACTGAGAGTCTCAAAGGGCTTTTGCCTATGTGGGTTATATACACGATATTTTACCATACCATGTTTCCCCAAAAAGAAGACCTAGCCGGACAAACAGCTCTAATGCGTCTTTTGGAGCAAAAATTAATATAAGACCCGGTCTTACTTTACTATAATATAAGACCTGGTCTTATTTTACTTTAAGACCGGGTCTTATATAAGAACGGGTCTTATATTAAATTTTTGCTCCAAAATTTTGCTTATATTAATTGTTGCTCCAAAAGACACACGACAGTGGATTGTCTGGCTAGGTCTTATTTTGGGGGAAACACGGTATTAGAAATTCAAGGAGAGAAATTTTAAAAATTTATATTAATAATTAACTTATTAAATGTTAAATAACATTTATGAAATATAAGTATATTTTCCAAACAAAAATTTAGTGGGGAGAGTGGCACTGATTTACGTTTTTGCAAATTGTTTTATTGTCTGGCTTAATAGAATCTGCCTCTGCATTCAATCTGTTGCAATACATCGTTTTGGTTAAAATATAAAAAGAAAATCCAGCCTTACATTTATTGGTAAGGGGGAAGAATATCTTAATAGCCTCTTTACTGTGGAAACTGTTCTTTGATGCTATACCCAAACTTGACTTTTCAAAGGTTTGTTTCAATGCAGAATTAGAAACTAAAATCCATTGGTCGACCCTGCAATTTGAATGGATCCTTTACTCATGAGTGATTTTATAACATCATGCATTGGTCACTTGGGAAACATTAGTTCACTGAGTTATGTCCACCTTATAAATGTTAACACATTTCATGTCATATAACCTCTGCAAAATTCTGCTGTACACTTGCGAAAGAATGATAGTGAAAAGGAAAATGACATTTTAGTATTATTATGAAAATAGTTTTGACCTTGCTGATTCTCTGAAAGAGCCCCTAGATGACACTTTGAAAACCTCTGGATTACGGTACCTCTTACTAAGGAATAGGACATAACTTTAAAAAACTAAGATCTGTCTACTGACATGGGTCTCCTCCCACTGGGCCAAAGATGTTGCCTGACCAGGTCCCCACACTCGTCCACAACTCTTTATTAGCTGTTTTTCTTCTGTGCTCCTTTAGCACCCTATACAATCATCTATTATATCACCATATTCTACCGTGATAGTCTATTTATCCTGCTGTCTGTCACTAGATTAAAGCTACCTTGAAGTAGAGGGTATCTATTATTTCTATACTCCAGAACCTAGCATATACATTTGGTGTAATTAAGTTTGGTGAATCAATGAATGAACTGAAAACTAGACATACCTCTCCCATCTGCTGTTCAATAATTTGATGTGCAATTTCTTCTATGGTTGCCATGATCTAATTGCAAAAATGTCCTGCCAAAAATAAAAAGATGCCTTTTCATAATCAAACCCACAAAGACATATTTATTGAAGAATTTAGAAATGAAATTATGATAGTTAGGATTTTCTTCAAAGTAACCCAGTTAGATGGGTGGGAGTGGGAGGGAATAAATAAAACAAAATTGGCCAAGCACTGACAATTACTGAAAACTAGTGAAGTTTATACAGGAGTTCAAAAAATTATTCTCTCTGCTTTTATATATTTTGAAAATGTCTACTTAAAAAAACTACTCAAGCAATTTTACTTTTCAAAGATACGGAAGCCTAAACAGGACAGCTCTGATACAGACCAGGAGTACTTCAATAATTTAAACAAGGGCAATCCTATCTGTAAATAAACATATCACTGTAGCCATTTAACACACTTTTATCAATACATTATAAAAACTGACAAAATAATTACATGCATTTGGAAGGATAGATTTCTCTAGAATTTTACAATGGTTCTTCATTAGTGACAATGTCTTATATATTAATGTTTATTTGAATTTAATGTAACGCTGTCTCCAAATGGATTTGAGAGGCTGTAAGATTAATGAGTGGACTCTGACTTTGCTTTTTCTCTACGTGAGGTAGTCAAGAATACAAAATTTACTTCTGACTTTATAGACTGTCATAAATTCCATAGTATTCTATAATTATAATTAACATTAGTTGCCAGATTACCTGAATTGTTTTTCCTTCTATTATTTTCATTAAAATTTAATGATTCAGTTAGTTATGCTAACAGCAATATTCAATATTTAGCTTGATTGTTCAACTATCACTCACTAAGTTGAAAAACAGTGGTCTCAATCTCTCTGGAACCAACCAAGGAGAGAGTGCTGCTCCCGGACCTATGTGCTCTGGGCTCCTGGTGCAGTGACAGCCCTGCCAACTTCTGACCCATCTTCAGGGTCATTCTTCCCCTTTCTTGAAAGATAACCCATGTTTGAAACTGAGTAACTCTATTGGCCCATCCAGTAGAATCCCACAAGTATAAGAGCCTTCCTTTGTTTCATCTCATCTATGTCCCCTTCAGTTCAAGCTGGCAGCATTTCTGCTGGTATAAAATTCTCAAAAATCTTGTTGCCTTCCATGCAATGCATAGTGATGCAAGCCATCAGACAAGAAGAGTCCCCTACAGATTTCTTCTGGATAACCCATCTCTATTCCTGGCTTCTGTTGAGACGGCTGATTGGATCCATAAATCACGTGTCCATAATCTCTTCAGGAAATAGTTGTCCAGTCACATCCTGGGTAGTCTCTCCAGAACATGCTTTTGCTTTTGTTTTGCAATATGGATAGGCTGAGTATTTTCCAAATCTCCAAATCCTGATTCTATATCTCTTAACAATTCCTTCTTCAATTTACTCTCTCCTCTCACATTTTACTGTAAGTATCAAGGAGAAATCAGGCTGTATCTTCAACACTTTGCTTAAACATCTCCTCAGCTAAATATCCAAGTTCAGTACTTTACACAAAACACTAGAACACAACATGACTAGTCATGTTCTTTGCTATTTTCTAACTTGGTTCTCCTTTCCTCCAGTTTCCAATAACATGTTCTTCATTTCCATCCAAGACCTCAGCAGAAGCACCTTTAGTGTTCATATGTCTACCAACATTCTGTTTATGATGATGATATGTGTATATCTCTTAGATGACAGCAGCTTTTTCCACAGCTTTCTTTCTGAACGCTTACCGAAATTGCCTTTGACATCCTTATTTTTACCAACAGTTTCTTCAAGGCAATCCAGGTTTTTTCTAGCATGCATACCCGAACTCTCCCAGCCTCTACTCATTTCCTTGTTCCAAATTTTTAGGTATTTGTTACAGCACCACCAGCACCACCCACATCCCACTACCAAAATCAGTATTTTTTTTACCAGCGCTGACATAACAAAGTAGCACAGCTCAGTAGTTAAAACAACAAAAATTAATTTTCTCACAATTCTGGAGGCTAGATGTTGGAGAGAAGCTGTAGGTAGGATTGGTTTCTTCTGAGGCCTATTACCTTGGTTTGTAGATGGCCGTCTTCTCTCTGTATCTTCACAAGTCTACTCTGTATTTGAGTTATAATTATAATCCAGTCATATTGGATTAGGGCCCACCCTACTGACTTCATATTAATTTAGTTACCTCTTTAAAGCTTCATCTGCAAATGCAGTCACATTCCGAGGCACTGGGGGCAAGGACTTCAACAAATGAATTTTGGGTGGAGAAAATTCAGTAAATATTTAAGCATAAATCTAATAATAAATGTGCAAGATCTATGTAAAGAAAGCTTTAAAATGCTACCTAGAAAGAGGGAAAACCACCTGGAAGGACACATAAGAAAAGGGTTATAGTGACTATCTTCAGGGAAAACTGGAAATTTGGAAACAGAAATGGGACAGAGACTTATTTTTCACTGAGTGCTTGTTCCTTTAAAATTTTAATGATAAGTATCACCACAAAAAAGTAATTAACAGTAACAAAAACAGTTTAAAGGAATCTTTTCCAGAAATCCTAAAATCAACACTAGTTGTTCCAGCACATTAGACTCCAAGAAGCTACTTCATAATGAAAACTCAGGTAGATAAACTATTTCTCTATATTATTGTTTGATTACTTAAAAGTATATGAATAGGAAGGCCTGAATTCAACTCTAAGCACTATTAGACAAGCTAACATTTATTCTAAGATCAACTATTATTTTAGCCGAAGAGACCAAAGAGCATGAGGGTATACTCTGCGGTGTGTGTGTGTGCACGCGTCGCCTGCTCGTGCTTAACTGTACATTTTGTCATTAGCGAAGCTACAGGTAACACAATGCTAAATGGATCTGAATGTTAATGTCCTGGGATGGTATTCTTGAGTAATGAACTCAGGGATATTCAAATCCCCCTCCCCGCCCCTCGTTTAAAAAGAGCAGGAAACAGTAATGGATTCTTAACCTGTTTTAGAGGTGCAAACTCCTTAGAGAATCTGACTAAAGCTCCTCAAAAATACATACACTTACATATATTT
This sequence comes from Rhinolophus sinicus, assembly GCF_057876585.1. Lineage (NCBI taxonomy): Eukaryota > Metazoa > Chordata > Mammalia > Chiroptera > Rhinolophidae > Rhinolophus > Rhinolophus sinicus. The sequence goes on along the minus strand of NC_142501.1, from coordinate 24,250,232 downwards.
GGTGGGTTCCACTTTGATCCAACACATCAATTTTCTACTTCTCTCTATATAAACCCTCTGCCCTACTACAGTAGTCTAGCGCTCTTATCTCATACTGTTTTATAGATCCATATAATCCAAACTGTTCAGCAAAAGAATGCTCAGGGAAAGTTTCTGGAGTTTTTACTTCAGTGATCATATATCTCAATTTGTGGTGAGCAAAACTGTCATGAGATGAATCTGGAAAACACATTTGACCAAAAAAGGCAGACTAAGAACAACTTTTCCCCTTTGGATCCCTCAACAACCAAATATATTTTCCACTGCAACCTTAAACTATCACATCCTACTTGTAAAGCCTGTCAGATGTCTGTCAAGCCAGCTCATTAACCTCCGAGGTGGGACAATTAAGTTCATGAACTCATCTTAGAAAAAGTGCTACATACCTCACTGCTGAATATCACTACAGTCACCTTCAAAGCACTCCCCTTGGGAAGCTATGCACCGATGCCAGCACCTAGTCCACCCTTCAAAGCAATTGGAATTCTTTTTCTGCAGTTGCCATCAGAGCTGTCGTATTACCCTTCATGTCCTGAATGTCATCAAAATGTCTTCCTTTCAATATTTCCTTTATCTTTAGGTAAAGAAAGAAGTCATTGGGGGCCAGATCAGGTGAGTAGGGAGGGCGTTCCAACACAGTTATTTGTTTCCTGGCTAAAAACTCCGTCACAGACAGTGCCATGTGAGCTGGTGCGTTGTTGTGATGCGAGAGCCATGAATTGTTGGTGAAAAGCTCAGGTCGTTTTCATCTAACTTTTTCACACAGCCTTTTCAGCACTTCCAACGAGTAAACTTAGTTAACTGTTTGTCCAGTTGATACAAATTCATAATGAATAATCTCTCTGATATCAAAAAAGGTTAGCAACATTGGTACAAGTTCGCGAATGTAATTGTCAGACCTCGTATTTTAAGATTCAAGTCTAGGAAAGCACAGATGCAGTGACATAAAGTCAAATCTATAATCCTACTTTCATTATTACCTACTTCTCATCAAACTATCCAGAATATAATACATATTTAGATGTAAATAGATCCATGAAATAATTAAAATATATTATACAATCTTGTTCATTTAAAAAAACCATTACCATTTATAAGAACGAGGGAGACTATCTTAATTAATTACAAGTCCTATACAAATTTATTAAATTTTACCAGAATTCAGACATTCCCACAAGGTATTATTCGCTTTGATAGATAAAAATATTAGCAAGCAGGAAAGGAATACTGGTAATAAAATAGGTATCTGGCATGAAAGCAGGTATTTAAGAAAGTGTGTTAGTCACTTTGGTTGAGATAAAAAGCTCAACTGCTGCTAGTTTAAGCAAAAAAAGAGGGGGTGCGGGGGACAGGGGAATGAATATACATACACCGCTAGGACTACAGCAGACCTGACCTTGGGAAAAACGAACTAGGGTTTCTGATGCTGTCAGGATCTATCTCTATTCTCAGCTTCTCCCTATGTGACTTCTTATTTTCAACTGCGTAGTAAAGCACCAGGAAAGGAAAAGTAGTCTTCTTGAATTCCCATTTTAAAATCTTGGCAATGGATTGTGATTGGCCTAGTTTAGGTTGTGTGCTCATCTTCTGGATTAATCACTGTAGGCGGGACAGGAAGAGAGAAAGGAAGGTTAATGATTGGCAGTTTGATTTTTTTGGAAAGCCTATTTACCAAAAGATGGGGACTAGCACAGACTTGCCTACTGATATTATCAGCATGGGACAGGCAACTCCTCCAATTTGTTTCTACCACTGATACACAGAACTCTTCAAGCAGAAGTCCACTGAACACTAACTACTAAGCCACTCAAACAATGTAATTCAGTGTTGAGTCCAATTTTCTGCTGTCAGGAGGAGGAGGAGGGGAAGGGGGAGGAGGAGGAGGAAGAAGAAAACCTTCTTCTTACAAGATACTATATCTAGAGGTCTACTTTTGGCTACTTCCAAATCAAGGTCCTTCTAATTTCTTGCTTTGTGTGTTCTTTAATAAATGACAAATTTAGTTTTACAGCTATGCTGTATATTCTATGTAGTGGAAACTAGAGAATTCATAAAACAGAATTAAGTGTGATGAATTTTTTTCAAGCATACCATACACATACCAAAAACATTTTCATTTTTTTTAAATTGGTAAAAATAGGCATAAGGAGTGAGGAGGGCAAGGCAGCCTTGCAATACTCAGTATTAAAAACTTGAGGCCTGGCGTCTTAAGCACTGGAGGCTCTTACACTTTCTCATGAAACAAGACATTAGGGGTTACCAGTTACCCTCATGTACTGATATAGAGTCTTATCAATGGGGGGGGGGAGGGGAGACTACTGACAGTTTTGAAAAGAATCAAAGTTTTGGGTTACCAGTCCAGAGTTTATTCCCAGATTTAAACAAAAATTTACGAAATGAGGAGGCTCATGAAGGAAAATTCAATAACAGGAAAACAAGATATATAGTTTTACATGTTTTCTAAATAAAACTAAATTTTAAAAGAATCATTATTCTTAACAAAGACAATAAAGTATTTTAAAAAATAGGTAAATGAGCGTGAAACTCTCACACACACACGATATGTTATACATAGCTATGATACACTAATACATACAGCTCTCAAGGATTCTGCTACAGCTGTGGTCCTCTGGAAGAGGGCTGCTTATTCCGCACCCAAAACTCTTCCTTTCAGATTCATGTAAGCCAATTTTACACCATAGTTTCTAATGACTTTATTATTGTCAGTCATTAATTTCTGTCCCAATACCATTTTCATTGACAAATTTGACCATATTGTCCCTTTACTGCCATCAATCAACATGGGTGAGTTTAGTGCCCATGAGGAAAACCCAAATTATAACTGAGCCAAAAAAGGCGTTCTTTACGCATTGTTAACTGAAGTCTAAAATGTTATAACCTTCCCAGAAAAATAATTTGCCAATGTGTACCAAGAGCATTAAAAATGTTCATACTCGTTGACCCAATAATTCATTCAATATTTTTCCATTCAACAAACACTTAAGTGCTTACTTTGGGCCAGGCATTTTTCTAAGTGCTAGAGATACAGCAGGGAGTATTAAAACAAACTTCCCCTTGTGAAGTTTATATTTTGGTGGGGTGAAACAGACAACAAACAAGTAAATAAAACATACAATATCAACAAATTGGTGAAAAGTGGAATGAAGAAAAATAGAGTATAAAGGAGGGACTGGCAACAGAAAATGCGGATGGTTGGGGGCGAACTGCAATTTTTAATAAGAGATCAGAGATAGACTTACTGTGAAGGTGACATTTTAGCAAACACAAAGTACAAAGACTCCTGCAAAACATATTCTCATTAAAGTCATGTATAAGAAAAATGTTTAGGGTAAAGGGGATCAAATATATGGTGATGGAAGGAGAACTGACTCTGGGTGGTGAACACACAATGGGATTTATAGATGATGTAATACAGAACTGTACACCTGAAATCTATGTAACTTTACTAACAATTGTCACCCCAATAAACTTTAATTAAAAAAAAGGAAAAATGTTTAATGATGAAGAGAAAATGCTTATGACAAACTAAATGCAAAGATCAAAAATCAATTTTACTTGCAAAACACACAAGGACTAAAAATAAACATTCTCAAATGTTAACGGTGATTTTCTAGGTAGAGATTTACAGGCCACTTATTTTCTTCTTCATGCCTTTTGAATGGATTGGATACCCACTATTGTAATCAGAAAAGTAAGCATCCCCTTATCTGTGGCTCATGGTATTGTGCGCCCATTTATCTTCTAAAGCACTTTGCCCTCATTTGCATAGATGACCATCTCCGATAACAGACTTCTAAAGAAAAGAACTGTGTAGTTTTTTTAATAAACTCATTTTTTCAGTGAACCTCTAGTGCTGAACAGTGCCCAGTATTCGAATCTGAACACAAGTATTTCCTGAAACATACTTACCAGGCCCTGGGAGATTCTGGGACTTGACAGTGAACAAGACATAAGATCCTACCCCATGGAACTTACATTTTAATGAGGAAACAGATTTTTTAAAAAATTTGCATGTGCTAAATGCTATGAAGCAAACTAGGAAGGAGTGATAAAGAGAAAAAGAATTAGAGGGAGGGAGTTTATGTAGGTAGCAGAGTGTAGTGTGTCCTAGACCTCATGTCAACAAATCAGAGTTTCAATCCATTTTTACTGCTTACTACAAGACTACATGTCAGTCACACAATCTGAGGCTCAGTTTCCTCAAAAAGGAAATGGATTCAATAAAATCTACTTCAAAAAGTTGCCGTGAAAATTCAATGTAAGTGAAGATACGTATACCTATGGCTAACAATCTCTTATAGGTAAGAGGTAGTAGCACCTGAAAGTTACCTGAATGAACAAAGTGCTCAATAAATGAACAAGAGGAGCTCAGAGGAACCACCACACTGGAGAGAGTCTGAGAAAACCTTATAGAAGAGACATCTGAGCTTCACATTGAAGGTTAAGTATTTTGACCAGCCTGAGGGACAAAGCAAAAAGCATGAGGACGTCTTTACGACACAGAAGACACACAGTACATATTTTTGGCCTTGATCTCATTTCTACACACCTCCTTCCAGGAAAAGCAGTGTCAATGGTGCCATCCTTCTTCCATTCAGAGTGAAAATTTTAAGTCTGTGCTCTTTGACCACATCAGATACAGTTCATTTTCTTTTCTCACATCTGCTGTCCCGCTTTCCCTACTAGTCCCACTCCCATCAACTGAATATAGGAGTTGTCATCTAAGCAATATTTTGCAAACTTTGTGTTGTGAGCCGCTTATGGATGGTGAAACTTAAGTCAGAATTTTAAAAAAATAGAAAATAGTGTATCAGGCATAGAGAGGGTTTGAATAGTCTCACGAAGACTTGATTTCAACTTAATCTGTATGAGTGTGCTGACTCATGATGCAAAATGTATCGTTTTCTGTGCTGTATAGTCAAAAACAGTTTGAAAATATGATATAAAACAGTAATTTTTTTTTCTGGTGGGCTGGGTAAAAGTCTCTGAAAATCTGATGGAAGATAAGATTTCTCTCACCAGAAAACACAAGTTCACATTCATTTATAAATGATGGTATATGCTGAATTTCAAGGGGTTCATAAAACCTCCTGTGGCTAGCCCAAGGCCTTCAAGCTAAGACCTTTTCAGGTAAGTTTTCAGCTACTTTTCAGGATTGAATTTCTGAATGTATATTTGATGTACAACTTTGTGTATATGAAAGGCCCCTAAAAGGCAAGAACCATCTTTGCACATATTCGAAGTCCCAGGAAGGCAAAAACCATCTTTTTAAAGTCAGCAGCTTTGACAAGTAGCAGTATCTCAGAATGCTCACAGAACTGAACCACATCCTTTTTCTCCTGCTTCAGAACCATCAGTGTCTCTTGAATGGTCAAAGAATAAAGTTTCAGCCCTTTTCCTGGTATTGTTTTCAATATTCATTAAGCCCCTATAACATGCTTGGCACTGTGAATACAAAGCAGTTCCTTTATAGTCTGACTTCCTCATCTTCTCATTTTATCTCCTTTCACTCCCAAGATGGGTCTCTCTTCAGGTCAAACTGGGATGTTCTTTATGCCCTAATACACCATTCCAAGCTCCTCCACCCTCATTTAAATTGCACCTGACCTTTAAGACTCAGTTCAAAGGATTTTTTTAATCCAATCTTTCTAGGTAGGTCCAGCAGTTATCTGTGTATACTAAGGTTATTAACTAGGATTCAAAGACTTCTGTTAACTTCTAATATTGTACGCCAAATTTTAGGTAAAGGTGCATTTTTGCAGAAGGCTGGTCCATGGTTTTCATAAAAGATTTGGAGGTTGCAGAGGGTCCCATAATGCAAAAAGGTAAATAATTATATTTATAATACTAGTTCTTTATCCTATGCTTTTCTTTTGTCTTTTCTATTCCCCAAGGATAGGAATACATTCTTTGTGTGCAGACACACCAACAGTAGTTATTTGGGGAATGTCTGCTGCCTTTGTTTCCCTTACAACCCTTCTTAAGAGACTGAACTACCCCTACAAAGAATGACATTAATTGTATTTCATGTGATCCAGTTTTTTTAATAAGAATAGAAATATCTTTTACATCTACCAATTGGACCTACAAGCAAAAATTTAAAACAGTCATCGTGTATCAATCAACCACACAACACTGTTCAACAACCCCTGAGTCAAAGGCCTACTTACAACTAACTTCCAGGGGCACAAAAGCCCTAAAGGCCTTACTTTCAAATCTTTTTGCTTTTCCTTTCCAGTTATTTTTTTTTACAAAACAGGCTGACCTACTTAGTGAAGGTTATGAGACAACCTGGCGACATTTGTTAATTCATAAAACGGTATCTGCAGGCGTTGGAGACAGTGTCTTAACAAAAGGGCTGCTGGACGCTTAGCCATGCCCAGTGCAGCGAGGACCCTGGCTGGTCCACTTTCTCAAAAGACACTGGTGCGAGGCCAGCAGCTACTCTCGCCCCATTTGTCGTGCAAGCTGAGGGCATTATTCCATCCGTCCCGTGTAAACACGAGACTCGTCAGGGAAATGAGGCCTCGGCTCGCGGCCACTCGAGGCGACGGCCGGCCTTTCCCGCACGCCGCCAGCAATCGAGCCCACCGAGTGCGGCTCCCCGGGACTGGGAAGCGGCGGCGGCGCCCGGACGGAAGCTTTTCCTGTAGGTGAAAGGTCAGAGGCGCCGCGGGAGGCGCCGCAGGAGAGACTGCAGTCCGCGCCGAGCAGCTCGCCGACTTCCCTCCAGGGCCCCGCCGCGCGGCCCGGCTGCGGGCTCCGGGCTCCGGGCTCCGGCCTCGGCCTCTCTCGGAGCCCCGCGCATTCGGCCCCGCCGCTTCGGCCACTCTCCGCGCTCCCAGCCCAACCCGAGCAGCTCGCCGCGGCGCAGCCAGGCGGGTCGGCCCCGCCGGCCAAAGCCCGCAGGTTGTTGGGAGGCCAGGGGGTGCGTCGGGTGGCAGTTGGGAGGAAAGTACACCCCCGCCCCCCGCCCCGGACGCGGCCGCTTGTCTCCACACCTGGCACTTCTTACCGGTGCTTCTCCGCCGAGCTGCGTTCTGCGCCGGGCGTGGACCGGACGGTCCCGCTGAGGCGGCTCTTGGGCGGCTCCGGAATAAGACAGGTTGGGAAAAGCTGGAGGGGGGAGGGTAAAGAAAAGTGGGGGCGCGGAGCTTTGGGGGTTTGTGTATTTGGGGGGGGTCAGAGTTCGTGACCTCTCTCTCGGCTCTGCGGTGCGCGCTCTCGGTCGCGCCTGCGCACCAGTGGTGTGGAGAAGCGACGGGAGGAGGTCGTGACGTTCCCTGGATGGAGGGATGAGAGAACCGAGCCTTTCCGAGTTGACTGTCCCCTATCGGCGAGGAGGGAGACTGCCCCGCCGTCGCTGCACGTCACGGTCAGGGCCTTGGAGAAGTCACGTGCGCTTTGCATCCTATTTGCCAAAGGTGGTCGTTTAAGTTTTGAGACGTTTCAGATCTAAGTAATAATAACCTCATCAATTTTGGACCGTTCGGTTTCTAACTGGAAAACTGGGCCGTATTATAGGTCTTACGTTAGACTCGTAGGTTTATGAGAGGACTAACAAGCCTGGGTAGATCCCAGTATTTAAAATCGCTTTCAGTAAAACGACAAGCTGGGGTAGAATCTTGTATAGAAAGGCAGTTTTACTTCTCAACTCTTGGAAGTAAATAGATATAATGGCTAAATGGAGCAAGAATATAATCACGTACAATGCAAGCTTACAGAAGGGTGGTGTTGGTTTTGTTCAGCAGTGTATTCCCAAGCCTATAGGACGGTGCCTGATGGTCAGTAAAGATTTGTGAAATGAAAAGGCTCTGACGGAACATCACATTCTGACAGTGACTGCCTGTGGCACCGAGGTGGGGCAGGAAGAGCTGCCCTGTGTGCAAAGCACTGTGTGGTTTGGACTTGAAGAGAAGGGGTCCTGGAAATTTCTTTCGTATTGATCAGCACTAGAAAGTCACAGATTCAGGCCAGCAACCCAAGTGAGGAAAAGCAAAGGTGCACTGGGAAGCACATTGCATCTGTCATTTCCCTCTGGAAGGAGGCAACTGGGCACAGGAAAAGGGCATGCAGCAATCCTTAACAAGTGGAAATATGCTTTCTGCCATATCCTCTAAAAGTTGGCTGCTGTGGTTTTAGCATCAGTTATGCTGTTTGGTGGTTTTAAGGCAGCCCCTCTTTCCAACCCCCCAAATCCTTAAGGTGGTCCCAAAGGTGAAAGCTGAGAACATATACTGTAGGTCCAACAGAACAAAGGCAGTCAGACCTTTACTCTCAGTGCATAATATGCATGCTTATAGTGATGCTCGTGGTGACTGCTTATCCAATTCATGCAAGTCACCATATGCCAACTTAGTAAAATTTGGAAGTAGAAGCTGTTTTGGGAACATCATTTGTTGGTGAAACAGAGCATCCCCTAATTATGCTTCAGGAAAACAGGCCCATGTGGTTCATCTTTAAATGTGACACTTGAAAAAATTATGGTTTAAAAGACATCACACCAAAAGTAGATAGAAATTTATTTTGCATAATATTATTTACAATGCTAACATTTTATTTATAAAGGATCTATAGCTCTATATGGACAATAAGATAAAAACTTACCACTTTAAGTAAAACGTTTCTAGAAATTAAAAAAAAACAACAGCATTTCAAGATTGGTTAACATGGCATGACTGGCTCATAAAAGGCTGCCCACCTTCATCCCTTCCCCTCCCCACAAAAAAGGGGAATTTGATATATTGAGCCTTTTTGAAAATTTACTACCACCTTTACCTTTAAAAAAAAATTGAAATTACGTATCTCTTTTAAAGGGAAAAGTTATAGATCATAAGGTTTTTCTTTAGAAAATTAAAAGTGGCATAGGCTCGAGAATATTTGTGTATTGGATGCACTGACGAAAAAAGAAATCAAAATTAAAGTAATTTAATTCACACAAATACTGTGTCCAGTGCATGCAAGATATTCTGCCATGTGCTGTGTGGGAATCTCAAGTGAACAAGATACAGTTGCTGTTCTTAAGGCTAGAATGTGATAAGCACCTAAGAACGTTTGTTTAGGAGGTAAAAGGCTATGGGGCATGGAGGAAGGAAAGACTAGATCTAGTCTGAAGGGATAGGGTAGAAAAGGACTAGGATCAACTTCACGAAGTCTTGCATAAATAGCAGTAACGGGGTAGAGGAGAGTGTGAGAAGAATGCAAATTGAACAGAGACAGGCTGGGTTGGGGTTATGATACCTGACGGAAAGTGTTCCATGCCAAGCCACTGGGAAGCCAGTGAAGGTTGTAAAGAGCAGGGATGAAACTAGGGCAATGCTTTAGAACAGGTGTGTCCAAACTGTTTTCAACGTTTTTTACCAAGGGCCACATGCGGTAAAATACACAAACAGCCAGGCCACTCACTCGAGGTGAAGTACGTATTGCCTCACCTGGTTTATTTAAGTAAACTAAATGTATTTTTGGAATTTGCTGCGGGCCAATAAAAAAATGGATTGCGGGCCGCAGTTGGCCCGTGGGCTGCAGTTTGGACACCCCTGCTTTAGAAGATGACTCTGGCAGTGTTTAAAATGGGACCATGTAAAGAAGGCATTGAATTGGAAGAAACGTTATTCCAATCATTAGGAAGAGGTAACAAGGACTTGAGCCAGGGTCTATGCAGTAACAGAAGGGCAACAAAGATGGAAAGGACCCGAGAGCAATTGCAGAGGGTCCTGCTGAGACCTGGAGGCAGATTCTGGAGCCCAAAATGGTGTTTTTCCAGTACAGAAGAAAATAAACAGATTTGAATGAAAAGTGAGTTGTTTTAGTAATGTAAAGTTTAAAATGCTTAAGAAGGACTCGTGTAGATGCCCCTCTTAGTTGCAAACAGGGCTTTGCAAGGCGATGGAAAGAGTAGGTCAAAGATTGAGGTATAATGAGGGCATTTTGGGGTCTGTGTTTCTGGTGTAGATGACAAGAATCCTGTTTTCACTTGTAGAAGAAACAGATTCAAACAATATTCAACAAATATATTTTCTTAAAACACAGGGTAGGTGTTCTATGAGAAACTGATCTATTAGACATAGTATCTGCCCTCAAGGAGCATAGAGTATAGTAAGAGAAATAGGATTTACCTCTTTGGAAATCCCATTGACTACAAAGGATCTCAAACTTTAAAAACTGAGTACAATGAGAGCACACCCCAAGACATCAATGTACGCTGCAATACTATTTACATTTTAACTAAGTTACTAAATAGCAGGCTTTCCCTATTTCTGGATATAGTCTACCAACCAAATATAAAAACAAATTTGCCTAACAAAACTTTCCACGTCTTCATTTGTTTCATTGTAGCTTTATATTAAACAAAGGTTGTTCTGATGATCTTTTTCAGAAATGCCACTACATAGTCAGAATCAAGCTTTTGGATGGAAGAAATAAGTATCTTGGCAAAGAACAATAGGACACCGGGTATATTAGGGCACAGGGTAAGAGAGGTTGGAGAGGTTCAGAAATGTGGGGTGACGCCAAAGATAACCTTTTTCATTTTCCTAGGACTCTGGTGGGTACTCTACATTGATAGCTGCCACAGAGAAAGGAGGAACCCTGGGTGGGGACACACACTCAGAATGCCAGCGGTTCCCCTGGTATAACCTGGCCTCTTGTCTGGGTTATTTCCAGCCTCCTTTTTGGCTTAGTTTTATAACTGCTCTTCTTTCTCCTTATGAATAAAAGGAGATACTGAAAGGGTTTGACGGAAGCACATACAGTATTCTTGGGATCTAGGTATTATATTTTCTCATTTATAGAATGCACCCAATAATACCATTTTTTTTCCTTTAAACTGTTAGCTATCAAGAGATATTTTTCAAAGTAGCTTTATAACAAAATGTATATAATTAGGTTTCTTAGTTAACATTGAATGAGCCAGGTTAAATAAATAATTGATCAGCTTTAGTAAGTTATGAGGATTGATAAGGGGAAAGGGAATGTAATACAATTCCACATTTAAAACATCTTTATGTAGAGTATGGGGGGTGGTAATCTGATACGTCCCCAAAGGTTATTTATAAAACACCCTCCACGGGGCTAAGCCAATAGCTAGTACGATCATACATGAGTTTCACATGTAATTAGGCAAATTACTAGAAGTCTATGCAGTGTTTCTTTTATTTAGATTTATAACTGGTTCTTGATTCAGCCACCTGTTGGAAAATAGAATAGCCTGGCTGATGTTTTTTAAGATTTTGAGGTTTAAGCAAAATCTTGTAGTAAGGTTAAGAGCTCAAGAGGAGGGGGCCAGATAACTGTTTTGCAAAGTGCTAGACCCAATGAAGCAGAAGGAAATACTTTATAAGGTGTAACCTTGGGTCTCCAAAAAGGATATATTGAAAATTGCAGGGATATTAACATGGAAGCCTTATTTACACCACCTTGATTAAAATTAATGAGCTGCAAAGAAGTACTAGTTTACCTATAGCAGCAGAAAGACGAGAGAGATACGTAGCATGTGAGGGTGCAACAGGGTTTAAAATGAGTCCATCAAAACCAACATCGAGAGAAAAACCACAGCAGCCAACTCGAGATTTAAGAGACTCTGGTGCTGCAACAAACAACATTCAAAAGGCTTCAGAAAGGCACTCTAATGCTCTTGGCAGTCACAAATATCACAGTTAATTAGGAAATCCTTTGTGTAAAAGAAAGGAAAATTCTTGTGCTCTTTAATGAAATATTCTATGGATAACCTTACCTTTTAAGACAATTTATATTTAGCTTAATCTCGTTCAATAAATGTATATTATGAACATCAGGAATGACCTTAATCATAGTGTTTCATTTTTCTTTTGCGAATCAATTTTATTTACAACGTAGTTTCTATGATAAACAATAAGTGCACCAGAATTATGAAATTAAGTATTTCCTAATGAGATATACACTGACAATTGGTTAAGGAAATGAAGGCCTTTTTAAAAAATTACTAGGGAAGACATAACACAAAGTGGTATTAAAAACCCTTTAAAAAGAATACAATTTCACTTAATACTGGCTTAGAATTTGTGCTTTTTTGATATGGTAATTCCAGTTCATTTTTTAAAGCACAATATTATAGGAAATGTAACACTCTAGATACAAATACCACCAATGACTTGGGCCCATTAACACTTACAATAGCAAGAGATATTATCTAATATAATGCCGTATTTTACTTTAAAAAGAAATAATACACTTGTGTTGAACTGGTAGCTTTTAAGAAAACATTAGACTTAATGTAAAGGCTATAGAGTTGATTGTGTTCCTCTTCAAATGAAAGCCTCTTGCCTACTCGTAGTTCAGTTAAATAAAAATTCAGGTTCTATCCCTTTGCTCTAATTCCTTGATGATGCAACATTATCTCATGCCAAAAGAGATACATCACATTAGAAATACTTTAGATAATTTAATGGAATTTCATTTCACAATTACTGAGGTAGAAGTTGGCCATTTGTTTTTCTATTAAAAGATACAAAAAAAATCATCTTAGTTTATTGATTCAAAGACATGCATTTTTGTCATTGGCAGTTTTATAATTTCTAAACCAAACACTGCATGGGAACTTGCTCCTTGATGTGTGTTTTTTATTTGCAAAGACTTACCACTAGTAAGAATGTTATTACAACGTAACACTGTAAACCACATTGAGAAAACTGTGGACTGTGTCACAAACATTTAACATAGTGTACAGTATTAAGATAAGCTTTCTGGTTTCTAAAGAAAAGGTACTTTAGAATTCAGTGTGAATTTCAGAAGTAACTCTGACCATTAAGTAAACATCAAAATTTTAATAAATAACATACATGAAAAAACAAACATTTAAAAAAATTATAATTTCTTATATATTCAATGAAGATTTTAGTTGGATTTATCTTGGCATTGTTCATTTATATAAATTTTCTGTACTGCATTTACTCCTTTATGATGAAATTCAACCCTTTTGGAATCACAGAAGAGATGAAACCAATACTGCTACAATATTGTGCCTTCCTGAAATGCTTCTATCCACCTATTAATAAGAGAAATTCGTTAGATTTATAAAATGCAATTATCCAATATATGTTAAGACAATATAGATAATAGCTGTGCCTGTGACTCCAATTACCCTAACAGTATATTTAAGCTCTCTCCTATAGCAAACTAGAATTCTTTATATATGACACTATCCTTTATTTGGTAATTTGGCCAAGAAATTTGGCCTGAAAAGTGTACTGCTTATTTCTGTAAGGAATGAAGAAAAGGCCATTTCATGTAAAAGCTCTGTGAAGCCCTGACGTTTAATTGGTTTTGGAAATGGGTATATCTGCAAAGGCCTTTATTTCAACCCTCATTCTGCTTTTAGGAACTCTAGCTGTGTCCCTGTCGCCTTCTCCTTTATCTATAGATTTCTTGGGCATCCAGTTTAGACCTGTTCTAAAATTTTCAATGAAAGGGAATCTAGCATCAAGTCTATTTTCAGGTGATCAAAAATTTGCATGCAATATAAAAGTGTCTCAGTTTCACAGAAGTCTCTCCAAAATCCTTTAGTCTGAAAGTTTTATCTGACAATACACACAGCTACAATTATTCAGAAGACATTTGGAAGTAGTCTCTTTGTACTTCCCTAGTAGTGTAATTACTTCTGAACTTACTAGGAACATTTGAAATCACTCATATATAATATAATAGATTCAATTCAAATATGAAGGACAGAATTTTCAAAAATTTACATTTTAAATGCAAATGGCATATAAATCATACCATAAAAAAGGCTTTTAGAAAGCCAAAATTTTCCATTGAAATTAACACATTTGAATATTCTATAATGTGGAAAGAAACCCCATATGATGTTAATAACCTCAGAGAGAAACTTATAATTTAGCCTTTGTGAATTCTAAATTCAAGTAAGTTACAAGTTAGATGATTCCCTTCACCTAACTACAATCAATCCTGTCTTGCAGTGATTTCTATCTTGTCAGCTTAAAGATATAAGCAAAAGGTGTATATTCAAAAGCATACAGATGAAAATGATGAGAACCATATCTAAGAGTATTAGGGCGATTACTATTTTATCTGAGTAATTTTTATAGAAAAAATAGGTAAGTGACATAATTTTAAAATATTCTTCAGTACCCAAAAGGAATGATTTGGAGTAACGACTATACAGGACTGGATACTCTAACATAGACTGGAAAACAAAAAAGTATTTGTAACATTGTACCAGATTAATTTTCAGGAACATATGTAATTCTGGGAATTCTAACTGCCTTAAGCAATGACAAACCTTGCTTATTTAAAACACTCTTTCTTATCAGCATGCACTTTTAAAGCCTATTCAAAAAATATGAGCACCTCTTAATACAAATAAAAAATGTGTTATTTTGTGAGGCCAAAATAAAAATCAAATGAAAGAGAGGTGAACTGAACTGTTTTATTCAGAAAGGACCTCCATTTCAGAGATAAAGTTGCCCTGTGTTAAGCAACCTCATGACATCTAAATAAATATGCTTGTTGGAATTTTGAAGAGATGGTTTCAGTCTTTACCATCTAAAATGATATCCATTTCCTTCAACTCAGTCATTGGAAACAGCATGGGAGCCTCTTAATGTGTTTGACCTTTTTCCCAAAGAAGCAAGTTAGCAAGCAGCTGTTCAAACGCCCTGCTGTTCCCCGGCATAATGGAATCATTGGATTGCCAAATCCTGGAATGTTTCAAGAGAAGATTCTTACCCTCAATGAAGGAGAGGTCAAATACCTCAGCTTCCCTTCTTTTCAGCAGAGCAGCACCACGCTGCTTCCTCGGAGGTCATGTGTACACAAAATATTTTGGACAAACTACCTATTTTCTTTCCCCCTCTGCCTCCTGAAAATACTCCAGATACTCTTGCCTGTCTTTAGAAACAATTCTAAAGAGTTTGAATAATATCTGAATAACCTGGATCTCTGATTTAAATTTTTGGTTGTCCCCATCGATGAAAGCAGGTTATCTTAAAAATCAATCATTTTAAGTCAACACCTCAAACTTGCATGCATAAAAGAAAAATACCTCTAAATTACTTACTTCTGAGCCGAGTGAGAATCATCTGCTTTGAATACATAAAATACCATGTTTTTGTGCAGTAATTGAAATACTCTAGACTCTGAATTCTCATCTTTGACTTGAGTTACAGTGAATCCTAGTAAAGGCTGACTTTCCAAAGCCGCCACGTCCTAATTTAAAGAGACACAAAGGGTGATGGTTTCTAAAACTGATACAAAATTCAGGTTTGTAAACTCTTGATCTCTATAGCCCTAATTTAATTTCATATACACATTATACACATATATAAAACAGTACTTCCAGCAACTTAATTCATTTTTCACTTATTCAACAATATTTATTGTGCTGTCCGCCTCCCCCACTTACCCCAGGAGCCAGACACTATGCTGGACAGTTTTCAATGCGTTCATATCCATTGAATTTCACATTTTATTTCCCTACAACCACAGGTGGTAACTATACTACTTTCATTTTATGGATGCAGAAAATAGAGCTCATAGGATGTTGGGACACAAGGTGAGCAGATGGGAGAGATGGGTAGTTTCGGAGCAAACAGCCAGAAACTGTTTATAACCCAAAGGAGGTCTAGCTTATTTGTGCTGATGCTTGATCAATACAATCTAGGGATAGTCAAGGGAGTGTCAGCCAAGAGAGATTGGCAGAAAGGATAAGAACCTCTGCCTTTAATGAGGTAGATAGTAATCACATGACACCAAAAAAACTTAACATCTTAATACTACGGAAAATTCCTATTATTTTTGGGTAAGAGCTCTAGGAAAAACACACTGTTCACATTAAAAGTAACAGCAACAACATCTCTCTCCAAAAACAAAACAAAAAAATACACAAAACAAATAAATACTGTAATAGTTTCTAGTTGGCATTATAAAACAAGACCCCCCAAATTACTCATCTTTAGATTTCAGAGCTTACCTCACTTGCAGCATATGTATATAGCACTTTATTTTTTATGACAAACCACAAGTGTTTCCAAGGTTTTTTACTGCCCTTTGATCTGTACAAATAGCCACTCATAGAAGAATCTTCTGTATTTGCTGAGACCTAGATAAGCAAACCCCATGTATAGTTAATGATTTTCAGACAAAAACAATTTAAAATAACAAAATTGCTTTTGATCATTGGTTCTGAAAGTAATAACCATAATAATAATGTTTCAGAATGAAATTGTTTATTTTCAAAATCTGCTCTGGTACAAATTTAATAGTTGCCATTACCATGAGCATAAAAACGTGTCCTTTTAGAAGCAGTTCTGGAGTTGTACCTGGTTTGCATGTATGTGTTTCTTTGTGGGATTGCCTTTGTTTTCTGGGTTGCCAGAAGAAAAATAATTCCAAAGGTCAAAAATGTTTTGTTTTTAAAGCTGTATTTTGAGGACTATGTGTTGTTTATTGCTCTTCTTATTCTGAGGTGTTAGCGACAATGACGTAAAACTTTGTCACTGAAATAACGTTTTGGACTTCTAAAAACTGTACCAGCAGAAAAGTAAATAGAAAATTCTATTATTAATGGTAATTTTTTTAATGGTAATTTTAAGGATCCATTTCTGCTGCCTGAATTTTGGTCTGAAAGAAAATAAGCCTGTTTTACTTCATAAAAGACTGAAAATGTTTTAATCTCTAGGCACAAAGATAAACTTTTAGTGTTTATAACCCAGCATTTAAAACTTTTTTCTTTTTTTTTGAATACAGTTAACAATAGAGCTATTAGAAGTTCAAAGGCAGCCAGATGGCTCAGTTGGTTAGAGCGTGAGCTCTCAACAACAAGGTTCAGTTCCCATGCATGGGATAGTGGGCTGCGCCCACTGCAACTAAAGATTGAAAATGGCAACTGGACTTGGAGCTGAGCTGCACCTTCCACAACTAAACTGAAGGACAACAACTTAGAGCTGATGGGGGGCCCTGGAGAAACACAGTTCCCCAATTAAAAAAAAGCCAAGGTCAGGAATTGCCTTATTAGTGGTATGGTGAACAGACTCTTAAATGGCTCCCATGACTACTGCCTGATAGTCCCACATTGCACCATCTCTTCCCCTTGAGTGTGGGCAGGACCTATGACTTGTTCCTAACCAACAGAATATGGTGAAGGTGATGGGATGTCACTCCCATGATTGTTACATTATATAAGGCTCCATCTTGCTATTCGATAGCTCTAGACTTTCTCCCACGCTGGCTTTGAAGAAGCAAGCAGCCATCTTGGGAGGTCTGTGTACCAAGGAGCTGAGGACACCCTCCAGGTAAAAACAAATTAAGAGGCCAGGGTCTTCAGTCTTACAACTGTACGGAAATGAATTCTGCCAACTACCTGGAGGAGGATGAAAGTAGACCCTTCCCTAGTCAGTCTCCAGGAAAGAACTCAACACTGGCCAATTATGGCCCTGCAGAGATCCCAGCTAAACTATGCCTGGACTCCTGAGATAATAAATGTATGTTGTTTTAAGCCACTAAGTTTATGGTAATTTATTTGTTTTAAGCCACTAAGTTTATGGTAATTTATTACATCGCATTAGAAAACTAATACAGGTGGGCTCTATGGATTTTAAAAGTATATCTTTAATCATGTAGTAACTATTCATTTCATATAAACTTCATGAAAAGGATATATTATTGTTTCATGGAAAAAAAAATTTTCTTTT
The DNA here is from genome assembly GCF_057876585.1 of Rhinolophus sinicus. NCBI lineage: Eukaryota > Metazoa > Chordata > Mammalia > Chiroptera > Rhinolophidae > Rhinolophus > Rhinolophus sinicus. Next base: position 24,232,488 of record NC_142501.1, on the reverse strand, counting down.
TTTGTATTTCATGGAAAATTTAATATCTAATGTTAAATTAGAAATGTTTGCTAAGGGCAAGTAAATTTTTTTTTTAAGATTATTATTTTTTTTTTAATTGGGGATGAGGAACAGGACTTTATTGGGGAACAGTGTGTACTTCCAGGATTTTTTTCCAAGTCAACTTGTTGTCCTTTCAATCTTAGTTGTGGAGGGCGCAGTACAGCTCCAGGTCCAGTTGCCGTTGTTAGTTGCAGGGGGCGCAGCCCGCCATCCCTTGGTGGGAGTCGAACTGGCAACCTTGTGGTTGAGAGGATGCTCACCAACCGAGCCATCTGGGAGCTCAGCGGCAGCTCAGCTCAGGGTGCCATGTTCAATCTTAGTTGCAGGGGGCAGAGACCACCATCCATTGCGGGAGTCGAGAGGTCGAACTGGCAACCTTGTGGTTGAGAGCCCACTGGCCCATGTGGGAATTGAACTGGCAGCCTTTGGCATTAGGAGCACGGAGCTCTAACAGCCTGAGCCACCGGGCCGGCCCCAAGTGCAAGTAAATTTGTATAAAGAAATAACATCCTTGTAAAAGATTACCAAATAATTTTTTTAAAATTAGAATGTTTATGTTCAAATGAGAATTTTGCTTAAAATGTGGTTACATTGGGATACTACTAAGTACTTAGATTAAATGTTACTATATTGCTCAAAATATTTTGCCCCTGAAGCTGAAGTAGAATAATATTGAATATCAACTATAATTAAACATAAATAAATAAATAAATAAAGTCACAGGATGTAAAGTACAGCATAGGAAATATAGTCAATGGAATTGTAACAGCTACGTATGATGTCAGAAGAGTAGGAGACTGGGAGGGGGGTTATCACTTTGTGAGGGGTGTAAATGTCTAACCATTATGTTGTTTTGTACACCTGAAACTAATAAAAAATTAAAAATATATATTTTATATGTTACTCTTCTGGAATATTTTAGAATTAGTTTATTAACCATACAAGATCAATCACAATATTGAATAGTCATGCGTAGTCCTCTATTATTTTTTTTAAATAAAATCACCTGACTCACAAAAGTTTCCTTCCAATGATCTGATTTAAAAAATAAATCAAATCCAACTCGAGATAATAGCCTGCCATTACTAAGGGTTTGAGGCTCTGAATTTAATTCTAAGAGGAATTTCTAAAAATGTATTGAACACTGTTAGAATAAGAACACAATGTCCCAATTCCTCAAAAAGTTAAACATAGAATTACCGTATGACAAACAATTCCACTCCTAGGTACATAACCAAGACAAATGAAAACATATGTCCACACGGAAATTGGTACATAAATGTTTACAGCAGCATTATTCATAACAGCCAAAAGGTAGAAACAACCCAAATGTCCATCAACAGATGAATGGATAAATTGTGGTATATACATACCAAGGACAGTATTCAGACACAAAGGGAAACAAAATCCTGATACATGCTGTAACTTTAATGAACCTTGAAAACACTGTGCTAAGTAAAAGAAGCTAGACACAAAAGATCACATATTGTATGAGTCCTTTTATATGACATATCCAGGATAGGAAAATACAGAGACAGAAAGCAGATTAGTGGTTCCCAGGGGGTGGAGAATGGGGTGGAGGGAGACTGATTGCTTAATGGGTACAGGGTGTTTTTATGGGGTGATGAAAAAGTTTTGAAATTAGAACAATATGGCGGTTGCACAACATTGTGAATACAATAAACACCAGTGAATTGTATACTTTAAATTGGTTAATTAAATGCTATGTGAACTTCACCTCAATTAAAAAAAAAAAAAAAAAAAAAAAAAAAAAACAGACAAAAAACTCAGCTTCCCAAGGAGAATCCTTTGACTTTTATAGCATTTAACTGAATAAATTAATTTCCCCAGTCTGACTGCAAAGAAGTGGTTCTCAAGATTTAGCATACATGTGAATCACCAAGACGGCCTATTCAAGTTTCTGATTCTGCAGACACTGGGTGGGGCCTAAGAACCTGAATTTCTAATCAGCTCCCACGTGATGGTGCAGCTGCTGTTCTGGAGGACGCTTTGGAAACCAGTGCAGTAGAGGGAGAAAGGGCTGCCGTTAGGAAGCAAAGGTTTGAAAGTGAAGGCCTGTTTGTGTAGGTGGGTGGAAAGGTGTATGAAATGGGACTGGAGTTAGGCTGAGGACAGTCCAGACTATAAAGAGTTCTGCAACCAATGCTGTGGGATATAGACTGAAGAGAGGAGCAAATGTAAGAATTACATTTACAAACTGTGACATCCGCATGGAGAGGAGAAACATTACAGAGAACTCAGTTGACGAAGAACCTTGAAGTTCCTAATGTCAATCAAATTAGATTCAGGAGCTGAGTGATGGAAGAGAGAGTTTAGAAGTATTAAACTGGCTTAACCAGTTTCATCTGAAACTTACTATTTCACGAGATTGGCTATTGATAACTTCGTAGTATTTCAATTGCCATAAGAAACATGATCTTGGTGAAGTTTTTAGAATTGTTTGCTTCCACACTCCATGGTAGAACACTTCCACAGTAACCAAGCAAGAGAACAAAACTTAAAACTCTACTCTGCTGGCCCTAAAACTAGCACAGGTAGAACTAATTAACAACTAATCCAAGTGGGAGTGACCAGAAAGGCAGTGCCGTCTGACCTCTGACACTGGCTTTATGAACACTTGAATTTGAGGAACTGCACTAGGATATCAGTGAAGTCTGTGGATTACGCCCATGGCAGGTCTAACTGTGCAGGCTATTTATTATCACTTTTTAAAATTTTCTTTTCAGTTTAAAGGAAAGACAACCTACTATTAGTAAATATTCCATAGACTTCTTCCCTTTGGTGTCTCCTCAAAGTAATTTTAAAAATTCCTGTGTGTCCAAGTTATCTTTATTTTCTAGAGAATATTGCTATAAAATATTCTCTCAACCTTTCAACAGCCATTTTCTAAATGACTCAGGTCATATGGGAGACCAAGCAAGATAATGAGGCATCAGCCACACCCATCACCAGTATTAAAATTCGGGTCTTAATAGTGGGAAATGACATCTTCCTTTATGGAAGAAAAACTGCATTATATGCATATGAATAATTCAGCCTCTATCAGGTTGCAAGTTTAATGGAAACACTTACTTCTTTGAGAGCAGCTGGAATTTTTTTCTGTTTCCTCCCTGATGGAATACTGTGTAAGACTGAGGATAAGGCACTTGTAGGCGATTTGTGATTTCCGGGAGATCCGATCTTAGGAGAGTGCTGGTGAGCTAAAAGAAACCAGGTACATTTATGTAGCGAATGGTAACCATTCTGCAATTCAATTTAATTCAAGTCAATAAACATGACTGCATAAAACATCCATGGAAGAATACTGAAGAAACTGGTGACACAGGCCTCCAGATGGCCAGAAGCTGAGTGGGAGAAAGACTTTCCACTGTCTATGATATTATACTTTTACCAACACTAAGCCATGTGAAAGGATTACCCTTTTGTGCCTTTAGAATTCTGAAACACGTTACTGTACTGCCAACTTAAAAAAATAAATTAAAAAAACTTCCCCCCGACTTAAAAAAAAATTTAATAACATCGTTTAATATCTAGATACATGACCAAACAATATTACAGTGAACAAAGTGCTAGAAAATGAGCTGTAAGTCAAGATGAGGAAGCAATTATTTTGGACTATAGACGTTCAGGAAAAGCTTGAAAGAGAATGAGCTGTTTGAGTTGGCCATTAAAGTATAAGTAAGAGTTTGCCAAGCAAAAACAGGAGGAAGAATGCTCCATGAAGAGAGGTCAGTATAAGCAAAAGCAGAGGTATTAAATTAGATCATCTATTTGGAGAATAATGAGATTGGGGGGAAAAGGCCTGTTCTAAGGAACCTGGGCTGTTGTTCAGGCAGTGGGAAATCAAAGGCCTTTTAAGCTGGGGAGTGACATGAGCAGATGAATTTAGAAAAATAAATCTGATAGTAGGAAGGAGGAAGGATTTGCTGTGGGAAAACCTGTTAGGAAATTACTACAGCAGTCCAGATGAAAGATAATGAAGGCCTTATTAGGGCTGAGATGAAATCAAGAGAAACGTTTTTAAAGATAAATTTGACAAGATTTACTGACCAAATGGGTGTTGATGATGCAGGAGGATTCAAAAATGAATTTTGAATGTTTGCAGCCTATATTATATACCCAGAGAAGAAGTGAAGGAACACAAAGGCTGGCAAAGGATGAGATGGGAGTGTCTTTTTGGAAAATGTACATAGACAATAACCAACTAAATATACAGATCTGAAATAGCATGTTCTTTAGTTTTATTCACTTGAGATATTTTCATTTGCTAATGAAAAGCTATTCTTCGTGGAAATGAAGGATAATCTTTTTAAAATTCAGATCCTGTAAGTTTCAGGAATCTAACTAAAGATCTCTTCCCAAAATAGAGACCTGAGCAGTACTGCTAGCTGCATTCATCTTAACTGCAGAGATGGATACCTGCAAATAACGAGTAGGCAAATAGATTTATCATTTTGTATTTGGTGAAAAGCTGCACATTTAGATATACACTAGAACCTCACTAAATCAGTCCAAGTGATTAGAATTAGGCTAACAGAGTGCCACCCAATATATTTCCATAGAGAATTACTTTACAAATAGATAAAATGATTTGTGATGAGCACACAGTTGTAAAACTAGGAATTTCAAAATTACTTAAAAGTTAAAGTTCCCTTTTAACTGCCTGAAACATTTCATCCTATAATTACATTTCTATAATTACTATTCTTAGCAAAAGTGTTTTCAGAGTAAAAATAAATTTCCATCCAACCTCTCTTGGGAATACCATAAAATATGAGTTAAGAGAGCTTAACTAAATTAAGAAAGCAAAATACTCAGTGTTTTGAGATGAGTATCACCAATCATATTGCTAATGTGTCTAAGATGATTCTTTCAGAAGGTTGTTTGAAAACATCTGGGGAATAAAGGAAGTTTTGGTTAAATCTTTACTTATATATTACCTAATTTCTGCAGTTCTTGGAAACAATGTTCACATACTCTTGCTGGTTGATTTTTCAGGTAATCTAAGCCATACTTATTTGATGAACAAGCTTGGCATACAATCTGAAAACACATTGGAATTATTTAATTTAGAATAACCTTTGTATCCAAACCACCAGGTATGTTACAATTTATAGTGCTACTTTTCAAAACCTTTTTACAGTCACTGAATCTCAATAACAACTCTTACGAGTTCCATATCACACCTGAAGATGTAGAGGCCACAGATTACTATGGAGTGCTTACTACATGAAATAATACTAAAGAATTAATGTGTGCGAAATGTTTGGACAGTGCCTGGCGTACAGGAAGTCCTGGGTCAGCTGTATTATCATTGCTGTCATGGTCATCACCACTGCTGTCACGACAACCACCTCTGCTCCCCAATACCAAGGGTCTGGCCCTGTACTAAATGCTCTCTGAATAAGACCTCATTTAACCTTTACAGTGACTCGCCGATGTCATGGTTACTATGCTCATCTTACTAATGAGGTCATGAAGACTTAGAAACATCACTAGTGACAACTTCAACATTGAAAGTTCCTCTATTAAATTCAGCAGGTCCTTGAATAACGTCATTTCATTATGACATCGAAGAGATACCATATCAATTACCCTATGGTAAAATTGGTTTCATTATGTCATTTCCCTTAAAGTTGCAGAACCTATCCGTGAAGATAAGTGAGGACTTCTGTACTTACTATCTAGATAAAAGCAGTTTAAATAATTATCAGTAAATTTGAAGGTCTATTTAATTGTGATTTTTTTTTTAATGAAAATTGTCTATTATTGACATTCTCAAGTAACCTTAAGGTAGGAGGGGTTAAGTTCTCCAACAAGATTGTTCCATGCCTAAATATTTAGAGAAACTACCATCCAGGATTCAGTATCTTTTTTTTTTTTTTTTTTTAACCCCCTTACAATGGTTTACAAGGAGAAATACATTTCCTCACTAGGTACTGCCTGGAGCTATTAAAAATCACAATGGAGATGGGTGTTATCCTGTCCAACCTTTCCGCAGGCCCGGCAGTGGTGTCGTCTCCACGTCAGAGTAAATTCACTTGTGCAGATCATACACATCGTGGCTCTGGTATCAGGAACCCAGATGGGAGCCTTTGATCCAAGGGGACTAACTTCCTCTTTATTTTCTGAGTCAGCCTGTGGAAGAAGGACTTCTGATTATCTCCATGCACACTAACTGCTACAGAATCAAGTCTTTTCTTTAGCAGTGGCGGCTCACAATGCTGAGGGTGTCACTAAGGATATGGGATGAAATATGCGCCGTTATCTGTTTCATGTTCTCAGGATATTAAGATGAGCTACAGTCTTAACAATCCTCTAATGTGACATTAACTTAAAAAGATGCCTGTGGCAGTGCAATGACAGCTGACATGTTTCCTTAAATTATGCTGCATTTTCTAAGTTTTCTACAATAAGTTTTGATAACTAGAAAAAAATATGAATATGCTACATACTATCATAGACCTGCAGTGACATATTCATTGGATAAATATTTTAGCTCTGAAATTGCATACACACCTCCAATCCTTCTGTAAAACACGGGTTGCTTTTCTAAATCCCTGGGAAAAGTTTCGTTAAGGAAAAAAGTGAAATGCATTGAGAAAAAAAAAAGAAAAGGAAAAGACAGTACCTCATCAAGACTCCTACTAGGACAGAATGTGATTCTTTTCTTGGCGTACTCTTCTATTGACCTGGAAATCGCTCCTAGCCATTCATCCCTTTCTGTGGCAGAACTGTTGGGGGCAAAAGAAGTTTCCATCAACCAGATGTCAGCTTTTATTCTTGGCCGTTTTCTCCCTTCTTTTACTTCTCCCATGGCAACAGAATCCACCATCCTCCAACAAAGCTGATGTCAGGCAGCAACTCGGAGGTTTATGTGCACAGTCAGAGCAGACAGTAGGGAACACAGGGCTTGTTAGTAAACACAATGCTTTCTTTCCTTTCCAAAAGTACCGCTTTTGACTGAATGGCGTTTGAAGTCTCCTTTGAAAGTATTTTTGTGTGCTTTACGGGCTATTCACACAATTAATAATCATGATTATTTATATAGCCAAGAAGTTTCCCTGAGATATAATCCTAGAATTTAAAAATATTCCAAGGAATCAAGTTTCAAACCCAATGCACAGAATACTAAATATTTTTAGGTTACTAACTACTACTAAAATTTTGTAGAATGGGCAGTGGGTTAAGGAAACATATTTTTGGTGATCATAAACAGATATTTAAGGGAAATAACCTGTAGTTATTAGGGTGCCTCTACCTATTCAGCTCATCACATTTTCTGTTCCTACCCTCAGTTCCTTAGGGGCTATGATTCAAACCTAAATGGAAATGGGCCAAGTAGGGGGAAAGCCTGTTTAGAAAAAGGCATTCTTGTTCTGCTTTTGTACAACCACACCTCTTCCCAAAACGCCTCTGTGGTAAGTCCAGATTGTCACTGGTATCAGCACATTTTGCTTTGCACACCCAAGGGGGAGAGGCACAATTTAATGTGGGGGGGGGAAGGGAGGAGAGAGAAAGAGGGGAATTTATCAATTTAAAACTCTATCATAATAACAATTGTCACCTCAATAAATTAAAAAAGAAAAAGAAAACTCCATCATAATAAAATAAAATCCATCATAATAATGGGAATGTGATTGTGTAAGAAAATGCATATTTTTCTTAGAGAGGCGTGCTGAAGTATATAGGAGTGAAACGACCTGATATCTGCAATTTGTTTTAAATTGCTTTAGAACATAGGAAAATTTGTGGCAGAATATTCTTGATGATTTTTGAGTCTGGGTAACTGAATATGCAGTTTCTAATTTTAAGTATATTTGAACTTTTATTCCAAAATATTTTATTAATAAGAGTTTATATACAAAAGCAAATAGAAGAAAGTTATGCAACACTGAATAAGACACTGAAAGCATGTGTATGGCTGTGGTTTTTGAACTCCTAAATGATATTTTTAAAATGAAAAATTGTATCATAAATAATGGTTCAAATAGGCCTATTTTGTTGCATTTCGATGAACCCAGAAAAGGTCAAGGAGATACTAAAAAACTACATATCTTCCTCACAATAATCATTCTTAGAACGTACCTTCTTACTAAATGACTTAAATGCCATTTCAAATTTGCACTCAGGGATATTAAAAGGTAGAAATCCAGTTTACAAATGAAAATTTAAAACTAGTATGTTTCTCAAATTTGCATTATCTACTAAAACTAAATAAAATAGAAACAGTTCCTATCTCTCCAAAACAAATAAAACCTGCCTGTTTACCTCCACTATTCTACCATTACTGTCACAATAGCTGACATTTACTTAACAATTCCTACACGTCAGCCAACTGTGCTAAATGCTTTGCAAATGTCATCATATCTCATCCTAGAGCTACTCCATGGAATATATATTGGATCTTACACACCCCCATCCCAACATCACCACCATCACCATTTACAGATAAGGAAAGTGAGGATTTGAAATGTTAGATAATTTGTCTTAGATAACTGACTACTATATGATGAGTTGGTATCAGACCAAGTGTGGCTAAGGGTTGAACCTTTCACCACCACGTCAGCTCTGGCCTCTGTCCATGTTCTCTGAAGAACTGCACTACGGGAACATATGCTCAGGCTTCCAAGTAAACATTCATAAAATATTACTGTCTATCCCTTCCTTTCTCCCTCCCTAACTTTTCACTGGAAGAAGTAACAGAAAGCAGAGAGGCAGATGGCTAATTTGAGAATTGCTGTCTGATTTTTCTGGAGCACTGAGAGTATGTGGAATGTGATTCGACTGTGCAAATCATGTCACATATGCTGTTCTTTCATTTAATCATTCCTGGCGCTCTCTTGTGTGGGGTTCTGCCAAAACAATGTTTACCAGCTCTTGATAACACATTTCTCACAGACCACACACATTTGCCCACAGCACTGAGTGGAGACATTCTAGCTCTCCTTTTTTTAAACATGGTTAGCAGAAGAAATTAGCATCTTCCTCGGATCAAAAAACAGTTAAACCAAGTATCCTTTTCTTTATGGAATGTACACATTACCAGAAAGCAAATTTGTATTCAATAAGCACCACTGTTCCATTGCTTGGGATGAATTTCAAGGGGAAAAACTCTCCAAAAGAAGGATTTCTGGTGTGTTAGACATCGTCACACCATTTACTACTTGTGTTTAACACGCTACTCTGAGGTTCAAAGGCCACATTGCTTTAATTCAATTTATTTGAGTAACATTTACTGGGAGCCTACGAAGGGCCAAGTACTAAGTCACGAACTGAGCACACAAAATACACCTTACTTGTAAGGGCGTACATCTAATTGAGGTGAGACATAGAACCAAGTAGTTACCATATGATATAATAAATGCAAGGTAGATAGATAACAAAGAAGTAGTAAATTACCTTATGTAGATAGGAGGGAAGGCTTTGCAAAGTGATGACTAAGAGAAGATTAGCATTATAGGAGTTTGACAGGGAACTCTTTAGTCTCTCTGTGCACCCTCCTTCAGTCTCCGAGCTTTGGTTAGTTAGCATCTCTAAGCTGAGGACTCCCAAATACATGCCTCTAGTCCAGGATTCCTCCTGACATTCAGATCCTTACATAAACTGCCTCCATGATGGCTCCATTTGGATGACTCAGAGGTACCTCACTTTCAATACGGACATCTGAAACTAAATTCCTGATTTCTCCCCCAAAGCTGCTCCTCTCCCAGTGTTTCGTATCACAACGAATGACACCATTATCCAATACATTGTACAAGCTGGAGACTCACTCTCGATGCCTCTCTTATCCCCTATTAGCCTTCTCCTTTAGTTCCCCTCCCAAACCATTCTTTACAAAGCAAGCAGATTATTTTTTTTTAAATGCCAGTCTGATTACATCATTCCTTTGTATAAACCTTTCAGTGGTTTCCTGTGGCTCTTATGCTAAAAACCAAAATCCACAAGATGGTTCTGCAAAATCTATCTCTCTGTCCCTCCAGGCCTATCCTGGGTCACTTTCCCTCTCATTCTGTGTTCATGCCACACCAGCCTTTCAGCTCTTTGAATACGCCATGTCTCTTTCCACCTCAGGACCTTCAGACACATTGTTCCTAATGACCAGAAGCCTCTTCCTTTCCTCTGCCTAGCTATCCAACTCCTATTTAGCCTTCATAATTCAGTAGACACAGCAGGTCTTTGGGGAAGCTATCCCTGACTGCCCTTTCTCCACCAAATCTAGTTCAAGGTCCTTTGTTTTACAGCCTCATAGTACCTGGTAGTTTTCCTATATACTACTAAATCATAATAGTAATTGGTTGTATTAATATTTGCTAAGTGTGTGTCTTTCCTAATGGACTGTAAACTCAGGCAAGCAGGGCCTTTTTAATTCCCCACTGTATCCCGATGCCTGGCCCGGAATAGAGACTTCATATTATTTATTGAACAATGAATGAATTCCAGGCAGAGGTAGCTGCCTGTGCAAGGCAGAAGGATGTAAAGTAGGCTGGTGTGCATGGAGAATCACAAGCAGATCCATGCTTTCATGGGGGTGGAGACAGGGAGAGTGAATGGAGATCAATCAGGCTGGGGAGGCAGATGAGAACCAGATCATAAGAGGCCTTCTTATCCCCTTTTCACATGTTATACAGTACTTGCCTTACTGTGGCTGGGGAAACGCAGAAGGAGAGCGTGGGTCGCTGCGGCATTCAATTGTGTTAGTTCCCTTTCCCCTGGGCCACCTTAATCCTCCCTTGGCAATTCCCTTTTCCTTTATCAAGGACTTTCCAGTTTTATTATCATTTCTCCTGTAGACCCCACATTCAGTCCATCAGCAATCCTATTGGCTATTCCTGATTCTGACCACTTCCCACCTCTTTCGTCCAAGACACAATCATCTGTGGCCTCCAATCTGATCTCCCAACTTCTACTCTAGTCTCTGGTGACCTATCTTCTACAAAGCAGACAGTGTGCTCTTTTAAAAATATAAATTGACCGCATCAATCTTTTGCTTAAAAACCTCAATGTTTCCCATCACACCTGAAAATCCAATGACCTTACTGAAATCTAAGAAGCCAATCTGGAAAAACAGGGACATCCAGGTATCCACCAATTGGCAACCAAAGAAAGAAAGATTTACCATCATTTGCTGAGTTGTTTAATTTTTAATGAAATAGAATTCTGTTTTTACCAAAGTACATTTTTAGTTAGGAAGCGTAAGTACCATTGCAAACTTGACTTTCCTATAGGCATTTCCTCTTTGGATCTTTGAAAAATAACTTTCTTGATTTTAAGAACCAAGTTTAAGTATTTGCCAGGAGCCTGATGTACAGGGACTTGGTGTTCTTTGCACTTTTGTTCAAACTCAAAAAAAGGAAAAGAAAAAAGAAAGAAAAAAAAGGTCAGCGCTCTGGCTGGGAGCTGGGAAGCATCTGACAAACCCTGAAAACAGATATTTGTCTTCTCCCGCCATCCTGAGATCGGGCGTCAGGCAGCAGTGGCCATTCCATTTCAGAAGAGTGACGTGACCCAGAGAGCTAGCTGCTCTGTGGTCCTCTGATTTGGGGAAGGCAGACATTTGGTCTGAGTCGTTAACGTCCATGGACAAAGGCAGTATTGTTATGATTGAAAACATAAATTTAGTGTCAGATACATCTGGGTTCAAATTTCAGCTCCACTACTTACTAGTTGTATAACCTTGGACTTATTTTTTTAACCTCTCTGAGCCTCCATTTTTCTCATGTGGAAGGTCAAGACAATACCTACTCCACTAGCTATCATGGAAAATAAAAGAGAAAATAGATATAAAACATTTAGCACCATGCAGAGAAATAAATGGTTCCAGTTACGACTCTAGCTACTCCCAGACCGTACTTGATTTTCGTGGTTTGGACAGAGCTATAGGCAGGGTGCGTGGGTCCAACTCCTGGCCCTGCTACTTAATAGCTGGGTGGCTTCTCTCACCATAAAATGGGTGTAATAATAACTTACCTTAAAAGGTTGTTGTGAAGATTTAATGAATTAATACACAGAGGGTACTTAGAATAGTGCACAGCACAAAGTAAGTGCTACAAAAGTATTTGCTACTATTTTTATTACATCAAAGGTTAGATCTGAGAGCCATCTAGACTCGTTACCCAGTCCCAGAAGTGGAGAGCATGCTATGGCTATTGGCGTCACCCCCTTCACCAGTCAAATCCTGCCAAACACCCACTTCTGCCACTCAGCCAATAACTCAATAATGTATGTTTATGACTCATACAGCTTCAGGGTTTTTTAAGGATTTTATTTACATTACAGTAAGGTGGTTTGATTTACACATAAATCACTGCAGGTTCCAGTTTGAGGCAATGCGGTATCGTAAACAATAGATTTAAAAGCGAAAAACTTCTACTTGTATCTTGACTTTGCCAGCTAGGTATCCTTAAGACAGCAACTCAATTTTTCTATAACTTAGTCTTCCTTATTTTTAATGAGATGACACGTACCTCGTAAATTTATATCCCTTCAGTGTTATGTGAAAACTTCCTAGTAAACGATAAAGCACTAGATGTTTTTAAAAACATTCAGTGTTGTAAAAAGATTTGAAATACTCACTTTTAAAAAATGATGACCAAAGCATTTTTCAGCATTATTATTCTATTCAGAGAAACATTTTTATCATTGTGCTTCTAGCACACTATTGCAGCAGCTCTCAGACATTTTACCTACATGGTGAATCAAGAGAAAAATGCACGGTATCCAGAAAGAAAAGAAGGGAGAAAAGATAAGTCTAGTAGGTAACCTAAATGTAAAAAAAATGCTGGAAATGTCTGACCCTGTAATACTGGCAAATGCTCATCTATACATATTTGTTTAATTTACCTGGCTGAGAGAATGAAGGAACGTTCTACACTCTCAATCTTTAGTTCATTCTGATATGCTTCTTGGGTGGGTTTTTTAACCTGGAAGAAAGCAAAACAACTTGAGCAAACTCACCCTGTTGAAAATCTCATTTCTGAAACACAGCTAGCTGCCCAATGTTTTGACTGCTGACATCCTCCTCCATCACCACCTCCACCACCACCACCACCACCACCACCCCCCTTCGTATCCAGCTTTATCTACCATTACTCTCCCTCATCTACTCTCTGCTCCAGATGAATTTAAATACCTACATACACACAGGCCCAACTTTCCCACCTTCAAGCCTTTCTCTTGGAATGCCTTTCCCCACATCTCAGCATGACCAAATGTGATCTATTCTGGCTCTTCCTCCAAAAAGACTTCCTAGTTCTCCCTCTTTCCTAGCCGCCATCAATCCCTCCACCACATCCCACTAAAAACTGCACGTTCTTTACTTTCTGAACTCCCAACCAAAAACTCTAACTGTGCCTTTATAGTAATGCTTATTACTGTCTATTTTATAAATATCTATGTGTAGCATACTATCTTACCAACTAGTTGCTAAGCTCCCGGGGAGACTGGTATAGGGGTGGAGACAAAAATAATTACGCTTCCATCTATCTTTGTATTTTCCACCAAACTTGTTGCCATGCTTTATTTATAATAATTCTCAATAAACATCTTATGAATAAATTAGTGTATGAGTGAACAACTGATGACACGAGTGAATAAATGAACACAGAAACAGTAATAGATGGTGAGAGAAAGTTAAAGATGTGAGAAAGCCTTAGGGCTTTTTCTCTAAATATATTTAGGTTAAAAAAAAAATCTAGAAGATGCACAGACCTTCATTCCAGTCAATGAGAGCATATTGTTCAGTTTATACATCCCAGACTGCACTGGTGTTGTATACAATAGGGCATCGTTAAACTGAAAGTAGAAACATTTCATAGGGTGAGGTAAAGGAACAAATTTCAGCTGCAAAGTTATTGATAAGACACAGAATAAAGGAAAAACATTACCTCTTTCGTAAAAGCTCTCTGAATAAAATACTTATGTTCCGCTTATAGAAACTAGAACCACCGAGAAGGTTTTATTAGAATATATATTATTAAAAAGACAATTTCTAAAATATGTGCTTTCTTCTGTAGACAGAATTAATGGTTTCTGAATTCTAAATCCCACTAAAGTATTACAATTTGCCTAAATAAATAATCGATTGAATCAAATTTTCCAAATTAGAAATGAAATAAACTAAATTAGAAAAGGAAGCAATTTTCCGGTCACACATCATAAAAGACTTGGTTTCCTATACTTGAAATGGAAAGAAGCAATAAAGCCAGTCAAAAATCCCACTAAAACCACTATTTGAATGTGCTAATGTACAAATGTCTCCTTTCATTAAGCACGGGTCCCTGCCTCCTTGGGCTCATCAGAAGAGACCTGGCCACTTACCAGGAAAAACACTCGGGGCTGCATGACTTTCCGAGATAGCTTCATCAGAGTGCCTTCTTTGAGAAACACCTGATTGATGCAAACAAACACCCATTTAGTCCTACCACCACAACACAACTACAGTATACATATAATTTGCTTTTCAACTTTCTTTCCCTAGAATTTTTTTTGGGTGGGGGTTGGGCAGACGTAGTTTCCTTGTGACTTTTTACAGTCATGGTTTCTTTTTACACCCTTTAAGTCATTTAGGAATTTGATAAGGCTGCAGTTTCATAAATCCAATACTGGCCCCAGGGGCGCTATGTGGTCTGAAATGTAACTGCCCCAGCGTGTACTTCATCCTGAGGCATAGCCCACATCCTGACAATTGCATTTTGTAATGTTCCTGAATTCATTCCCTAGGCCACTTTTGTGCTTTATGAGGAGCATCAAAATACCAATTTTCTTCCTCCTCTCATAATCCTCTCTTACATTAAAGATTTTAAATGAAATTGTCTTTAAAACTGTATGAGGTCAGCTAGTACTACACAAGAAAATGATCCTATTTCATCAGATACCCTGTGGGGTCCTTGCCATTATCCTAATTGAACTGGACTTCTTGTCACAGTGACTTAAGTCATGAATGTTTTGAATAGATAGAATAGCTTAGTTGATCACGACTGAGTCAGTGAAGAGAAACAGTAACAAATAACCTATTTTCATAACTGAAATAAAAAATAGCGACAATCTGTGCCTAACTGCATTGTATTAAATTTGTAAAAGGCAGTCTAAAACACTTACCCGTCCAGGCTGTACTATTTCATGGTGTCCACTTAAGCTGTACTGAATTTGCATAAGTTTCTGGAAATTATCCTACAGAAAGAGAATGCAGAGCATATGAAGGCCTGGGCTCCCAGGTTCAAGAGTACACCCTCTACCGAGATCCGATACTTACTCCTTGCTTCATCGTGTCATTAGCGTGGTTGGCCACCTCTATAACAACAGCAAGGGCATCTACAGTATATAGGAACAGAAGGGGCATTTGGTCATTACCAATGAACTGCAACATGAAGCAATTCCAGGCGACGAGAGGGCTACTTCACAGCAACCGACCACTGGAAGAGTTTGGTTAACTGCGTAGGCAGAAATATGGATGACGAGGTTCAGAGGGCAAAACCAAAGAAAAACAGTCCAAAACAGAACTTGAAGGAAAAAAACAGGCCAAAGAAAGGCTCTACCGAGACATTACAGGCTGTATGTATCAGTAGTATGAATGTCAGGGCTGTTTTATGCTGAGATCTGATTAGCCTGTTGAAATATACAAGCATACTAGTAAGGACAGCATTTCACCTGGAAGCTAACGACCATTCCAGTACCAACTGCCTTGTGAGAAAGCATCCCGGGATAGGAAACCAGAACTACAAGGAGAGATTATGTAAGAGGCTCAGGGCTGAGCTGCCTTCTTTTAGCCTGATCCCAAGAAGGAGGAAATGCCACATACCTACTAGACCTTAGGAAATTACATGCCTTATTTTATAAGCTGGGTTATGTGGCTTCATCTGTATTTTATTCTTTTTATTAACCCCTTGCCTTCAGCAAAGTGTTTTTGAATGCACCAGTCTTATCATCTTTGTAAACAGCTATATTAAAAAAAAGAAAAGTCTACACTTTTTCTCCTTTTGGGCTAGTTGTTCTCAACCCAAGGCAGTAGTGCTTCCAAAGGGACATTTGGACATGTGTAAAGGAAATTTTTGGTTGTCACACGACTGGGAGGGTCCACTGGTCTTTAGTGGGTAGGAACCAGGGATGCTAAACCTCCTGCAATATTAATTAGAAGCCCACAAGATACGGCAGAAGCACTCCCACTGAGAAAACCTGGTCGAGTGTTCAAGAGGGAACATGCCCTCCTGAGGCTGGTGTAGCAATGACAGAAATCATCAGTGAAAGGACAATTGAACAAAAAAAAGGGTCAATTTCTGGAAAGGGGTTGAGAATTTTTGGTCCAGCTACTATAACCTACCAAGAAATTCTCTGTCTAGTAACAGCTCTGGAAGTTTCTAGTCTTTAAACATAAATGTATTATTATCACCATTATTAAAGGAAAACAGTATTTCCTTATAGAGTCCCCAACCATGTGTCAGAATTTACTGTACGTTGACACTCATCATGGAAGATATTCGAGAGGTGACCCTGAGCATATTTCCCGCTTTCCTGGCCTGCTTGAATTCCCAGTGCACATGGCGAAAAGCTTTAGTATTTAATGAATGGATGAAATGAAAAAGCTGCTGCTGTTTGGTCACTGGGATTCCAATCCCTCTTCTCCTATCCATTCGGTAATTCTGCTCTCCCCAGCCATCCCTTTTAGAGGCCCTGGTGAGTGACTCTGTTCCTTGAACTCTTCTGCCTACCTTCCGAAGGTGTATTTATCTCATTTTCCCTCAGCTTCAGGCCATCTCTTGTACAACTGCTCACCATTTTACTGCCGTGTCTCCGGCCATCCAGTGCATCCGCTGTTCACTGCTTATTCTCATCCAGTCTTTGCTGAAGTATGTAATTTCCTTCAAACAAGCTCCTTAATCTCTGGCCTTGCATTTGCTTTGTCTGTAAAATGGAGCTCAGAATTCACTGTCCTAAAAGGCAGAAGCCCCTGGCACAGATGTTTCCTTGAGGCCCTATGCGCTAAGATCTAAAATTTTTATTTTTACAAGACAAATTCTGATCTGGAATGCCCACCCTTGCTGTCATCCATCCTTCAACTCATCTCCAGTCCCACTTCTCTCTAAGCAAAGCTTTCCCTCTTCCAAATGATTCTTTAACGCTACCTGCTTTGTTCTTTGCCTGCTGGGCAGACCTTTTTCCTCAACTAGATTATATGTTCACCAAACACTTCTTAAGAAGCATGTCATATTCCCCATGCCACAGTTTTCCTTTTAAAAAAAGCACCTTTAAAAAGGATAACACTTGCAAATAGAAGATGTTACAGAAAGAAGTAAAATGACTAAGAGAATAAATGAGAATCTCTACAAAACGTATTAAAAAATGTGTTTAGCTTTATAATTGGAAAATGTAAAGAATGCATAAGAATGTGATCAAAACTCATAAAATTAATGGGCTGGAAATGGACTTGTTACACACACACACACACACACACACACACACACACAGTGGACATCCCATGAATATCGAAGAATCCCTTGTATTGTAATAGACTATATTCCCTTTAAGTATGACTGGGTATGAGTGGTGGAGGGTAGTAAGGCTAATGCCCATCATTAAACATTCCTAGGATAATATGCTATTTTAGACGTTATCACTGATTTGTTTAGTTTTGTCACTTCGTGGCCTCATGATTTTAAAGTCTGAAAGGACCTTGTAGATCAGCTAGTTCAATCCCTTCTTTCAAAACAATGACCACCTAGAGAAGGTGGACTTACCAGAGGCAGGGGTGACTGAGCACTGGAGAAGCTTCCTGACCCCAGACCAGCCTCTCTCTGGAGGCGGGCTCCCATGGCCTGCTGACCATGGGCCACTCTTGTCCCTATAATTTCGTCTGCATCCAGCACCATTGTACCACTTTATCTAGTTCTATTTTAATCTGCCCAAAGTCAAGTTATTAATTTAAAAAAAAGGCTTCTTATGAATAAAACAGAGTTTTGTATATGGGTTTGTTATACTTTTACTTTTAAGGTCCACATAAACATAATATAAAAACTTCTGCAATATATGAGACCACAAAAGTTACATACCTTGAGTGTCTCTGTAATCTCCAGAGTCTTCTAGAAGATTTTTCAAATAATCTAGAAAAGGAAAAAAATGATAGCATTTAGTACAACAAAGCAGTAAGGAAAAAAAAAACACTTGTCTTTCTTATTCAATACTTCAGTCGTTCTTGTTATTTAATATACATGATTGTTCAATTTGTGCTAACTTTCTAAAAATGTGAAAAAATAAAGCCCTGAGATCAATTTGAAATCAGGACACAGAATGAGAGCTGGGAAGAGCCTAGAGGTCAGACTGGTCATTTGAGATACAAGGACTTAGGTTACTAAGTCCAGGGTCTCAGCCAAGTCACGTGACATCTTTGTGGCAGGGCCAGGACTAGAACCAGGTCTCTTGATGCCCAGTTCAGCTCTTTTTACTTGAACACATGTGAAATACCTTACTCTCTAGATCAGATGTCCAAGTAGTACAAAATTCCAAACATTAACAGACTGAATGCCTAAGGGACTCTAAGATTTGTCAATCTAAGTCTAACAATGCCCAGAACACCAGAGGAACGCAATACACTCGACCAATGATTCTCACATGGGGGCAAATTTCCCCCCTAGGGGTTATGTGGAAATGTCTGGAGATATTTCTATTACAACAGGGGGGAAGGGGGCTACTGGCGTCTAGTGGGCAGAGGCCAGGGATGCTGCTACACATCCTACAAATGCACCGGACGGCCCTCTAGCAAAGAGTTATCTGACCCAAAATGTCCATAGAACTATGGTTGAAAAGCCTGATCTAGGTGAAGATGGTCTATCAATGAGCAATGTGGTATATAGTGGTTCTTGTAACATGGGGAAAACATAGGCACTAGGTTACAGTTAATAAATCTTTAACACCGAGGAATGTCATAGGATTTGAAGGCAATGCTTTCTTCTCTGTTGAGAAATGTTGGATGGCTTCCTGTTACCTATCAAATTATAACAAATTCCATTCCCTGGAATTTAAAGTCCCCCACTACATGGTCCCTATTGACTTTCTGATTTTCTTTCTTGCTACCGCCTAACACAGGCCCTTTGTTCTGACCAAAGTCCAAGTCTGTACAATTCCTTAAACACTTCCCATGTGTTCGCCGGCTCCTTACTTTGTGCCCAATGTTCCCTTTTTTTTGAATCCTTTCTCTGACTCTGCATATAAAAATTCTCACATTCTTCGAGGCTCCTTTCAAATCCCTCCTCTCCTACCAAACTTGTCATTTGAAAGAAACAGTCTCTCCCTTTGAATAATACAGGACACAACAGCCACTCACTTCATGCCTTCTATTATTTTCTTTTTCATTTGACTCAAAGCTCCTTGTGGGCAGGACCCACATCTGATTCATCTTTCTCTCTCATGGGACTGAGCCAGTGCCTTTGCATACAGGGGACGAGAAATGCTTAGAATAAAACAATAAATGATTTTTAAAGACACGATTGTGTCTTAGTTTACATAAAAAGTAATGAAGGCTGAAACCAATTGTAATGCCAGTGGGAGTTGAGAAAATGAAAAGAGGAAAGGCTTTCCAAACTTAATAGATGACACAAACACATACACCCAAGTGCTGAAACTCGGGACATCTTTAAGACAGTGATTCAAGAACCTGTGTGAGTCTAGACACGCACATTATAAATATCCAGCCCTGGCAGGAAGCCAGTGAGACACTGTATATGATGACATTAAGCGTCCATGCACCACAGCATATGTTCAATCTTGTCAAAGATCGTCACTAGCAATTTAGAGCTTCAAGTAACGTGAACACAGAAGTTGGACAGTATGTTTCCAATCAAATAGGTAACAAAACCACAAAAATTAACAAAATACACTAATTATACATTCCACTTAGCTTTACCTGGAGATGAAAAATTAACCTAATCTCACTCTGACCCCACTCAGAATGTATTCCATATGTAAGCCATGTTTGGTGAGTCCAAACATTTCACTTTGCCATAAGAGTGACAGAGTTGGGGGAAAGAAGTTGGTCATCTTCTTCGATACGCTCCATGTCCAGGCTACCTCATTAACCAAAGCAATGTTCCTTAGAGCCTCTGCGTTGCTGAAGCGTAAGGAAAGGACAGCAGATTTACCTAAGTACCAGATTAATGCCAAGTTCCTATTTTGTCTTCCATTCTTGCTCATTAACACAGAAGTACACCCATACCAACTGAGACTTTCTCTAAACCCAGAGAGCTCACTGGAAGATGTACGTATTAGGAAATCCTGACCTCAGAACCATTGTGCCGAACCTGATAAGCTTCTGAGTTGCATTTCCTCTCCTTGTATTCAAGCTCAGCTGCTGCCTGCCAACCTGAACTTTCAGGAACAGAGTGGAAATAAACAAACTGGCTGAGCAGAAAACCTACCATTAAGACACTGCAAAATCATGCTATTAATCAAGGAGGTAATGAAGTTAGGTTTATTTTCCTTTCCTGTTAAAAAAATCTTAAAATTCAACTTTTCAAAATTAAATTTTAGAAATTCAACTTTCCAACATTTCCATCCATCCATATTTTCAGTGCATCTTGTTGTAGCACAACCTTTTGAGAACTTACTTTTTCAAGGAAGACAAGACCACCATCCCCTCAGTTGAGAATGACTCATAGCCTTAACTGCAGAATGAGAAGGACAGGATTGATCGTCCTCTGAGTCAGAAGGGAGGAGCAGCACTGAAACTACCAGGTGCCCCAGTGACTGTTAGAACCCAGGTGAAACCCAGGAAAGGAGACCAGACAGACACACCTGCATTGGTCATAGGGAATTGTTTACTATGAACCATTTGGGATCTCGTATCCTGCAAGAGCTTCTCTTTTTAAAAAATGAGGAGGAGAGCAGAGTAGTCAATTCAATTTGCTATGTTAGACTTACAGTATTCTACGACTTTTGTGCTTCTGCTAAACTAAATGAAGCGTGTTTCAAAACCTCACTACTAAAAAATACCTTAAATGCTACCGAGGTTCTTTCTATCAAAGGAAAACAGGTTGGTGCAGCAAGCATGGGCACCACAAAATGTACTTTCTGGCCACCAGGTGGCATCATTGATTAATAAAAGATCATTAAACTTTATCATCACCGTGTGCAACCTCATGGGACATGCGAGAATTTTGTTCTCACATGAGGCCCACAGAGAAAGAAAGAATGAGGACGCAACAAATACTGTATCTTGTTAGAGGTCTAAGTTTTCTATACATTTGCTTCTACTACGCCTCACCACCCATGATTACATAATTAATGAGTAATTAATAACTTAAAGCAGAAAACTATTCAGAAGTACAATTAACCTTTCCTTAAAATGAGTCATCTATGGGAATCTGGGACTTTTTCATTCAACAACACCCAGTCAGGTTCCTAGACTGTGCTGAGAAATGGTGATGGCAAAGAACAGAGGAAATGAGCATATAGGACAAGTAACGTTCCAAAGTCCAGTGTTTTGATTTGAGGACGTCATGCTTTGTATTATTGATTTCTTCTTTCCTCCCTAAATATGTAATAATATCAGCCACACCTACTGAACTATGGAATCCAAAGAAAAGTAAGTCTAATCAATAAGCCTGTTTACCAAAGTTTCAATTTTTAAAAGCAGCAACCTAAAATTATCCTGACTGGTAAAATGAAGTACCAATTACGTTAAATACCAAAGATAAAGACTGAGTGTCAAGCTATAAGACATACTGCTGCCATCTTCAAGGCAGCTTGGTGAAGTTGGTCAAGTGCCCTTGTTGGAGTGAGAAGATAAGATTCTTACTCTCTTAGTCCAAGCATGTCTAGCAGAGGCACGTGACTTTGGCCATGCCTGGTAGCATTTCTGTGTGTCAGTATCCTCACACATAAAATAAGTAGGCTGAACCAGACTGAAAAACTGTAAAATACTTCATTCTAAAGTATTTTGAAGCATATTTTTTTAAAAAATTCTAAGATGCATTAGGAAATTTGGAAAATTAAATAATGGAGAAAACTCAAACCATGATTATCACTCTAAAATTATGATTTTAAAGTATGTCCATCTGTTTTTATAAATGCTGATTTTACTTAATTTTAGTAATATATAGGATTTTATAGCCTGATGTGAGCCCATGATTCTGAGTAACACTAAGAGGGAAACTCTTTAGCAAGAATTAGCTTGTTAGATCTTTGGCAAGGCAAGTCTCAGCAACAGAAGCATTTGGTTACTTGCAGGGAATCTGAGTCAAATCTATACGGAGAATCGGAAAAAGAATGGGTTTGTAGTAATGTCTACAGGTAGAATTAAGGGGATCTACAACCTAGGATGGGCAAAAACAATTTCACTAACCTCCAAGTGAAATACAGAATCTCCTTCCATTATGTAGGAGGCAACAAATCACAGTATTATCAATGACAGCAGTGATTTTGTCACCATAGAAGTCATGTATTTTTTATATCACATGACAGTTGTTGCAGACATATCAAACCACTGTTTACTCCCACCACTACTTCAAAATCAGGGCAGTCACAAGATCCATCACTAGATCCTCTTATTTAATGCATTACCAAAGAAACACGTGTATTACTGTGTCACACTTCAAGACTATGTTAATAACTATTGCAGCCCAACTGGTTTCCTTTTAATCTTGTGTTTTATTCAGTAAGTTAAAAAATTATTCTGAGAAGAGATCCATAGGCTTCACTAGATTGCCAAAGGGACCCAGGCACAAAAAAGGTTAAGAATTCCTGTTCTATAGAGAAAGAGAGATTACATTTAAAAACTGATTTAATAGAACAGGCAGATAAAATGTGCTTACCTCTTATATCCTAAAGTTTTTCCACAGTATTAAAATAGTTCATGGATATAATTTATTAAATACCATCTCTCAAAATACCTTGTTCACAACTATAATTAAAAATGAATTGCAAGAGAACAAGAACTGAGCCAATTACAAGAATCCCTGAATATTATCACACATAACCCCCCGAACCTCATTTCACATGGATGGAACTGCTTTATATCAGGGCCTTTGGGTTCCTCAGAAACTAAATTCCTTGGCTAGTGTCCAGGATAACCCCACCTTTCATCAAGTTCTGTACCACAAAAAGTGTTAGAATGACTTTTTATGTAAACAATTAGCCCTGGATTTTAAAACAAATACTTGCCAAGCAGAAGTTTTGTTTTTCAGTAAGGGTGTTTTAAAAGTCATGCATTAATTTGTGATCTTTTTATGGATCTGCTTATTAGCCTATTCATGGCTCAAATTTATAACTTCAGAACATTAAAACAGATGTTTTTAATATCGTATTTTCTACCAACATGGGAAATCCTGGATTTCTAAAACCTAGAGGGACTTAATACCATCCCAGACTAAAGGCAAAGATTACAGGAAAAGTAATATAATATGTTATTAAAGTCACTTATAATATAACAAATATTTTGAGCAAGATCAAAGAAACTACCTGACCAAATTTAATCAAAGTTCAAAGGACTGTTTTTTCACTAAATGTGTAAGTAGAAAAGGTATTTCAGAGGAATTTTTAAATTATATTTTTCATTATATTTTCTCCACTGTGATCCTCCATGATTCAACCTGTTTCAATACCAATGTAGTAACATTCCATAAATAAAAGGCTTTTTATTGAAAAAAAAAATTATATCACATATAACAGACACACACAAAAATCTAAAAAAGATATGTGATAGTCATATCTGGATGGTAGAAGATGAAGAGGGACTTAAAAAAATTTTTTTATAACACTTACATATTTTTAATAGGCACAAAAGACCCCTTCAAAGAAAAAAGGTGACCCTTACAAAAATAAATCCTCAGGATATACACTCACTCAAACAAGTGAGAAGATCAATATAATTTCTTAGGACTTGCGAAGAGCCGGGCGTGGTGGGAGCCTGAGTGATTGGGCCTGGCCCCGAAGGGAAGGACTGTAAGCTCCGCGGGTTATCCGCCAGGGTGCACAGGTGTCAGCTCAGGGCCAGCCATACAAGTATTTGTGGAGTGAGTTAGTGATGGATTAACAGAGGAGAGACTCTGGCCTTGAAGTACAGATTTCAGGGGAAAGTAAGAAAACCACTGCAGCTAGAGAAAAGGAAAATAAGGTTTGGGCAATTTGGGGTTATAGACTGTAGTCTTTATCATGTGGATAAGCTTTTTGGTTTTGGTTTTCTATTTTTCAGAGCAGTTTTTCGTCCACAGCAAAACAGAGATTTCCATATGCATCCTGCCCCCACACATGCACAGAGCTCCTAAAACCCTTGTAATTTTCTGCGTGATAAGAGCATTGGGAATGTCTTTTTTTTCTAATATTAGGTCTTTGATCCTAATTTTGACACAGAGCTCCTAAATCCCTTGGACTTTCCTAGGTGATAGGAGTGTCTTTTGACCTAATGAGGTGACTCTTGGTGGGATCTCGAATAGCTCTTAGATGAGTCTAGTCACCGGAAAGACAAAGCCATGATTAGAAGCTGGGAACTTTCAGCCCCTCTCCATTCTACAAAAAGGGGCGAGGGAGGTCGAAGAGGCGTCAATGACAGATCGTGCCTGCATGATGCACCCTCCATAAAAATCGAGAAGTACAGGGTTTGGTGAGCTTCTTGTTTCCTGAACACGAGGTGGTGCTGGGAGAGGGACGGGCACGGAGAGGACACGGGAGTTCTTTGGCCCTTCCCACACACCTTGTCCTCGGTCTTTCTTCCATCTGCATGTTCACCCGTATCCTTTATCATATGCTTTTATAATAAACTGGTAAATGTAAGTAAGTGTTTCCCTGAGTTCTGTGGACTATTCTAGCAAATTATCGAACCCAAGGAGGGGATCATGGGAACTCAGATTTACAGCTGGTCAGTCAGAAATACAGGTGACAACCTGGAACTTGTGATTGACAGCTGAAGTTTGGGGGGAAGGGGCAGATTTGTGAAACTGAGCCCTTAATCTGTAGGATTTGATGCTATCTCCGGGTAGCTAGAATGATGAGAGTAAAGGGAAGACAGGAGTATGTTTCTCCTTTATGGTGTACTTGGGAAAGAAATGAAGTGATGATGTGCCAGGCTACCTGCGCACGTGATCAGAAGTGGCATGACCAGTAGTAAGATAGTGCCACAATTTGGTGTGAATTTAGAAAGGCCTGGCCTGGGGCCTAACAAGGGAGATGGAATGAGCAGGAAGCACAGGCAGAGGAAAACTGGTCAGGGACGAAAGATGAGGAAAGGGAAGTATTTCAGAGTCCTTTCCACAACTTTGTGCCTGGGTAACTGGATTATTTTTATTCTGAAAAGCAATTTATTGATCCATCCATCCACCCACCCACCCACCCACCCACCCATCTATCCACCAAACATCCATTGGCACCACTGCATAGGGCTTCTGAACCTTGTAAAAAAAAAAAAAAAAAAAAATCAACATTTATTTCCCTAAGCCTTTGAGTTTATTGAGTCCCTGTTATGTGCCAGAATCTATGTCGGATGCTGAGTTAGGATAATAAAGATAGTCTTTACCCTGAAGAGATGAGGAAGAAGGAAATAAGCAGCAGTACAAAAACAATGCTGCTCCTAGCAGTGTCTGCCTCTTTACTTTCATTGCTTCCTCACTGCTGCCCCAAGATTCCCATTTCTCTTAATTCCACATAGGTTCTGGGACCCACACATTTCAAAAATCTGGCTTGATCAATTGGCCTTGAGTAGCCAATATAAAGGTAAAATTTACAAGTTTTTCCGTTTAAATTTAAAAAAAAAATCACTTAATTTAGTTGGAAGTTTTTTATTACAATGAAGGAAGAGCTAGCCTAAGTAAAATACCCAATACAAAACCCAAATTATGTCCTGAAGAACACACGCAAGACAATAGGATGGTTGTTTGAATAGCAGGGGCCGGGACTGCAGTATCTGGGAATTTCCATTCACCTTTGTATAAGAAAAGATTCCAAAAGAAGCTGTCTTATCTGCTTCATCTCTGCATTTCTCAATCTTCTCCTCCCAAGAAACCAAGCAGGCACAAATTTACTACACTGAGTCAGGCAGGAATCCTTCCCTTTCTCTGCCTGAAACTCATTAATAAATCAGAGTTGTTAGGAGTTGCCTCAAATAGTCTTCAATCCTCTCTGCTCCAGTACTTGGATTTACTCCAAATTCTAAAATGGAAATAAGAGTACTTACTTCACAAGGTTGTTCCAAGGATTAAATCATTGAGCTTGTTTATCCAAAGATGAGGATGCAGTTAATTAACATGTTTGAATAGATGCCAATTTAAGATTTAAAATCCAATTTCTAAAAATTTAAGTGACTAGACAGAAGTACTTCTATAGCAACAGTAGAAATACCTTGCAAAAGTAGGGAGCAATTAGAACATCACAAAAGATAAATACTGGAAGTGAGAATTTTAAATAAAAATAAAACCAACTCTTAGGATCAAATCCTGTATTTCCTTAGGATTATATGACCACAGGTACTTTAACTAACACTAATTGTGTTGCCTTGGGCAGGCCATTTCACCTCTCTGAATGTGGTCTTTCATTGAGAAGAGAACATCTTTGAAACTCTCCATCTCAATGTTTCCTTTAGGCTAAAGATGTTTTGATTAAAGAGATGTTTCAAACCTAGCTTAAAACCAACCAAAATTATTTCCTGAACAGCTTCTAAGGTATCCAAAACTGACCCACATATATTGGGGTTCACTAAATTATTAGTAAAAGACTCACTTCTTGACCTTAAAAATTAAGGAATTTGACCTTATAATCAAATTAAGGAACCAGTATTCAAAATCATATAAATATTAGCACATTCACAAAGCATCAGATAAATATTTACTACGTCACATTGCACTGATATCAAGGGTCTAAGAGAACTGGACTAATCAGAGATGGCTTCAAAGGGAATGGAGGACATCAGGTCAGGCTTGGAGGGAGAATGTGAATAAATGGAAGAAAAGGTACAGGACAGACAAAGAATACGCAGTCTATGTTATTTATTTACAAAGTATGTTCTTTCTTTAACTTTAGTCCTGAGTTTTCAACCTTGAACAAGACAGCTGTCATCTCTACCCTTCAATAAATCCACAATTACTGAGGGTTTTACTATATATAATACTGTGGATCATTTAAATAATGAAGAGTTTCCAATTTAAGAAAGGGGAAAATGGCTTTAAGACTAAACAAGAAAATAACTCAAAACTAAAAATAACCCCAAGCTCACATTATATTCATTATAAAACAAATAAAATCTGTTCTTTTAAAGAGAATAACTTTTGCTATTTCACCATTAATCAATTAAAATCAAACTCAGCATGAAACCTAAATTCAATAAATGTGTAACTTTTTTTACTTAGACCAGTGTGGGAAAATAATATTTTTACATGAAAATCGCACCTTGTTCCATCCTGACAAAACCATAGCTTTTAAAACCACAGTTGTCTTTTGCCACTAAAAACAGTACTTCATTTGACAGCTGTAGAAATAGCCTAAGCCATTCAATAGCTCATTTATGATACAGCATTGAATTTATCTCTCAAAACACAATGCATGCATGGGTACTTCCTTTTGTCCTGTGTATTCTAAATCTCAGCCAAAAGCAGAGGAAAGAAAGTACAGATGGACAGGATATCCTCAAATTATCTGGTTTGCCTATGTCATTCCAGAGAGAAATCAGTGCCTGATTCCCAGTTAGAAATTCAAATTAAGTAGAAACACCTAGTATAGCCAGACCTGGGGCTGAAAGCAGTTTGTCTTTCAACTTGGCAAGCTTGGAAGGCATGAAGCTTTTGCCTGAAGGGAAATCAGGAAATCCTGGCTTTCCAGGATTTACCTACTTCATTCAATATAGCTCTTGGTTGGAGAGAAAGGGATTAAGTTAAAAATAAAAGCATGCACACCATTTCTTAAGAACACTAACAAGAACTAAGTACCTTAAAATCTAAGTACATAAAACTACAACAGATTGAATTTAGAGTTGTAGTGGCATTTCAATGTTCTTGTCCATTTTGACCAAATTCTTAATGCCCATTATGTATGTGTATTGTCACTGCACATCCAACACATTTCAGCAAACACCCCATAGGAGCTCAGTACTATGCTTGGTACTGAGACTATACTAGCTTTTTCTTTTTTTGTGATGCAAAAGCACGTAATCTCTAAAAGCCTGTTATTTCATCTATGTAAATGTTGTGAAACACGCATGGCTATGGTGAAGATTTAGAGAGCCAATGAATATAATAAAAGTCCTGAGCTCAATGTGTGCCTTCACTCAAATCATAAGTTTCTTAAAAATGTATTTTCTTCCCTTTTTTTTTTTTTGGTCCCTTTTTATAATTACAGTGGAAACTAGACACCTACAGCCCTGTAATCTTGAAGCTCACTGTCAAGGAGAAGACATAGAAAACACTGACTAGGCCTAAGGATGATGATGATAACGATATGGCCACGCTACTACTAACAGCAGCTGTACTTACTTAGTATATATATACTGTGACCACACAGTATTCCACGCTCACAGCTCATTAGGTAATCCCTGTAACAACCCTCTGAAGTGACTAGGGCCATGATAGTTGATATACATCTATGTGAGCGTGGTGACCCTCTAAACCTCTTTTATTTATTTTTTTGATAAAAAGTTTCTTTTTTATTTACAAATATAAAGCCTCTAATTCCCCTTCTCCTTGACCGCATTTGTAGAGAGTACTATAATTGTCATATTATAAACCTCATTCTTGAGTGGCTGGGAAAGCACCCTCTTGGAGTTAATAATATTAATCAAGTAAAATGATGCAGGGTTGTGGGGTTGGGATGGTTAAAGAAGTTCTGAGCAAAAGGAATTAATGGGTATGAATGCCCAGAGCAGAGAATTCGCATGGGGATGACAAAAGAACTGAAAGAAGTTCAGTTCGGGCAATGTGTATCCAAGGCTCTAAGCAACCTATAAATCCATATAGTAGGTAAAGGTGTGACTGGAGTGATAGAAAAAGGCAAACTGCCAGAGACGCCCACCTGTCAGCAGCAGCCTGTACTGGGGGATCCTCTGAACTGGCTTGAGCAGGTAGTGCTTGAGGGCCAGATTAGCACAGCGTGGGCTCATCTGAAAGGAAAAGAAATCTGATGATGTAAAACACAAACGTTTTTCTAAGAAGCAAGAGTCCCAGATTCAGGGACCCAGCAAGCCAAACTTTAAATAGCCAGCAGCTCTGGAAGGAGATTCATGGAGGCTCCCTTTATTTTAAGGCACAGCTGCGATGCTGCGAGTAAAACCAGGGCCAATTCACACGTAGCTCACCCTCTCATGTAGGTACCGTGTTTCCCCAAAAATAAGACCTAGACAGACCATGAGCTCTGTTGTGTCTTTTGGAGTAAAAATTAACATAAGACGCAGTCTTATATTAAGTTATATTATAAGACCCGATACTATATTATATTAATTATATTATATTATATTATGTTATATCTGGTAGTATATTATATTCATTATATTATACCCGGTCTTATAGTATATTAAAACGAGACCAAGTCTTATATTAGTTTTTGCTCCAAAAGATGCATTAGAGCTGATGGTCCGGCTAGGTCTTATTTTCGGGGAAACAGGGTAGGTTTCCCATATCACTGACTCTTTGGGAAGACTTGTTCACAGCCCTCTCACAGAGGGTGGCAGCTGCAGTCTACATTCTAAGCCAATTAGAGCCCATCCTACTCAGCAGCTGCCACTTAGAAGAGCATTTGCT
Organism: Rhinolophus sinicus; assembly: GCF_057876585.1. Taxonomy (NCBI): domain Eukaryota; kingdom Metazoa; phylum Chordata; class Mammalia; order Chiroptera; family Rhinolophidae; genus Rhinolophus; species Rhinolophus sinicus. The sequence goes on along the minus strand of NC_142501.1, from coordinate 24,202,726 downwards.
AATGTATTCATAAACATAAACACCCCTCGACCAAGAAGGAAATGCATGGTCTTCAAAATAAGGTGGCAGAAATAGAACTACTGGGAATCGGATTCAAATAATAGGCACAGCCTATCAATATACTCGTAACAACAGGTAGTTCTGGGGAGAATTGCAGAAATTAAAGATAACCTGAAAAGCAGCTTTGCATCTGTTCTCTAATAAGCCTGCAGAATGCAAAATTTTTTCTCAGGTGACTAGCTATAAAAGACAGTCCCCAAACCACAGTGTATATAGGTACATTTGATCTGGAACCATTTTGGCTTGACCACAAGGAAATTTGATTCTGCCTTTAAAGCTCTTGTTCTTCATATGCCCATTTCTGAGCTTCACCCCATTGTCTATCACAGGAAATTACTGTGAGGTAGCATCAAAATAGCCAAATGAAAATGTCCCTCGTGCTAAGATGTCTTGCGCTTCTTAGCCAGCTCCAGGGTCTGGTACACAGAATAATTACGAAATTATAACGATAATACATGTTAAGAAAGCATCTAACTTTCCTGTCTTATGTTCTCTTTCGCTGCCAAGGCAACAGAACTCCTTGGACACTGAAGAAAACCTGGGTCAAGTATCCATGCCATAGCTATATATTTCACACTTCCTTTCTTAATAGCATGAGGACATCAGCAGAGAGGTAAAGAAGAAAAAGAGACTACAAACAATTTAAAAGTTTAATTATTTGTCTACTGTGTAAATTAGAAATAAGCAATATCTCAATATGCCTAAAACTTTTCTAGATTTGTGTGACTGGAATTCACTCATATTTTTTGTTTCAAAACAGAAATAATCACTAACATATATATTAACCCACATTTTACCCAAAATTGGGGAGGGGACTTAGGTAAAATTCTGATTAAAAACTAATTTTTTAAAAAGACACGTTATGTCATTTTATCATGAATCAAATCCGGCTTGTACCCTCATAGCTTTGAGTCAAAACACAAAGCTTTGGCAATAAACATATTATTAATTTTTCTTAACTTTCACACTAAAACTTGTTATTTATTCATCTTAAGGGGAAGAAATTATATTTCCCATCTATGATTGTAGATTAGTTGTTAGAAGAATAAAAGGAAAGTTTCAGCTAAAAAAAAGAAATGGCCCCTGGAGCAGTCAAATTCATAGAGACAGAAAGTAGAATGGTGGGTGCCAGGGGCTGGGGGAAGCAGAGAATGGGAAGTTGTTCAATGGGTATAGCTTCAGTTTTGCATGGCGAAAACAGTTCTGGAGACTGGTTGCATAACAAAGTGAATGTATTTAACACTAATGCATGTACACTTAAAAATAGTGAGGATGCTTAAGTTTTATTTTATGTGTATTTTACCACAAATTTAAAAAAAAAGAGAGACCCATTATATTATTCCAATGTGTAACATTTTCAAAATTAAATCTTGTAGACACTGATTTCTCACTATTTAATTTGTTCAATTCCCACTTTGATTTTGAAGGGATTATATTTTAATATCTTTTTGTTTGCAAGGTTTATTTTCAATGACTACAAATTATTAAAGTTTTAAAAGCAAACCACCCCCCCCAAAAAGTTCAACATTAGATGGTAACAAAAATACCTCAAATTCTCTAACAACAGCAGCGAAACCTGGGTTTTTCTTGCACTGCTCATCCAGCAAAGCTATATTCTTATCAAATTCTTTGATGTATGTGGAATACATTTTCAGATATGGTCCTTTCTTTACAAAAATATCAGCAATTTTTTGTTGTTCCGTCCTAAGGATAGAGAAGTGATATGCAAGAATATAAAAAGAGAGTCATTAATGTATCCAAAATATATCCAATGAGCCGATTCACATATCCAAACCATCTTTTTTTCTCTTCTTGTGAGACATATCCCAAAATGCCTATTTTTTCACCATTTCCATAACCACCATCACATCTTTCCTGGACTCTGCCAGAAAGATGGTCTCCCTCCTTCTACCATCTCATTCTTCTGTGCAGCCAGAAGAACGTGTATCAGATCAAACGCCTTACCTGGGCTTACAAAGACCCACAGGTGCTACTGCTCCTACCTTTCTGACCCATCCCACCCTTCACTCCCTCTTTCTCATTACTCTCCAAAGACAATGGCCTTGTTCATATTCTTTTGACATACAGAGTCCATTACCACTTTTGAAACTTTTACGAATGGTTCCACATGCCTGGAAATTTGGAACCCAGGCTGGCCCCTCCTTTTTGTTCAGGTATCAGTTTAAATGCTCTGCATTCTTAGAGAGCCTTTCTTAGCCAAACAATCTTCATTCACTAGCACGGCACTCTATTCTATGTCTGTGCAGATCAGAAACTGCTTTTTTTGTGTGTATGTTTGTCTGGTGCTTCTCCCACTAACATGTCTGCTCCATGAGAGCAAGAGAATTGTCTGTTTTGTGTGCTGTGATACTGCTTACATGCTTAGAGTGCTGACTCGTACACAGTAGGTATTCAAAACCTAGTTGAACACAGAAATCAAAGATCTGATAAATTGTTATCAAAAGCCAATGTAAACATAATTATTGCTTCAGAAAGTCTACTAAAACCAAAGAATGTACTAACTGAAAGACCACTGAGAGAAAACTATTTGAATAGAAAATATATTTTCCAAGGATTAGAAAAAATTTGTTAGTATATAACAAGCATAACTTTTCCCATAATTGTTTTAACTGTCCCTTAAGTTAGTCTGTCTCTTGGGAATGCTTAATATTTTAACACAGAACATCTATAGATCTAAACTTGAGAAAACTTTTAGTACAAGCAAAAATATATGTAAGTCTCCACTTGCTTGAGTAAATATGCACATTGTTAAAGCCAATTCCGATTAATTTTTAAGATAACTTTTTATAATGATGATGAAGTATGTACAGGAATTCTTTGTAAATATATTTTACTTCTACCATGACTTTAAAAACTACCTTTTAGTCATTCCTCAGTCCTTAACTCTGGATTATTTTATACTTAAACTGCAACTACATATGAATTGCTTATCTAGCATACTTTCCCAACAAGCAAAGGCATGATATTTCCAAAACAAGCCGTGGATTATATAAAAAGAAAGCTTAGAGGGAAGCAGAGATAATGAAAATATATGATACTGTTTTGTCATTCAAAACTTTTTGGATTCCCCATGGACTTTAACAGTTAATTCAATCCCCTAGACCAAACTTTCTACATATTTCCAAAGTCGTCACCAAACTTTCTACTTACTTTTTACAGCCCAGTGGAAGCTGTTAACCTTTTGGTATGCTTTTCCTGTTCTGAAATCTACAGCATCTACAATGATGTCAGACACATGTAAATTTTCTAAACCAACCAACCAAATCATCAAATGATCTCAATGTATGGCCTCTTTTCCAAAATGCAAAGAGAGTTTCATGACTTGAAGCTCCAGAAAAGATAGATCAAAAACATTAAAAATTTTTTCCAATGTGAAAATATCAACTAAACTCTCTCAATTTAAAAAATCTTGATTACCAAAAGTCACTTTAAAAGTTAAATAGGCTGATTATGGGCCCTTCTTGCATTGAAGGCAGCATTACCAAAGAATTTTAACTTTTATAGCACCAAACAGTGCTCAAAGACTGTAGATTTGAGCCATCTAAAATGATCAGTCTATAGGTAAATGCTAAGAAAATTCAATATACTGAAACAACTCCATGTAAGGAATAACACCTCTCAGTTTCACGCAGAGACCTTATGGCTTCATAGAAAATTGGAAACCCTGGGAAAGCTGAACAGTCCCTTTTTACCAGTTCAACATTCTTTCCTCCAGCTCCTTCAGGAGATCCCGGTTGAGCTCATACAGCTGAGGCAAGTAGTACAGGATCTGATTCAGGATCCGGTCCTCAATCACTGGTTTTCCAAGTTGCCTGGAAGCATGTGCTACGGCATCCCGGAAATCCTATTACAATCCAGAGGAGGAAAAATAACATGGATACACATATAACTTGATAAAGTTTTCCCTAGTCACCTTCTACCCTAAAACAATATAAATGGCAAAACTGTATTTCTGTTGTAGAATTACAAATTGAAAAGTACCCACTTCCTCCTATCCCACTTACGAACACAGGAAATTGAAAAAAAAAAAAAAAAAGTACTCAGGGTAGATATTTGTTTTTAAAACAGACTGTGTGATATTTTTCTTAAATCTTTTAGTGTGATCTCCAAACTTAGCAATTACCAAGGGGGAGTCTAGAAATCGTACTGCAACTCTAAATAGTCGCTAAAATTATTCCAATACTGCTATATGAAGACAATCCATTTATTTTAAAAGTCCCTGGGCCATCTTAACTAATTTTATTCTGGAAAAGTCCCTTTGTGCACTTTTTCAGTAATCATTTCCCAACAACTGGAACATTCTAGGTGAGGTATGTGGAGGGTGGCACATTCTTGATACCCAGAGAAAACTGGATCCCGCCCTCACTCCTGATTAACTGTTTCCTTGAGCTAGCCTCGCTTTCCTTATCTTTTTGTTTAATACTAAAAGTAAAGCCAAATAACAATGCATTTCGCTTGTACCAAGTCATTTGAACAAAATGATTTTCCTGTAGAAAGGTTTTATTTTACTGCACAGTACTCATTCATTGGTTAAAAGAAAACTGTCCAGAAAAGTATGTAAGAAGGAAACCTAAATATGGTTGAGGCAGAAAAATAAAGTTTCTGAAGAAAACCAGTGACATTCTCTTAACAATGATTGTTATGTTACTTCTAGGTCTGTTTTTTTTTTTTTTCCCCTTCAGGGAGGGAAGGGCAATATGCCTAAGTAAAAACTGCTTTCTCTTCAGATTCCTTCAGGAATATCTTTTTAATAGAAATATTATTTTTTTTAACATTCTAAACTCTGTCATATTTAGGATTATAGATAATTTGTTGAATTGTGAAGTACTTTGTCTAGGTATAAATTGTGTATTATCTAACAGATAACCTTTAGAATTTAAAGTCTGGCCTTGTTGTCACTGCCACTGTATAGTTTTAGTATACTGTATGCCATATTTACAACTAAATTGAGTTTGTTTTTCTTCTTTAAAACAGGTTTGTATTTTTTGGGGGGAGGTGGTCACAAATTAATAGGTAAATAGTAAGCAATTTTTCTACCATTGCTCAGTATTTATTTTTTCCTTTTGACCCCATTCACACATTTCTCTCTCTCATCTGTTAAATGGATTATAAGACTTTAGATATTGCACCTAAAGCTTTCTACAATGTGTTTGGCAAATAGAATCAACAAAACATTTTAACTCTGGACCTTAACTCTCCCCTCCTTCTATCCAACCTTCCCACTAATTCACCAGGATTTACATTTTTTACAAACAAAACATTTTCTTTTCACATACTCTTTTTCATTGACTTTTCCTAGAAGACTATTTAGAACATGTTTTCAGACAGGTCCACACCACCCTGCCCTATCATTCCAAAGACTTGGAGAGGGTGTGGTAGGAGACTGGTATTTGTCTAGATTATGCTATCCCCTGAGGGTAGGCCTCAAGATATAAGTAAAACAATAGTGGAATCTATTCCACAATCCTGAGGATTCAAAAACAAAAAAGGTTCCTTTATAGAAATGGTAAGTTTAATTAAAAGCTTAAAGTAAGGTTGGTAAAACAGACTCTACCAGGTTTTATCTTCCTTTACCTTTATTTCCAACTGCTTTCCCTTCACGGATTCACTTGGCAAATCAAATAAACAGAAACAAAAAAAGATACTGATTCTCCCAAGCCCTTCAACACCTGCCTCCAACATACATACATTAACTGTATTTCTTATGCTTCTTGTGAAAGACGAAAAGCTCATATACAATTTAAAAATACATGAAAGGATTCCTTTTCTAAGGTATGGCTATTTTTGACAAGTCAAATCCCCTTACACTCAACAAATGCTAACCTCCCCCGCCACATACACACAAAAAAACCCTTCACTTAGGCCTCAGTATTTGAGACTAACTTTATCTACCCAATAATCACATTAGCCAAAAAGGAGCCATCCACTTACAGTAACCAAAGAACTACTTTTACAACTAATTACTGTAATATAAAATAAGAATTTGTAACTTGCATAAGCTCTAATCCAGAAAACTACACAAAACATCTCCAGAAACCAAATGGATAACAGCCAAATTCCACATCCCAACAGCTTGTTTCTATCAGCACTCACATTTACTAGGAGAAAACAGGGCTACTTAACACTTTGAAAGTCATAATAGATTTTCCATCATGCAGCACTATAGAATGTACTTATATATCATGAATAATTTCCTCAATTGTAAATGTATTCAAATCACAACAGTTAAACATCTTCTATAGTATTTTTTTTTTTTACCAGTTTAATGATTAATGTAATTTAGACACAAGAGTTCCATGTTCAACAAAGCAGTAAGTACTGGCCTTTCTTCTGGTAGAATAAATGATCAATTTGTTTGTCCCTTGGCAGCAGGTTCACTTTCATTTTCCAGTTGGAAGGTATTTCCTCAGTCACACCAGTGAAAGTAGACATTAAGCTGCTACGTAGCTTAAGAACCCTGTTTGGCATAGCTTTTGTTAAACTCTGCATTCCATACGTCTGTCACCATTGCCAAAAAGGAAGCTTGTTTATTTAAGACACATTTTACAGGAACCAGCCAAATCCACACTGGGTTGACCTGTGGGATGGCCACCTCTAACAGAAGGCCCCTGTCGCATACCAGAGGCAACTCGGGATGAACCAATAGACCACAATGTCTTTTTAAAAATTATGAGTAGTTACAGGAGGTGGAGTACAGCATAAGGAATAGTCAATGAAATTGTGACAGCTATATACGATATCAGCGGGGTAGTAGATGGGGGGAGGGGGGTGTAAATGTCTAACTAGTACATTGTTTTGTACACCTGAAATTAATAAAAATAAATAAAATAAAAATTATCACTAGCAAGTCAGAGTAAAATAGAAATTTAGTAATTAAATAAACAAAAGAAGAATATTTAATAAAGACTATAGGGATTTAGAGAATTTATATCCATCTACCTATTACGAATTATTCCTGAGACTCAGAAAGGTATTTATTCTTAGCAAGCTACCAGGGCAATCGCTGGTCTTCATGGTGTCTTTTTGAAAACAGAAAAGGGCACAGTGCCCCTTATTCCAGGCCAATCCAACTCACACCAAAGGCACTACTCACAACTCATGGCCTTCAGAACCACACATGGCAGCCATGGCCCCAATCTCATTCCTTCACCTCAGGGCCACCATCCCCTGAAAGGAATGTGTAATGGTCCCAGGGCCAGGTGTTCACACAGGAATGACACACAGAATTTTAACTTCTCAGTTCTTCATGAACCTCTACCATTCCTAGACCTGGTGCCACTGAAATGGGGAAACATTTTTTTTTTTAATTTAATAAAAAGGATTATTACAACACATGTCTGGTTGTTTTTCTAAATGCTGACATCCGGGATAATTTGGGAAAGTGTGATGACACTTAAGAGCCAGAAGTAAAGCTATTTTGGGGCAGAAGAATCTAAATTCACTAACACCTCTTTGACTAAATCAGTGAGGACAAAAGATCGCAGGACTGGCACTTCAAAAATTAGATCTAGAATATACTTTTTCACACTGGGAAAGCTAGGTAATTAAAGGGGTTAAAGGGGTTAGAGTGTGAAACTGTTAGGTATCAAAATGTACTGATGTCAAATACATAAACTTCAGTCTGTTCTTCTAACGCAAATCCACCAGAGTCGCTATGCAAAACTGACCCACCTACATTCTAGCTTCTGGTCCCAGTAACCAAATGCATGTTCAACTTGGCATTTTTAGAAATAGACATGGGCTTCTGAATTACAAAGCATAGAATCACATTGTTCTTAATAATTCCCAGAAAACCACAAATTAAGAACCAGACCAACTTTTAAAAAGTCAGGTCCTTTGAGGTATGAACACACTAGCTTTACCAGCTCTGATTACTTGGGTGAGACCTAAGCAAAATCAATGGAAACAAAATCAAGTACGAACATCTAAGGCAACGAAGCACAAAACAGATGGCCTTGTTCCTCGGTCAGGCTTTGTATCTTCAGTGCCAAAGAGAAGTAAGTGACTTAATTAGCAGCTGTCCCGACTGGGCTTCCTGACCTCGGGGCGTTACTTAACCATTGCCTGACACAGTGAATTACAAAGACCAAAGGACACATGGAGAGATGGGGGCTCTGCAGGGCTCCCTGCCTTCATGAAGGACATTAAAAATCACTGCAGATTAAGCAAAAGCAAAGCAGCTGCTAAGGTCAAAGGGCTCTGATAAATATGCAGAAGTGAGTGTGAAACTATGAAGTTAAAGGAGACGGGGAAAGTCCCCATTTTAACAATTGGAGTTTGTTTTAAAATGAAAATATTTGTCCAGTGAAAGTATTTCTACTTCTCTATATGCTCAGACCTAGTGATATTGTACATGATCATCAATGCAAAACTGTATAAAACATCACTGAAACCAACCCTTTATCTCAAGTCTCCAACTCCCTCAATAACAAGTAATCATCATAATATATCTTAAAGGACCAATACCTACCTTCATTCTCATCTTTAGAAGATGAAAAACTAGAATTTCTCTGGTTTCGTGGGTCAATGGAAAGAAATCTGAAAACAAACTAATATACCGAAAGATACACTATACCCTATCCAGCATGCTGGAGATCTCAAGAAACCAATTTTCATCAAGTCTGAACAATCCACTAAGCACAAGGGTTCAGACAGAGAAGCGTTCACGTCTGGCCTTGCCATTCAATAGTGGGTTACTTTTGGCAGTTAGCTCCCTTTTGTCATTTAGAAAAATAGAAATATCTACTTGATAGGGTTGCTATAAGGATTAAAACAGGTAATTTACATAACATAGTTAGCATGTTGGATAGCACATAAAGATGCTCAATAAAATGGCATTGATTTAATGAAAGGTTAATTTACTGATCACATGAACATCATTTAAAATCTGTAGGTCCCTGGAAGCTTGGGGAAAGAGAGCTCTGAAACAAAGGCCTATAAAGTGAAGGAAATACCAAACCAAGGTGGGGAAAACAAACATAGCAACAAGACAAAGGTGCTCTGAGCAAGGCACCTCATTCAGTGAAGGACAGTCCTCACAGGAAGGAAGCCGCTCCAAAGTGAAGGTTTGGTAGCCATGTCAATAGATGCTTAAGGAGGACTCTACAACCAAAGAATAAATGATAAACAGTTCACAAGACTCAAAAGACAGAGAGTATTCAGTAGAACAGGGTGAAGTGATTTTAAGGTGGGAATGACTGGAGGCATCTATAAAGAAGTCTTCTATTTGTTTTATAATTTTTTTTTTAAATAAAAGAGATATTCTATTTACTAATACACATCTGGAAGTCCAAGAAGCTTTGCCTCTCACTCTATAGATTTTATTGAGAGCCTCTCAAATTTTCAAGGTAATGTATGCCCCAACCTAAAGAAATTAGTGGAACAAAGATGTTTAATTACTAGAACCACTTAACTACTATTTAACAAGTACATCTTTGTCCAAAAGACCTCAGTCTCTGATCATTCCCTTTCAAAATATTTTTTTAAATCATGCTATTTAGACATTTATGAAATAAATTTATGGAGCTGTTTATAGACCAATCAGAGAGTAAATTAGATAACAAAAACAAAACCCCAAAATACTGTTTCATTTATACTTAATTATATTAGCTGTCTAAGGTATTTTATCTTTAAAATGTGCATGTATATACAATATAATAGCAATCTCTGGATTGGACAACTTCTGCCACAAAAGGGGAAAACAAATATAAATAACTAGAGTATTACCAAACCAAGTATTACTCATCAGTTTTCTATCATTCTTTCAACAGATATTTACTGTGATAACAAGAAACACACCAGATAAAAATCTTTGCCTTCATGGAGCTTACTTTCTAGTGGAGAAAGAAACCTAGTAAAGTATATTTCATGAACAAAGACTATTTTGATTGATTTGATTAAAAGCTTACTTGATAATATCAAAAGTAAATAGTACTGATTTTATAAAATCTATATAAATACATTCTGAATAAGAGAGCACTTGATATTGAAGGCCCTTCACTTAGTCTAAAACCAATTAAGTGCTGACCATTTATTTTGCAGGATCTCATTTAATCGTCACACCAACTTTATTTAACTATTATTGTTATTCTCATTTTCCAGAAGAAAAAAATCAAGGCTTGGCTAATTTGTCTAAGAGCACATAGTCTTAACCACTAACCAATTAGTCACATTCGGTCATTCAACAAACATTTACTGAGCGCCTTCCAGGGAACAGGAACAATGGTAGGTGCTGAAAATATATGATCCCTATCTTTTATGTAGCTTACATTTTAGTAGAGAAGACCAAAAATAAACAAGTAAACGAACAAATATCCAAATTATATTAACTGCTAAGAAGAAAACAAACAAGGAAAGTCAAAGAGAAAAGGATGGTCAAAGAAGAGCTCTCGGAGAAGGCCATATTAAACCCAGACTGGAAGGATAAAGAAAGAAGTAGCTATGATCAAAATGAAGGAAAAACGAACATTCCAGGAAACTGCAGTAGCAAGAGCTCTGAGCAGGAACAACCTGAGCACTAAACTAAGAACTGAAAGGTGGTGAGTATGGTCAGAATATGGTAAGTGAGTGAGCAAATACCACCTTCCTACAATGTCTCATCTCATTACCAGAGGCAAATCACAGAGCACCTTAGAGGCTGGGACCATAATTTATTGTCCAAAGTGGATCATTTTTGACAGCAAAAGGAGCTCTATTAATAATATTATGCCAAGACATAACCAGGACTGTCCGAAGCAGGCATGGACATACGGTTATCCTACTTACTGGCCTTGGTAAGTAGCTTGGACTTAATTCTTAATGCAATGGGAATCACATAAAGAGTTTTAAGCAGGGGAGTGACATGCTCTACCATATATTTTAAGAACATCACTCTCAAATTTTTATAAGAAAAAAAATTGTATAAGGAACGGATCGGAATGGGGGCAAGAACGGAAATAGGAAGCCCAGTTAGGAGGCTGGTGTGGTTGAGTAAGAGATGACAGGTTGGTGGCAGTAAAGAGGAAGTAGAATGAGCAGTTTTGCTGGTGGGTTGGCTGGAGAAGTGAGTGAGAGGGAGGAATGAAGAACAAATTCTACTCTTCTGGCTTTTGCAGCTATATGGATGGCACTACCATTTTGAAAAGGGAAAGACTGACTTTTAGGAATCTCCTTTCTCTTTGGACTCATTAGAGTATTGACTTAGAGACAATGTGCACACTGGACATTTTAAAAAAGTCCAGGAGCTCATGGCAGATACTATAGAGTATGTACCACAGAAACCACTGTTGTAAAGTCTTGCCACTGCCTCTGCAGGACCAGTTTTTTCTCACAAACATCAGGCAGATGAATCCAAGCCCTCAATGGCGTACACTGGCTCTTCAACTGTGTGCCCTCCACCCAAGTCTATTTCCTCCCAATGTAATAACTTAAAAGATGAAATTCATTAGTTTAGATTTAAAAATTTTTGTCTATGAGCTATTTCACCTAGTTATTTATCACATTCTAAAACAAAGAAATGTTAGTACACTACAATGATGTATTAACATTTTAAAATATGACTATCATATTGAACAGTGCAAATATTGAACATTTCTGTCACCACAGAAAGATCTATTAACGCTATTCTAGAGTCTCTAACATGGATAACTATTCATCGGAAATTATGTATAACTGAAACAATAGCTTCTCCCAAGCCACTTGGATAGCTGGTTGATTTCCAAAAAACACCCACTGGATTATCTGAAGTGTATTGTTTATATCTTTTAAAGCAGACATAGTCTATCACATAACACAGAATTTATTTAGATGAAATCAGATAGCAGCAGTGCTCAGAATTAAAATGATCCACGTGCTATCTTTTTTGGGTACTTTCGGTAGAGGAATAAATATGAGCTTCAAAGTATTGTGGGGTGTTGGAATGAAGCAGGGGACTCTTTTGGCTTCACCCACGTTATCCTGGTACCGAGCCACTCCTAGGAATGGCTCATTCCGGTTAATGCGCTGTTGTTTAGAGTTGGGCTCTGCTGAGTTAACATTTGCACATACCAGACAGGATGTTAACATTAGGTTGGCAGATGATCTACTCGCACTCCTACATTAAAGGCTTAGGAGGTTTTGAGAATGTACAAGTCAAGGTGGGTTATAGATGATTCACTCTGTTTAAAAGCAGCTGGGAAGAGCCCAAGGCCATCTATCCGACTGGATCTGAGATTATTTGGGAAATACTTTGATCTGATTGTCCATTCTTACAGTGCTTATAATTTGTTCCAAAAATAAAGAGGTAAGAACAGGACATCTATTTTTAAATAACCAAATAAAGAAACTGGTAAAGCTTTTAAATGCTTCCCTACCTATTAGAATCAAAATTTCCTTCATTAAAATGAAAGTTCAGTACAAAAAAAAACAACAAAAACACACATTAGAAAAAGTGAAAAGTCAACTGCCTGGTAATAATAGAATGAATGCTTCCCATTCACTGATGACCTAAAAGATGGAGAAGACGGTAATGGAAAGGCAATTTGAGAATCTACTGTGTATCATGTGCAATACTAGGCTCCTTCGCACATCTTATTCCACTGAATCCTCACAACCTGAGAAATGGGTATTTTTATCCCCATTTTACGTATGAGGAAAAGCAAGGCCCAAAAAGTTAAACTACTTTCTACAATTCTGGTTAAGAAACAGAACCTACTAAGCCAAAGCTTCTCAATGTATGGTCTACAAATTATTATCGGTCTGTGAAGATATTGGTCAGAAAGAGACTAAAAGACCAAAAACTTTTATGTCAATCTGACATGACCATGACATTTTTATTGTATTTTACATTTGTTCTGGCCCAGATAGATTGGAAATTTTAAAATGCAGTCCCTCTCCACAGCGGTGTAAGAAGCACTACACTAGACTGAGCACCGTGAGGGCAGGGACCCCGTTCACAGCAGAACCCGCCACGCCTGTCCCATGCAAGGTTTGCTGAAATAGTGCACGGAAGTTCAAACTCAGGTCTTTCTGACTCCATAGCACCTTTTGTCTCTGTTAACAATAGAGCTTCCCGATTAACTTGTAGATGATTAAAATTTCCTTGGAGAGGTCTTTCTGTTTAAGCATATCTATCATAAAATAATGTCAAATGCACACAATTTGCTCATCCTAGAGATACGTTCTGAGTTTTCCAGTAGTTTAGCTTTTTCTTTTATCCTTTTAATTGTTTATACAATAGAGAGGTTCAGGGCATAGCAGCAAATGTACATAGAATTTACTTTGAAAAGTGATTTATTTATCAAGCTTACTGTCATTTGAAACTCACAAATTTGGGTGATCAAATATTGTGCTATAGTCTTTAAAAATGAATTACAAAAGAGAACTTACCAATTTAATCAAGAGTTATGTGAGAAACTATTCACAGGAAAATAATTTCACAAAACAAATTGGTATTGTTAAGAATTATTTTAGAAAATGCTTCCAAAACTAGAGATTTTTCACACAGGAATTAGGCCTCCATGTTTCTGTCATACCAAGTATAGAGCACAAAGGAATCATTTTATGAATATGAATCACCCTTAAGTGGAACCCAGTTTTAATGTTCAGATGATAATGATACTCTTTGCAGAGACATAAATGGGTGTATATTTTGTGAACCTACCATTTCTTAGCAATTAAGTGAAGGATAACGTTAATAATTACACCACCTAAGTACATTTTCATTTCAATTTCTTTTTTCATTGTTTCCTCTACCTCACCCCTTCTTTTTGCTAAGTCTTAATATCTTGTACCAAAATACAACTGGAAAAGTAATACTAAAAACACTTTAACTGCCAGTGCGTAATGAAACTTGTAAAAACGTGCAGGTACAAAGAAGTGTATGAGAAAAATAATGAATATGCAGCCAGACGCATATCATAATTGTTTCCTAACAGGTTCGTTCTAGTTGGAAATTATAAAAATTGAAAATAGAACTATAAAAAGTTAGTTGTAAAAGTGTCTATTTTAAATGTCTCTCTGGGAGCTTATTCAGATAGAAAAGCAGAATTTAACACTGATCATGACATTCTTTATATTAGTGCCAAATTCTGCTGATAGCTGACTTCTGCAAATGCCCAAGAAGAAATATTATCACTTTAAAAGCTCTTTATTATGAAGTGAGAAAGTCTGAAGACTTTGGAGATGCAGATATAAAGGCTCTATTTTTCAGAAATCATCTGGGTATACTACACGTATATGAGATACATACATTTTAGAAAACTTCTATATTCACATATATGTGTGAATTTTAAAACATAACCACGTATTAGAAAGCACATACATATATATCTATACATGTTAATTTAAATATTATGTTGAAAATTTTGAGGGATAGGGAAAGATGTAAAAAGGACAATCTTAGATTTCAATAAAATATTAGCAGATACTTACAATATGCAAAAGTTTTAACACATCCACAAACCTGTAAAACATAGCAATGAAAGAAATGTTTTAAATGAGCCAATAAGGAAACAAATAGTCTTCTGAATTATAAACTAGATACCTACACTTTCTCTGAGCTCATGATCTCCTTGGCAATATAATGGACTTTACTTTTTATCCCAGTATCTTCATCCTGTGGATTAGAGTGCATTAAGAAAGCATGAACTCATAAAAGGATAATGAAGACCATCTTTGAGTTAGTCAGATGTAAATTCAAGCTCTGATACTTACAAGTTCCCGACTAGAACACATTTCATACTATATAACATCTCAAATGACAAACGTGGAGAATTAGATACGGTCATTAAACCACGATACAGGAGAAGCTGAGAGCAATCGGAAATCCTCTCCCATCATCAGCGCGGGACTGATGGACTTCCCTGAGAAGCCCCAGAGCCTTGGGGAGGCACAGCTGCCAGGAGTTCAAAACTGCAGTCACATTCTGCAAGGGAAATGACCCCTACAGATATCACCTGAACATGAGTGCTTGGGGTACACACAAGTAACATGAGATTAGTGAATATCCAATAGAAACGTATAAGAGAACTTCACCCTAAGTAAAGCCACTCCAAGTCAGACAAGTGCAGTCTGTAAAGGGCTCTTTTTCAGTGTATACCAAACACATTCCCAACATTGCAGCCACAGGCTCCCTTCAATTTACTTAAAATTCCTTTTAGAAATATGCTCTTATAGTCAAGGCAGTTTTATTCGAAGGAGTCGAAATGAAATTCTTTAAATATGTACTGCTTTGCGTGCAAATTAAATACTCTAATGGAGAAAAAAATGTACACTTCTGAAATAAAAAGGTGATTAGGAATGAGCGCTCAATATTTAGGGATTTAGATCGCTGTAGTTGTTTTCACTTAAAAACTGATAGGGCTGGCTTTGACTCTAGGGCATTAGCAAAAAGGAGAAGTTTCTCTCCATTTCTATTCTGGTGAGAGATCTGCACACTATTCCACAGTGAAGGGCAAAAGAAAGTAAACAAGGAACAAGCAATTGTAACATTTTAGATATTACATCTTAAGTGAAAATTATGAGTGTTGCCATTAAAAGGAAAATACGCTGAAGCTTCTCTTGAAGAAATGTCAGATCTTGTTTTAGAAAGAGAGGTCCCTTCGCATTCATGCCGACACTGGCAATACCAGGACGCAGAGTGCAGCTGAACACGGCAATGTCACAATACGGATAAAAAGTGACTGTGACAGTCCAGTAGTCAGTCACTCATGAAATGACAGGAAAAAAATCATGGTAGTGACTTCTCATTATTTAAAAACATACACCGTAGCAAAGCAGTCTTCTTTGCTAAACTGAAATCATGGATTATCCTAGCATGTCCGTTTACTTGAGCGCCACTGTGATGGGTCCACAGGACTTAGTTCCTTATTTGGACAAAAATGTTTTTACATGCTTCCAGAATTTCAGTGTTAGAATTAAAGTATAAAAATAGATTCAGTTTAATGATGAATAAAGCTCTTCAGACAATTTCATTTTAATGATTTTTAAAGAGTATGCCTGCTGATGTTCTATATACATACATGAAAACCCTTAAAGCACTGGTGACATTCAAGTGAGTAAAGAGGGAGAGGATTCCTCAAAGTTTTGTAACATGTTAAGATTTAGGTTTTTTTATTACAGTCATTTATATTCTTATAAGAAGTCAGCCAGTTATAGTAAATATAAGGGAGACCTTTATCTTTAGATTCATTTTTTTTAGTATATTTAAAACCACTGGTTCATAAATGGTAGTTGAAGCCATAGAAGCGAATGAGATCAAATGCAAAGAATATATCAAGTGAGAATTGGACTAAGAGAAGAATCCCAAAGAAGATCCACTTAAAAACAAGGATTTGTCAAGATTCAGAGTGGATTATTAGCAGAGTTGAGAAGAGAACCCATATTTCCCAGTATTTAACCTAGAAATTCTTCTATAATATTATATCCACAAGCAAACAGATGAACTAATACTCTACCTGACAACATTTACAAAAATTAACTAAGAATCTATCATAGGCTTAAAAAATTCTTCACTATTTGCTGGTAATCAATCATAACCTCACAAACATTCACTGCTAAACATATACCCACATATATCTCTCCTCCAATCTCCTCAAGATTTAACAAATCCAAACAGACTGATATTTGGTTTAAATTTGTTTTGTGAAACATTGTTACATGTACTATTAAAGTTCTCCTCCTCTAAGAGCAGCCACTAATCTTGCAGTGTGTATTTGTCCCTTCGATGCTTTCATATTTTACTACAGAACAATTTACATAGAATATCAAGAAATCCTAACCCTTTCATCAGAAATATTATTATGCAAAAAATATTCAGAGTAGACTATAAAACGAATGACTTATGAAAATCAGCTTTAAAGAGCAATTGATTAATTCACAGTGCACAACAGTCTAGTTTAATTAGCCTAGAATACTTTTCCGTGTTACTTAACCTTAGATCCCAAACTATCTTTAAAGGGACAATTAGATAGATGACTTCGATCTCTGTCCTCGTTATAATTCTTTTTTTCTAAGGTTGTTCGGTAATTGCGACTAACAGGTTGGATAAGTGTTGCTCAACTGAACAGGATGAGGCAAAACATACTCAATTCCATTCACTCATCTTTTAAACTACACATAGCTAACATTCCTCAGGAAGCAGTCTTAAGGACAGCCTGATCTCGCAGACCAAGTATCAGACATGCACTCCTAATTAGGACTGCGTAGGTACGTACGTATACACACACGTACACACACACACACACACACACACACACACACACACAAATTGTTGTTTTGAAAAATATTTTAGCAAATCAATGCTTTTCTAAATATTATAATGGATTTCTCTATATTATCTGTACATAGAAAGTTTAAGATTTATAAAATACATCTTTTTAAAATTATAAAGCCAAAAGAAATGCATTAAAAATGAAAAACAAACCTAAACTATTGACAGAACTGCAGCCTGGACTCTGCATGCTCCATTTTCAAGTGATGTGAGGTCCCTTAATAGTCAAGAGGTGTTTTCAGCAGTAGCTATAAAGAAACTGAAGCATACTATAGATGCTGAAGAATTTATTTAATAGAGTCACCTAAAACGTGTACCAGCTCTACACAAAAATTTCAAGTAGGTGTACTTTATTTTTGGCATCTACCATTTATTTCCTTTCTTCTTTTTATCACTCTCCTGTTTTCCATCTCTACTCTGAACGTTTTTTTTGTTTGTTTGTTTGTTTTTTAAACTCCTCAGGACCTTGTTCTGCCAGGGCCTGGGTTAGAAAGAATTGTGCAGTGACTCCATGGTAATAAATATGTTATCCCCAGGCAGTTATGCTTCTGTTATAGCCAGGGACAAAAATACATTAACCAGAAGAACAACTATAGTGGGCCTGACATTCGTTACCTGTAAAATTAGTGCTGAGCTTTCAACTTTAAAATCCTAAGATTTAAACATTAAGTATATCAGATGTCAGGTGTGGGATAGCAAGTCAGTGAGACAGAGTGTGGCAGAGATTCAGGGACAGCACCGGGGCTGGTGACTATGAAGTATGTGTGTTTTTCAACTGAGATTGTAAATTCTGGGGGGAGAATGGTAGAAGACAAGCAGATCAACAAGAAGAAATTGAGAGAAGTACACAATTAAATTTATGATCAATGAATTTTTGACAAAATTGTCAAGGTAATTCAATGGGAGAAAGGACAGTTTTTTTTTTTCTCCAACAAATAGTTAAAAATTGCTGGATCAATTGGATATCCACAAGCAAACAGATGAACTAATACTCTACCTGATAACATTTACAAAAATTAACTAAGAATCCATCATAGGCTTAAATGTAAGAGCTAAACCGATAAAGCTGCTAGAAAAAAACATAGAAGAAAATCCTTGTGACCTTGGTAAGGGCTAACAGTTCTTAGATACAACACCAAAAGCATGAGCCATAAAAGAAAAAAAAAATTAATAAACTGAACTTCATAAATTTAAAACTGTTATGCTTAAAAAGTCACCATAAAGAAAATAAATAGATAAGCCACAGGTGGGGAGGAAATATTTACAAATCATGATTCTGTATCCAGAATACATAAATAACTCTAGTAATCAATTTAGTGAAAAAATGCATAAAAGATATGAATATGTATATGCATCTCACTAAAGAAGATAAAGAACAGCCAGTAAGTATATGAAAAGATGCTCAATATAATTAGTCATCAGGAAATGCAAATTAAAATGCCACTGAGTTAGCACTTCACACCCACACAATGGCTATCTATAATCAAAAGTCAGGAAAAAGCCAGTGTTGGTAAAGATGTGGAGAAACTGGGACATCTTATACATTCCTGGTGGGAATGGTAGCCCTTACTCAAATGCTGTGATTTGGGGTTTTGGCTCTCTCCTAATACCACTAAAGGCACAATTTGTATTTCTTATCCCCCTTCTTATTCTGAGATCATTTCCAAGCGGAAGGAGTCTGGAGCATCTTTACTTCATCATTTGATAGCAAGGTTAGTAGGAGGAAACAGCTCCACTGTCGGCTGATTCACTGCTCTACAGCTAAGTCTGCAAACATACTGATCATTAGAACCATCGGACAGCTCTTACATTCCAGATTCTCAGGTAACTTGGAAATTCAGATTCTGTCGGTCTGAGGTGGGGCATGGAAGTGGGTGTTAGAAGAGGGAATTAAAGATAAGTAAGAAACAGCCCTAGCCTTCAAGAAGTGAATAATGGGAATGATCCAAACATACAAATAACTATTTACAAGGACACCTACTGAAGCATGCTGACATCTTGAAGGACAGTAAAGAGCATAATCAGACAGTGGTGTGTGATTCAGGAAAGGATTCACAAAGAATAAAGCAAGCATTTGATGACCTTTACTCTTTAAAGAAGCCATCAAGTACCTGCATGCTAGATACTACAGATACCGACTCATCAAAGCCAGAAACCTGGACTCCTCCACCTTCTCTCATCACAGCTGAGTCATCAAGTCCTGTTGATTTGTCCTTCTTACTATTTCTTTAAAGCTGAATTGCTCCTTTCCCCCAGTGTTGCCTCCTTATTTCTTGCCGACACTGTTACAGTAACCTAAGTGGTTTCCTTAGCTCTAGATCTAGCCCACGGCATGCATTCTCTACACTGCCACCAGAACAATAGTTCTAAATGCAAATATAATCACATTAGTAGCTCCCTATCACTTAGTGGCAAAAAACTAAACTTTCCTTTGCCATGTATATAAGACACTCCACAATGTGTCAAGTTGTCTTTACGCGTCTCATTCCTACTCCTCCAAACTGTGTTCTCCCAACTCCAGCCAGGCTGGAACTACCCTGCAACTCCTAAGTGAGCTCTACTCGTACATGTCTGTCCCAGCATACCATACCCGTCCTTCCCTCTTCATCACCTCCCCCTCGCCCCAAAGATGTCTGCCTGTCATATTCCAACTCATCCTGCATGACAGCCCTCGAAAGATGTCTCCTTTACGATGGCTGCCTTGATAGCCTCTCCCCACCATTCCCAATTATAAAATTATTCTCTTATTCGTATAGTATTTATAGGACTTAACCCAGAGGATCACGTTTATTTGCTGACATGTCCGAATTCCCTCTAGTCTTTGATCTTATTCACTCCTGTATCCTTCTGTGTATAACACGGTGCCTGGTCCACTGTGCAATCAGTATGTACGAAGAAGCCAATGTGTATCAGGGTGGCTACCACGTTCTCAGAATCTAAGAGCAGAGCACTGCTTTTGAGTACGTGGTTGAGCAACATGAAGATGTAAACTCATACAACTAAAAGCTCGTTATAGATATTTCATCATGTGAAAAGGTAGGGAGTCAGACTAGATGACTAAGGCCTTTTGGAATTCTAAAATTCTAGAAGTCTCTGTATTGTCTATTTTACCTTTTAAAGTAGAAAAACTACAGAAGTTAAAAAAAAGCAATTATTACAAAATGATTCAACGGATTACAATCATTTTCAAAGTAAACAAAGTCAAAGCTAAAAAAACAAAACAAAATAAAAAGTTCTATATTATCTGTAACTTTTAAGAACAATGCTGATTCCGACCCAAGTCAAACAATGATGGAGGAATACATCCATCACTATATAACCTCAAGATAGGCTGTATTTGGCATCTCAACTTGTCAGTGAATGAAAAGTCCTCACTTAAATTACATTTCAAAGCACACGGCCTGCATCTCCCACAAGTGCACTGCTGTGGAAGTTGAAACAAGAGCTACAAATGAAATTACTTGGTCATAGTCATAAAATAAGTCAAATTCCCAAACAGAGCCTTTGATCTGAAACCCAGTTTTATGTTCCGATCTCTTGATAACAGCCCAGCTTTGTGAGTTCTGAACTGTGTTCTCCTCTTTTCATATTTGTTTACTGCAAATAAAGTTCAGTGAAATGTATCTGTTACTTTTTAACAGAATTTTTAAAAGGCCTCTGCTAATCAGGAGTTCTACTAAAAAGCAAAAAAACTTAACAACCAGACCTGCCTGAGAAACATCTCATCATTGTTATGCCAAAAATGAGGTGACACCATGATAACCACTAAAGGACAAAATCCTCTTAGGTTTTTACCCCTCTTCATATTATATATTATATATTATATGAGCTGTTTAAAACATTTTTTTGAAAAGGAAAGAGGCAGGGAAGTAAATATGCAGGAAAGGTGAATAGTAGTGAGTATTCCAACCATAATAAAGCAGAATGAATAGATCTCATTTTTAAACAGGTTTAAAAATGAGAGGTTAAAAATCTCATTTTTAAACCACTAATCCACTTTCTGTCCCCATGGAAAAGCTTATTTTGGACATTTCATATAAATGGAATCATATAACGTGAACTTTTGTGACTGACTTCTTTCACTTAGCCTGTTTTTAAGGTTCATCCATGTTGCAGCTTGTATCAACACATTTTTCATTGCTGAGTGATATTCCATTCATCAGGTGATGGATCCATTTATCAATTGATGGGCATTGGATTCTTTCCACTTTGGGGCAATTATGAATAATTCTGCTATGAACATTCCTGTACAAATTTTTATATGTACATATGTTTGCATTTCTCATGGGTAGACACCCAGGAGGAGAATTGCTTGGTTGTATGCTAACTGTGTATTTAACCTTTTAAGGAACTGCAAGATTGTTTTCCAAAGTGGCTACACCATTTTACATGTTTACCAGCAGTGTATAAGAGTTCCAACTTTTCCACATGCTCACCAACATTTATTATTGTCTGTCTTTTTTATTTTATAATCATCCTAGTAGGTGTGAAGTGGTAGCTCACTGAAGTTTTGCTTTGCATTTTCCCCGATAGCTAAGGATGTTGAGCACCTTATTACAGTCATTTGTGTTATCTTCTTTGGAGAAATGTCTATTCAGATCCTTAGCCCATTTTAAAATTGGGTCATTTATTTTTTTATTGTTGAGTTGTAAGAGTTCTTTATATATTCTGTATACAAATCCTTTACCAGGATATTTGCTAATATTTTCTCCTATTCTGTAGGTTGTCTTTTAATTTTCTTGTTGGTACTGTGTGTGGCACCAAAGTTTTTAACGTTGATGAAGTCCAATTTATCTGTTTTTCCTCTTACCACTTACACTTTTATTGTAGCTAAGAAGCCTTTGCCTCACCTAAGGTCATAAAGAATTATTACTACATCTTCTTCTAAGAGTTTTATAGTTTCAGCTCTTATATTGAGGTCTATGATCCATTAGAAGTTAGTTTTTGTCTATGGTGAAAGGAAGAGGTCTAATTTCATTCTGTTGCATGTGCATATCCAGTAATTCCAGTGCTATTTATTAACATCTTGATTTCTTTAACTATATAGTGTGACTTTTTGTATTACATTATTATTTTTTTTTTTTTTGCTGTCATGCAAAATCCACTGTGAAATGAGATTGGTGTAAATAAACTAACTGACTTTTAAAAATAATTTAGGCAAACTTGCAACAATATATATTTATTTGGTAAATATGCTAAATAAATATGTAAAGCTTGATTTCAGAAGCAAGCAATTCTTTTCATATAGATCAATAATAATAGCTAAAATCTATTGCGCATTCACTTTGTCAGATAGTGTTTTAAACAGTGTTTAATAATTTAATCATCACAACAAACTCAGAAAATAAGGACAAGTGTCCACTCTATCCGTCTTCTTTTTACAGATGGGAAAACTAAGACACAGAGAAGTAAATTGCTCAAGATCACAGAGCTGGTAAGTGGTGAGAACCCAGGTAATCTGGCTCCAAAGACTGTGTTCTTAACCACTATGAAAGCAAATTACTTAAAAGTGTTCACCAGGCTGTGCTTAGATGGATCAATAACTGTCCAGAAAGGAGAGTTAGTCTATAATATTTATTATTGCCATTGCTGTCTCAGATGAAGCTCATCAGAGTGGGTAATGATTCGACAGAAGGGAAATTATTAATACACTGGATTCAGGTGCAAAAATATTAAATGTCGATGAGTAACTGAAGAAGTAATGTCATTTTAAAAACAGAAAAAGATTTAACAGAGATATTGCAACATGGTGCAACCAAAGACAAAAAAACCCAACAATATAAATACTAAAAGGGAAGGGATAAGCAGGCATGAATACAGAGGAAGGAACCCTGAAGTCTCCAATGACCACAAAACAGATGAGTCAACCAGGCAGTGCTATGACAGGATGTGCTGGGAAGATGCATAACACAGAAAAGTTACAGATTAATCCTTCCTCTATGCCACGTGTAGGTGAGATCCTAGTAGAACGTGGACACCAATTTTGGTCACCATACTATAAGAAGTGGGGGGAGAAGGGGGGAATGGACAGGGTTTAAGCAAGAGAAACAAATAAACAAAATGAGAGAAAACAGTTTTATTTGGTAGGAAAAGAAAGAACTTGTAATTGATTAGAGTAAAGGCTGATTTAATTACAGACCTTAGATAGGAAGACCATTTGAAGGCTCTTCCCCAAACTCTGCAGGCTTTGGCTCCTGCCCATCATTTATACCTCAGTTAAATACCACTTTCTTGAACAGCCTTCATCCTAAGTAGCCTCCTTAGTTTCTAGCACCTCACTCTGTTTTACACCCTTTCTAGCATGAAATTCTCTGACGCTGTTACTGTTTATGCATTTATGGTCCTTCCTGCTTAGTATGTAAGCTCTTCAAGAGCAGGGACCGTGAGCTCTGCTTTATGTCTAGAACATTCTGACAGTACTTGGGACTGAATGGGTATCCTGTAAGTATTTGTAGAATCTACATCTGTGAAGAAACAACAAGGAAAATGAGCTTTTCAACCAGAGCAAGACAGATACCAATAAAACACAGAGGAAGTACTTGATAGTCAAATCCCATACTGCTGAAGGATGGTTTAGGAACAGTCATTCATCTGTCTTAGGTGTCTTGCAAACTCATCTGCCTTAAGGCTAAGTAATTTCTAGTGGTTACTCCCAACTCTATGATTCAATGAAGAAATGAAGTCTTGCAAGAAATAAATACTGAGTTCTTACCACACACTGGACAGTGTTCTAAGTCTTTACACGTATCAAATCATGTAGTCCTCAGAATTGTATGCGATAAGCACTATTCTCTTCTTCACAAAATGGGGCTCTTTTGCCTAAAGAGGTTAAATAATTAGCCCAAGAATGCCCAGGTCGTATGTAGGAGAGCTGGAATTTAAATCCAGACAATGACACCACCTGTCCCATTCATTTAAGGCTGAAAATGAATTTAACACATTGCGTACGGCGGGGTTTAAATCCCTCATAAAAATCCGCTCAGAAAAAACGAAGATTCTTGTGATCCGTACACAACGTGTTAAACGACATGAAAATATATTAAACAGGAAGTGTAACAGATTGGAAATTTATGGCATAGGAGTATCCATGGCTTGATACTCTTGTGCATATGTGGGTCCTTTCAAACCCCATCGTACTGTAACATCCCAATACTTTCTGGGGTTTCTGATGATATACTGCTCTTCCACTGTAATTATGTTTTCAATCAAACAAATGTGATTTTAAATGAAATAGATATTCATGTCAATCTAGAGAAACTATGACCCCCTTGTACCTGTGACACATTTTAAATAACTATCAATGCATAGCGAGTCTTATTTCATGTATACTGATAATACACACATACTGGATTATTTCAAAGGAAATCTTAATGTGCGATGACCAGCAATCTTTATCCGATCCCTTTTTAGGGGATTTGGCTGACTCTGAAATGCATCTAATTCCTTTCTTTCAAGTAGAATCACTAGCAGTATAAGGAACAATACTAAGAGGGGTTTTTGTTATCAAAAGAAAACCAATGGACATTACCGAAACTAATTCCTCAAAAATTACTAAATAATCTCTAAGTGATATGCGCTTGGAAATATAACATCTTAGGCACTATAGCAGGCATTACATTTAAATTAGAAAAATGTTTTATAAGTTTTAAGACAACCAGCTGGTGATTTTGTGCCGATCATGCTGATAAATATTTCTGAATGTCATGAGAGGGCAATAAACACAAAAATACCAACACCTACCTGTTTATCTCCCAGCAGGTCAGGCTCCCCTTTGCTAGAACCAGAGCTGACATCGTCTTCGTCAGAACTGTTGATGACTTCCTCCTCATCCGAAGGCAGGTCACCAAGACAGAGATCCAGATCACTGTGTCCCTCCTGGGATGCTCCAGAACTGCTTCAGGAGAAAGGACAGCATTTAAAAACAAGCAACCTTTAAAAACAAGCAACACTACAAGAAACAAACAAAATCAACCATGTGATTTATGTGATGTAAGTCAGGTACATCTAAGGGATTTAAAGGGATGGAAATAGCCAGATCAGACTTTCCTTTCCCCAAATCAGCTGTCAAAAAACCAAATACATTCTGGGTTTAAAATAATCACTTTAAAAAACATGTATTTTTGTGATAAGAAGGTGGGTGAGAAGCAAGTTTCCAGCTGCCTCCATCCTATGCTTCAATGCATCCTTACTCTAGAAGATCTGGTGTCTACTCCTGTAAACCAAGAAGCCGCATAGGATGTGGGCAGGGCTGCCACCAAAGGGCATTGGCTGTGTACGCAGGAACATTCGGAGGGGTGCTGCTTCCTTGGGTCTCAGTGTTTCATTACTTTTTAGCTAACAAATTGACAAGGATTGGGAGCTAATGATGGTCACGGCAATCAACAATGCGTGTGCTACTGTGAACATGTGCTTGCCTCCCTGGTTATAACTCACTGCCTTTTATGTAACCACATCATAAGCCATAGGAAGGAAAGAGGATGTTACAAATTCTCGGGCTCTGCTCCAGGCCTGCTGAATCAGAAACTCTAGGGGTGCAGGGCCCCTAGGGGATGCATGCTAAGGTCTGAAAACCACTCTGCCAGCCATTTTCAACTCCTCCTCACCAGCCTGACATCGTCATCTCCCACTTTGTATTGAGACAGATCTCTTGAACCTAACTGCCATTGTTGCAATCCAATCTGAGGGGGGAATTCCACAGCAAAGTTCCCCAGGAAGATGACAGAAATAATACTTTATAACTTTGCTTGTAAAGATGCAGGAACACACTGCCTGTAACAACTGCTTTCCTGTCTGCAGTCTACAAGGATATCTGCAGAACAGAAGTCAGTAAAAAATCCACAGCAAATCAGGAGACACACTCAGGCAGAATAAAGAGACAGTTGAATTTCACTCTGGCAAGCCCTTTTAGCGGGTCACGCAACGGCCAAGGCTTCCATAAGTCATGAGAATTTCTAACGGGAATCTTAAAAGCTAAAGATGAATTTTCTGCCACTTCCTGTAGGATGCAGACTTGCCTCAGATGCCATTCCTGGAGCCCAACTGTTAAACAAACCAGTTGGATAGAGGCAGAATGCCAAAAGGAACACTTCCCTCTGCCAAAGATGGGGTTTCTTATTACTCAGTGGCTGGAAGGCCTTAGGGAATCATATCACAGCCTCAAATAGGTGGGTGCACACCTTAGCATAGTGCCCCATGACATGGAGGAGACTCACTCCCCAGGACGGGGTGGGGGTGAAGAGCTGAAGCTTTCTCATCAGATCACTGACAAGATTCACTGTCTCTCCATGCAGGGAGATGAGCCCACTCCAGCTGGGTCATCAGTTGATATTTAGATTAGCAAGAGTAAAGGAGAGTTAACAGGATGTACAGACTGTAGGATTCATTCATATAAATAGAAGAAACACATATACCTTCACTTGTTTTTGTTTTAAGTCTTTGTCTCTTTACATCCCACAAAACCCTGTCACTCAGACACAATTTATGAGCAGTGTCTGCATCACGAGGGAGCTTCTTAGAAATACAAAACCTCAGACCCCAACCCTCCCCACTGAATCAAATCCGGTTGTAACAAAATCGTAGTAATTTGGGTTTGTTTGGATCAGCCTAGTTAAGCGCTCTTTAGGATTCAACAGTATGAAAATTTCAAATAATCAGTAATAGGCTATGGCAACTGTGAGAAAATTGAGTTTATTTTGTCTAAAAGGAGAGCTGAGAGGTGTTTCTTGATCCAACATCTGGGAAACTATTATTAAGAAGATAGTAACCAGTTGGTTACCACATCGATTAGAGATACAAATGTTTACAAAAATTAACATTTAAGAACAAGAAAAAAAGAGTTTTAAATATAAAAGAATTTTAAATATTAAAATGACATGGATCAAAACATATTACAATAAAACATTTGGAAGATTTTAGTTCCGAAAATTGCTTTCCTACAGAAAACCTCTGACTGACTGCCCACCCTAACCTAAATTAGTTTACGTGTCTCTTCTGAATCCAATACGATCTCACTCAACTGCACTTGGTGGTAAATTTGTTTCTCTCATTAAAATGTAAACTCCCAAGGACAAGGAAATTGTTGTTTTCACTTGAATTCCCAGCATACTGCTTGACACATAACAGGCCTTCAATCACTTTTTACTATAAACAAAAATGGTATTAGAAAGCAATAGGTGTTCAATTTCAGGAGATGTTCAGATAGTGCATATTTGTGGTAGTGGGGATCACAAAGAAATGTTTGGGGGGGGAGTACTAAAAAGAGTACATGGTTTAAAAGAGAAGGGGCAACCTGGGCATCACGATCAATGGTGTGGGAGTGGGAATGTTTGTTTTCAGAAAACAAAAAGAACACTGTGGCTACAGCAGGAGTCTCCTATAAATAATTAATGGAATACAAGCTTGGAGAAGACGACAGGTGCCAGGCTGTCAAGGCGCATGAAAAACAGCTAAAGAGTTTATACTCATCCTGCAGGCCTTCAACAAGCACACTCACATCTCCCAGGAGACCTCTACGATTTCCCTAATAGACCTCCAAGCTGGATGTCACTACCATACTTCTTTCTTGTCAGTGCCAGTAGGGAAGAGGGCTGGCACCTCTTCAGTCAATCAAACTTTGTAAGCACAGTCCCTGCTTCACCCCCCCCCCCCCCACACACACACACCTAACCAGGGAAAGCACATCCCTTTTTAACAGCATCGCTGAGATCCCCTTGATGATCTCGAAGCTGAAGTTAAAGGTGTTTCCCACACACCGGGATAGCAAACAGCAGAGACCACTGACGGTTTCTGAAGCTCAGGAGAGACGTGAGCCAAGTGGGGTTTTTGGAAGATTAATCTTGTACCCTGATGCCAATGAACTAACTGGGGGTGGACTGGGGTGTGGGCACAATGACAGAAGTGGCAGGAGAGCCACAAGTAATTTCAATGGTGCAGGCAGCCTGAACCAGGGCGGCTCCATCAGGAATTGAGAGGGAGGGAGGGATGTCAGAGCCAAGAAAAATCAAAGCTAAAGAGATGGTGTGAAAACTCATCTTCCTTCAAGGTTTCATGAATAGTCACCAGCAAAATGAGGGTGACATCAATTGAAAGGGAAGCGTTAAAAGGGGACTGATTTTAAAGGAAAGAGGAGTTGAGCAGCATAATCAGGAAGATGGCACCTAGTATACACATCTAGTATTTACACCTCGTATGTTCATCTCCACGTGATTAAATAGAGAAAACTTTTAATTAGTCTGTTTCCCCACATATTGTTAACAGATTTCAAATCCATTTAGGTAATTTTAGATTTCGAATAATGAAATACGGATTCTTCACTGATGCCAGTCATTGAGTTTGGGGCCCTCATTCTTTGCATTTCCTTTCCACTGTCAGGAAGGTAACATCCTAACACCCTCTGCACTGGGGTGAAAGGAATAGGACATAGTGTTTCCTCTACACTTTCCTGCCTAATTATATCATAATTTGATAATCGAAGTAAAGGGAAAGTAAGCTGCAACAACAACCAGAACAGAGTCAAGACTATTTCCCCAGGCCATCCTTTCCCAGTCAGGTTTGCTTTTGGAAGGACTCTTGTTTCTAGAAAATAATTTTTTTCAAATACACTGGAGGAATAAAGACAGAGAAAAGTAAAGCCAAAAGTCACTTCCCACCCATTAGGCAACTACTCCTTCAATTCCACATGCCAAGGATCTCATACATTTGGAGTGATGATTATTTAATGCTATTGCTTTTTTTTTTAATTACTTAATTTTTATGTTATTTTCTACATATGGACAACACATCCTCTAGTGGGAGTACATCGACTTTCTCTTTCCGGTAAGACGGCACATCAACAATGATCTTTTCGGAGGAACTGTCTTTTAAAAAATAATTATTCAATCCATTTCCCCTAAAAGTTTTCAGGAATGTAAAACCTACTCAATACCGAGCCAGGCATCACCCCGAAAACATCCGTGTGAACCGCCATTAACTTAACAATTCCAGCGAGGGGAGGGGATAAGATGGCAGAAAAAGGAAGAGAAAAAGCGTTAACTGAAGAAGGCTTTCTAAGCACTGAATCCCGCCTTTGTTGTTGACAAATCCAGTTTCTTTTTCCTCTCTTGCCTGTGATTTTATTCTCAGCCTCTTAAACAAAGAATGTAGTATGTCATTCCTCCCAAAGTCAAAGAAGTTCATTCCAATCCCCTCACCTTCAGAAGTTTCTCATTTCCAAGTCACAACATGTAAATATGAACTTCTGTGATCTGTCTCTTCCTCTTCTTTCTGCTCCTGGCCCAAACTGAACAGAACCTGCTCGTCCTCAGGATGTTGTTATCATTTTGTTTCAAATGCTGTCTCATTATGACTTGGTGATCATGTGTTTCCTTTGGCTGCTTTCATATTTATCACAGATTGAGTGGAAAAAACTACTATTAAGAACTTCAAGGATAAACATTACATGGAAAAATTAGCCAAAAAAATTGAATGTTATATATCATATACATGCCAACTATGTAAAATTTCACAATTTTCACCAGAAAGTGGTTTCTATTTAATTTCATCAGAAAATTTTTTACTCTGTTATTTCCATTCCATTATGGAATTGCAGATTCCAGGGTCAGGTTGAAAACTATGAATCAAATCAACACAAAACAATTTAAAAATCATTCTTATTCTCATTTTTGGGTCCTCTTCTCAATTACACAGTACTTGTAGAATTTTCTTCATGCCCCACTCAGAGGATTATCATGGGAACTACCCCTAAGTAAGTTATCTCTCTACTTCTTTTAGGAAACAGGGCACAACTTGTGAAGTAGTCATACGTGGCCATTTTCATCCTCTAATAAACAAGATTCATATATTTATGTCATGTTTTTAGGTTTTCCAAACACAGGATCTTGCACAATTATTTTAAGTATGTGCAGAGCCAGAGTGACAAAACATAAAAGGAAAGAGATAACAGAGTCTGAAGCAAACTTATCTGACCTGAGAAAATATCAGGTTCAACAAGTGTGACCTCTCTGTGCTGAGAAGTAAACCAGATCATCTGCTAGGTCTTCTCCATTACTAACAGCTTTGACTAAAAAGAAACACTGATGCTTCAAAAATACGTAAGGCGGTGGATAGCTGATATTATCACAGTGTAACAGTAGAAATCCTTCCCCTCAAAGAAAGGTATATATATATTAGTTTCTTAATTAATATACATGAATTGTTAATCTTCTTTTGAGACTGCCTAAAGGTTAGGGCAAACTTAATTTTATTTCTAAAATTAATGAATTTATTATCTTGAGTTCAGTTTTAAAAATCTATAATTTAACATGTATGATGAGTGTATTAACTATTTTTGAGTTAAACGCTTTGA
The DNA here is from genome assembly GCF_057876585.1 of Rhinolophus sinicus. NCBI lineage: Eukaryota > Metazoa > Chordata > Mammalia > Chiroptera > Rhinolophidae > Rhinolophus > Rhinolophus sinicus. The sequence goes on along the minus strand of NC_142501.1, from coordinate 24,172,076 downwards.
TTAATAACCACAGAATACAAATAAATAAAATTACTAAAATAAGAGATAGCACAACAGGAGTTTGTTACAAAAAAAAAACAAGAAAAAATTGCAGTATGAAATATACATGATTAGTGTTTTATTCTTTGGTTCATGGAATTTAGAGGTGTTAACCAAGCCTTTAAAACTAGCAAGCTGGGGTTCTGTGGCTTCAGAAAAGAAACCACAGAGAAATATCCAGCTTCCCTGAAATATAAACTGGAGGACTGTTTGAAAACTGGCTTTGGGTGACTGTTATAGGAAGGAATACCAGACTTCAGTGATGGACTCTGAAAAACAGGCCTGCATCCTTTTCCAGGGGCAACCTCTACTCTTATAAATACCATTACCACCCCTCTCCCCAGAAATGCATTTACTCTTAGGATCCTTAAAGTTGCACCCTACAGAGTAAACACAAAGTCAGGATCAGTACCCTGAGGCTGCTATCTAAAGCACAGCCCTCTAGGACAACTCTGAAAATGGGTTACAAAACAAATGGAATTCAAAACTCTTTAAAGTAGAAGAGAACCTACCCAGATATTTACACCCCCTTTATGTAAGTAGTTTTAGAGTTATTAAGGCTTAACCTCAAAAAAAAACTGTTTTAAAAGAAGATTCCAGCAATGGCCATTAAAAGGAGACTAATAAAATAAATTGGGGCAAGTCCATACAATGAATTAATAAACAGCTATTTTGAAACTGAGGTAGATCTATGCACGATGATAGATTGCTCTCCAAGAAATATTGCTTCGTTAAAAAGAAATCAAGGTACAGAGCAGTATGCACTCATTTGTGTGAAACGCAAAACAAAAGAACGCAAACACACATACATATGTATACACGAGTATGTGCATATATGTATACACATATGTGAATATATAAATGTATACACACACACAAACACACATACAAATACTATGCTGGTAGATAGCTCGCTCTGCAAAGATTCAGAAGAAGCTGGTAACAATGATTGCCTCTGGGGACTAAAGTCTGAGGTAAGAAAGATACTTCATAATTTACCCTTTGCTGCTTTTTACAAACATTTTTATTATGCATATTATTACTTTTTCAAAGACAGCACATGCGTGTACACACACACAGAACTAGAAAATATGGAAAGTTTATAAAAGATGGTTCATCAGAGCACCAACTCTTTAGGAGTAGCTTATTCCTTCCCAGGGTGATGAGGAAGGGAAGGGAAATGAGAAACTGATTCCTGTGCCTCCCCTTCACTCCCCACCCCCTCCAGCTTTGGAGCTCCGCCCATTTTCAAGATTGTCTTTATGTTATTCCTTTAACCACTACTTAGGTGGGAAAGGTAATATAGACCATTATGCCTTTCGTCTTACAGCCCATAGGGACATATTTGGGAAAATCAGTAACATGAGTCAAGAGAGTAAGTAAGTGAAGAGACCTTCTGGCCAGCCAGTTGATGGCTTTAAAAAAGACCCAGAGGTTGCAGAGAGATTGTTCACAGTCTGCAGGGGCCACAGAGTAACGACACAACTTGTGACTATGCCACGGGGAACAGCACCATATTATCAGGCCTCTGCCACAATGCTCCTCTGGCTGCTAGGAGATCTGGCCTGTGAGTAAGGAGGATCATGCCCTCCCGGTTTCCTGGTCCAATCTTAATGACACAGCAGCTCAGGACTGATCACAGCCCAACAGATACGCCTGACCCTCTAGCTTAGCTGAGAGGCAGCTGGTTTAAGCCTGGCTGTTCCTACCTAGAGAGGAAAAAAATTGTTATAGAAATGTTTCCTGACACAAACAGTAGCTAAAATAAATAGCAAACATTTAATTACCAGCAATTTTGCTTTCTTAGAATTTGGAGGGGTTTCAGAAATAATTCTTTAAAATGCTCTTCAAGAAATGTGGACAGAAATCTTTTTGTTAATACAAATAGAAAAGCATTCTATTGAGTTTAGAATTGCCTCCAAATAAAATAGAGCAGGATACCAATCCAGTTTGTCATTGTAGCAGAGATGGTGTTTATTTTCAAAAAAATTAAAACATTTAAATAAAGTTAGGGTTGACCCAACATCATTTTTTCCCTTTACCTTCTCATTATGTAATATGTAACTCATTAGTACCAGACCAAATAAAGGCCACTAGAAATAATGTGGCTGGTATATTTAGATACATATTTAGACAGACAGACAGACACACACATACACACATTTATGCACATACCGGGGGTGCCAAAAAATATATATACAAGTGGACATCTTGTTCAGCGTTGCTCAAGCAGTAGTTCACTGTAATCAGAAGAGTCTGGACCCTGATGGTAACCACTCTGAGCACCTCTTGTAATTGCAGAAGTCAAATGTCACTTGTATTTATCTTTTGCTATCGGTATATATTGAATATTACAATCTTAATACAATTTTCCTTTCCTAAAATGTGTATACATTATTTTGGCACCCTTTGTATATTTATACACATATATTTTCACTTATATATTTTATACTACTTAAAATATATAAAACTGCTATGCCATTTATTTTAATACACACTGTGGGCTTATTATGTATCATATATTATTTTAGGGGCTGGATGATGATAATCTAATAGAATTAGGTATAACATTCAAACCTTAAATTCTATTGATTGCTTCGCTTTTTACCTGCTGAGTGAAACTTTCCTAAACAGATAAAGGCAGAAGGAACTGAAATAACTACAGTAATTAGGATTACAGACAGGGACTATTTTCTAAAAAGACAACTAAGGTTGTGCATACTAAATGTTACAGGCACTGCACAGCCACTAGGGGCTACAGAGCCAGAAAAGTAAGTACCCTACGCAGGCTGGCGCAGTCAGAGATTTGAGGTGCGGACAGCACTTGAGAAAACAGACTCCAGCAAATGAAAGGAGTAGCAAAGGCACGGGGGTGGGAATGGTTTTCAAAGGCTTGGAAGTGATGTGGGGAGCATTTCTATGTGATAAGCTAGAGTCCACCAAGTTAGAGAGAGGGCCCTACTGCTACCACGGCTGCCAAGCAGCCAAGGCAAAAGAGACATCCATCCACGATGGGAAACAGGGATCCAAATCCAACCCCTCCCCTTGGCTTCACTAGGTTCTAACACTAGAGTAGGAAACACTAGTAGGGAGCAGGGCCAGGGGAGTGAGACTGGTTGGTGACTAAGTGAAAATAAACAGCTCACCCTTTGACTGCCTCTCTACCAGGGTGACCATGTCTTTTCTGTGTCAGTTGTACATGCCATATTGCCTCTGCTAATGTCTTTTCATCATAATCCTAAAGCCACAGAAAAGGTGGTGAGACTTGTGGAAAATATGACCCTCTGCCCATGCTATGCTCTTGATTGTGACTCAGTACGAAATCACTATGGTGTAAGCTCTAATACTGTGTTCTGCCTTGACATCTGGGGAAAACCGAGAGGGCCCGAAAATGGACTAACTACAAGTTGCTCTTCCCATTCTGTTCCCTCAGATAAGGTCCCCTAGCCAAGCAACCTTCTTTATCAGAGACAATTCTGGCTTAGTAGAGGATTATAGTTGCTTGCCAATGGGTGGAACTATTCAAACTAGCCAATCACGTCCTCCCATGGGAAGCAGGGGGCACCCTACCCTCTTGATACTCCAGAGACTGCCACCCACAGTCCTTGGTGGTTCACACTGTCCCCAAGTAAAACTCCAGTGTGACCCGGAGTGGCATGCTATGCCCTTCTCCCCTCAGGCTGTGAGTATATGTGACTGATAAACTGCTGTCAATCTCATCTGTCCCGTGTCATGTGTTTGGCCATCCCCAGGACCGTAGGGCAGGAATCTCTCCCTCACCAACAGTGTGAATAGGAGGTAATTTAGACAACCATCAAAGACGGTGCCATTTTTCTAGGATCCTTAGGCATAAAGCAGGCACACTGGTGGTTTCTAATAGGATTATTCTCAGAAATTAAATAGAATGGTATAAAATGTTAGCTACACGGATACCTAATGACATTTTGCAAATACATCCCAACAGACTCTCCCATGATAAACTCAAGCAATTTTCAAGTTAAAGGTATTAATGTTATGTGCTACAGAAATATGACATATTCCATGTTTCAAAATATTAAATGTTACATTAAACACAAACCCCAGTATAATAACACAATGGGAAATTACAAGGAAATCAGTAGATCACCCTAAAGGACATCTGCTTTCGGTCTAGATCCAACCCTACTTGAATGTTCCCATTTTCTAACAGGAACCACAGTCTGTAACTGGGAGTTCCCGCTGTCATGGGGGAAAGGACAGTAGGCTTCTTGAGAGCCCATAAGGAGCCAGAAAGGGGAGGTTAAATTGTCACTCATGAATAAATCAGTTCACTTCCTTATTGAAAACTATGTATGAACAATTCTACTTACCATTTTTCTTCCTTGGGTACCTGCCACAAAAGAACTGTCTTAAAGGTCTACTCTAGACCAACTATGTATCACAGATAATCCCCAAGACCCATATGGAACCCATTTCTCTCTCAGAGCACCCTGGGTATACAGGTCCATGTTTTCAAGACTGAGAGGCGGTAGAGAGCATCAGGAAAGGGCCTGGGTTCCTTCCTTCACTCTTTTTTTCATTTGTTTGTTTTGTCTTTTTTTTTACTTTTTTTCTTCCTCCACCCTTCAGCATATCTTTCCACGAATTACACTGCTAACTAGCTCCGCGTTTATTTTTAGCTTCCGTAATTGGAAAACCAAGAAAAATCATAACATTTCTGTCAAACTTGGGTAACATCTTTGAAAGCTAGAATCAAGGATTATGGAAGGGAAGTGAAAATAAACATGCATTCAAGAAGTGAGATAAACAGATTCACTTTGGACAGGGTCACAAATATTTCATCATAGTTTCATACATTTCCTAGGGGAGAGCAAAGGCGGTAGAGAAGAAAAAACACCGGTTTCAGCCTAAGACAAAACTGCATTTAAATCTAGGCTTCACCACTCACCTGGCTGTGTGTAACTAGCTAGCTATTTAGGCTCTTTAATTCTGTACTTCCCTAAACTATAAAATTGAGATAATGCCACAGCTATGAAGTTAAATGAGGTCATGTGAGCATTCTTGGTACACACAATGGACAAGAAATAAAGACTAACTTTTTAAAAGCAGGCATGAAAAGAGGGAGAATATCGGGGGTCCATTAAGTAAACAGAATGGCAAGAGGAACTGGAAGTTTCTGTTCTTGTTCACCCCTGCTAATCCCAAAATTAGTGTGATGCCTGATTTCTCTACTTCTTGCGTGGACAAATGAATAAATGAATGGACTTTATCCTAATCTTATAAAAAATAGTATCGTATGAGTAGGCAAAGCTAGCCTGGTGACCCCTTTTGTAAGGCCTGTGAGCTAAGAATGGTTTTTATGTTTTTAAATGGCGGGGGGAAAAATCAAAAATAATATTTTGTGATATGTGAAAATTACATAAAACTCAAATTTCAGTGTCCACAAATAAAGTTTTAAACTATGCAACCACGTATATTCATTTTTATACTGTTTGTGGCTGCTTTTGCACTATAGCTACAGAGTTGAAAAGTCGCAACAGAGGCCATATGGCCTGTATAGTCAAAGTATTTACCATCAGACCCTTTATGGAAAATGTTTGCTGACCCTTGCTACAGTATTATAGATTACCCAGAAGAAGCAGTATATCTACTTTGGAGCCAAACTGCCTGTGTTTGAATCTTAGCTCTACCACTTACTAAGTAAAACTGAGTAAGCTCTTAGCCTCGCGGTGCCTCATGGGGACAATAATAGTGCCTACCTGACAGGGCTTTATGAGGATTAAATGAATTAATACAAATAACTCACTAACAACAATGCCTGATACATAGAAAGCTCACTTGCTTTTGTGCACTCTTTCTCCATATATACATATGTATGTATATGTATATTTAGAGTGTCATCTCTAATATGAAACAAAATATTACTGTAGATACTTAAGAGTCTAGACCTGTATAAAAGATGACCTCAGAGAGAAGCTTCTGCATTATCAGTCATGTGAAACAGCTCATCACCAGCGTACAAGTCTGAGTAAGGAACTCCTGTGATGAGGTCATGTGAGCCGTGGTTTTACAGCAGGTCCCTCCTGGGCTTGTTTTCCATGTTTAATTTCGCTGTTTCTTTTGGGTGGCTTACTACTTGTACAGTAATATCCTGAAGCTCAGAAGAATCAGTTCCACACATATCACAATACTGTTTCCTATTTCTAAATGAATTTCATTCACCAACACAAATGACTAATTCAGAGGTATCCCACTACATCTCAAAGTACTTTTTAAAACAACTTTCTAAAACCTAGCTTTGTCCCTCTGGTAGATAATGATCACAATGGCAACCTCGATGAGGGACAAGCTGAAAAGGACTGTGAGTGACATAAGAAGCACAGGTCACTTATGCAAAAAAGCTGCTGGTGCCTCTGGTACTAAGAACATCATCTTGCAATAATGTAAAGCAAAGTACCTGTATTTCTTTTCTAAACACAAGTTTTCGCACTGGAGCAAAGTGGAAAGCGCCCAGTAGACAGCACTTCAAAACACTGATCTCTTGTCACTAGCTAAAGGCACACAACAAGGAGGAGAGAAGGAGAAATTGAGATACCAGAAAACAGTAAGGAAAGAGGGAAAGAGGAGAGAAATAAGGAGCAGGGAGAAAGACAAAGCGTTGTCAATTTTTATCTACCTATGATTTGGGCACGTGTGACCTTGGCCTGTCCCTGAGCTCCTGGTGGGTTAGACTTTGTTAGGCACTGAGGTGACACACAACAAGGGAGGCTGTTCCTGCTGGGGAGGGGAGGGGCACAGTGCTGACAGCCTCTGCCTTCCTCAAGTACCTCCAAGATAACAATGGCCTCCTAGGGACAGAGATTAACTACTCCTAAACTTTCCATTTATTCTAAAACTTTCCATATTAAAAAACAAAACAAACAAAACACCCCTAAACTCTTCTCTCAACTGGAATGGAGGAAGCATTAACTTTTCACTTCACGCACATTTAAGTTAAAAAAAAGAAAGAAGACTTCTATGTAACTTTTATAAATTAATAAAAAGAATTGAAAATCCCCATTCTCCCTTCTCCAAGTTTGCTCATCTCAATTATTTCAAGCATTCCTCATGAACAGTTATGTTTTTGATACTTGGGGAGGAAGATCAAAGGCAAGGGAAAGGGGGGGTGGAGACTGCCGCCTCACCTGGACTCCCCCCAGATGCCAAGAAAACCACATTACGTTGACATGCGAATTACAGCAGTGGTTTCAGTACACTTCCTGTAGACAGCATATAAATGCACACACTTCTAACCCTCCAGACTGTCTACCCCAGTCGGGGAAAATGATGCATTCCCCGTAAGGTAAACCCAAGGAAGAAGGAATGTTTTCACCCTAACATTGGGTTAAGTATAGTGAAATAGAGGCTTCTATAAACTCCAACACCTCTGTTCATAGTCACAGATTTTACTTATGGAATCTGTCCACAGGGCATTAGCAGAACGGCCAGCAGAAATATGTACTAGGGCTAAAATTTCAATGAGCAGGTAAAGAGGCATTAATTTGTAGAGTACAGAAGAGCAAACAAAAATACTTTGCTTCTTAACAGTAAGCAGGCTCAATAAGGATGATGCTTAGAATTACCACCATCAAGAGTCAATCTATGGGGGCCGGCCCAGCCCGGTGGCTCAGGCAGTTAGAGCTCCATGCTCCTAACTCTGAAGGCTGCCGGTTCGATTCCCACATGGGCCAGTGGGCTCTCAACCACAAGGTTGCCAGTTCGATTCCCACATGGGCCAGTGGGCTCTCAACCACAAGGTTGCCAGTTCGATTCCCACATGGGCCAGTGGGCTCTCAACCACAAGGTTGCCAGTTCGATTCCTCGAGTCCCGCAAGGGACGGTGGGCAGCGCCCACTGCAACTAAAATTGAACATGGCACCTTGAGCTGAGCTGTTGCTGCGCTCCCGGATGGCTCAGTTGGTTGGAGCGCGTCCTCTCAACCCCAAGGTTGCCGGTTTCGACTTCCGCAAGGGATGGTGAGCTGTGCCCCCTGCAACTAGCAATGGCAACTGGACCTGGAGCTGAGCTGTGCCCTCCACAACTAAGACTGAAAGGACAACAACTTGAAGCTGAACGGCACCCTCCACAACTAAGACTGAAAGGACAACAACTTGACTTGGAAAAAAGTCCTGGAAGTACACACTGTTCCCCAATAAAGTCCTGTTCCCCTTCCCCAATAAGATCTTAAAAAAAAAAAAAAAGAGTCAATCTATGTAGATGCCTACCACTGCGCTATATACCTACAGCTGAAGTTGAATAATAGCAAATGTCCACTATAATTAAATATGTACGGTCATAGGATGTGGAGTACAGCATAGGGAATATAGTCAATGGAATTGTAACAGCTATATATGATGTCAGAGGGGTAGTAGAATGTGGGGTTATCACTTTGTGAAGTGTATAAATGTCTAACTATTACACTGTTTTATACACCTGAAACTAATAAAAAAAATTAAAAAAAAAAGTCAATCTAATAGTAAGGCCACATTCAAGAAAATGGCTAAGATTTCACTGTAGCCTGCTGTATGAAAGCATCAAGTTACTCAAGTTATAACCACTGGTTACAAAAACAGACCTAAACTCATTTTACTGTCAAAAAAGATCCTGAACTTATTCGAACTAATGTATTTGCTTATTTCTGAGGTATTTACATTTTGTCCTACAAAAAGACTTCAGATATTTTAATGAGACCAAAACCCATTTCTTTAACAGTCATAGAAAACTTTCACCCTTCCAATCTTTATTTTACATTCTTCATGAAAGCCTCAGTACCATTTTTCATTTGAAAAGCTCCTTTTATAATTCCCCAAATATATTTCTCCGCTCATGGTCAAAGTGCAGTAAATACCTGTTAACGAGGAAGAGCATTTAAAGATGTTAAGAGGAAAGATGTAATCTCTTGAAGAGCTTGCACAGGTTATCTGTGTAAACCCAGAGCATACTTTACCTGGCTTCTCAACAGCTAAGACATGGGATTTTATCAGTTGTACAGTGAGACTACTAAAAGATAAAAGGTCAGAAGTTTCTTAAGTTAACATTTTTCTAAAAGATTTCATAACGTTCTTAGGTAAGACTCTTACATGTCTCCAATCCGGATATCCAACGGGTCCAGGCTACTGGAGTTCACAACATACTTTATTTGGAGACAACAGAGCAAAGGGTCTAAAATAATGTATTTTGGAATACTGATACGTGTTCAAATCCTGAAATAATTAGATGGATATTTCACCCTATATGGGAAAACGTGATTTCTGTAACTAAATCATTCTGATCATTTCCATATATATATAAACTGCACCCGGCCCTTCACCAGGCTCTTGGCTTTGGGACATCTCAGCAAATTTTTCTAACTCGAAAGGTTCCTACAGACTGCCCAGACTTCCTTTCAGTCTTACTACATATTAAACCGAGGGGTGGTTCTTTCATTTAAGAAGAGTTTTATAAAACTTTGACTTGTTTTAAATGATACAATTGTCTGTGTTTCTGAACAGCACATGAAGCTATCTTAAGACCTGAACTACTTAAGAAACCGTTGAAAACTGCTTTTGATTGGCATGGGAATTAACCCCAGGGCTTCTTTCTGCGGGTTTGGTGAGAGGACCCGTGGAATGGGAGGAACGGAATGTTTCCTGCATAACCAGTCCGTAACACTGAAGGATGCTCACTGTATATCTAATAAAGACAGATGTGTGTCTTCTCCAAGGGAGCTGTTTCAGTGAATAGCAATAATTGTCCAAATCAGTGTAATTGCTTTCCAAAATTAACAGATGTTTCCTGTGCATTCTGGAAGCCTGGTCAGTGGGATACCAGTTTACTCAAAATACAGCTGGATTTCTGACCTCACACAAGTAAAAGCAATATACAACCTGACAACTGTTTACTCAGATGTGACCACCTATTTTGTGCCAGGTATGTACTGCTGCCAGTGATACAAAGGTTTTATAATCTCTTATAATATTTACTCTTATTCTTATATTTCATATATCTTATGCTTCTTTTTTGGAGGAGATGGTAGGGAGAGGTTAACGTGTTACGATAAAATGATGAGCTAGTGCTGTACAATAGAAGGAAAGGGATGCCTTGTACCGCTTGCTATATTAGGTTGGTGCAAAAGTAATTGCAATTTTTGCATTTATTTTTAACCTTTAAACCACAATTACTTTAGCACCAACCTAATACAATCATTACAGTAAACATTAGCTATTGCTTCCGTTATACTACAAACAGGACATGCCAGGCAATATGCTATGGAAGGGAGTGGCAACACACGTATCCACAAATGCACTTCCTCATTCATTCTTTCATTAAAAATTTACTATGTGCCCACTGTATGTCAGGCACTGTTCTAGGCACTGGGGATAAAGCAATGTAGGAAAATTAAGTCCCTCTCATTCATTGTAGGGGAGACAGAAGAGCAAATAAATAAATAGATAACATACTGCCAGGAATAGGAAGTGTTAGGAAAACAATAGAACTGGATAAGTGATAAGTAAATAGGTGGAGGTAGGGGTATTTTGTTACCTTTCCTATATTGGAAAGGGAGATTTCCACAAAAGGTAACATTTGAGTTAGGTCTAAAAGGATGACACGCAATCTGTCTGGGGGAAAGGTAGTGGAACAAACCTATGAAAGGGAATGGGGTGTTTAGGAACATTAGTCTTATATACCGTGTTTCCCTGAAAATAAGACCTAGCTGGACAATCAGCTCTAATGCATCTTTTGGAGCAAAAAAAAAAAAAAAAAGTAAGACCCGGTATTATATTATATTTATTGTATTATACTATACCCGGTCTTATAGTAAAATAAGACCAGGTCTTATAGTATTAATTTTTGCTCCAAAAGACGCATTAGAGCTGATTGTCTGGCTAGGTCTTATTTTCGGGGAAACACGGTAGGTGGGTAAGATCATGACATTATAAAGGTCAACTGGGGCCAGACCACAAAAAGTCTTGTATACTAAGCTATGGAGTTTGAATTTTATTCTCTAGGGACTGGGGCACCAAATGATGTTTAGTTACAAAATATGTAATTCTTTAAAAAAAAAAAAAAAAAAAAAAACAACACAAGAATTCTCATTAGAAAATGGGCGAAAAAAACAAGAAATTTCACTTTACAGGATATATAGGGCAAATATGCACATGAAAAGATGTTTAACATTCTTAGTCATCAAGGAAATGCAAATTACACCACAATGGGATGTCACTACACACCTATCAGAATAGCAAATTTAAAAGTGACAAACACCATGGATTGGTGAGGATACAGACACACTGGATCACTCAGACATTGGTGGTAGGAAAGTAAAATGGTACAGCTACTCTGAAAAAGTTTGGCAGCTTCTTACAAAACTAAACATGCAATTACCACGTAACCCACAATTGCACATGTGGGCATTTTAAATGAAAAGATATATTCACATAAAAACTTGTACATGAATGTTCATTATAGCTTTGTTTGTAAGAGCCAAAAAGTAGAAACGGCCGTTTAACTGGGTATCCTTTAACTGGCATATTACTCAGCAATAAAAAGGAAAGAACGATTCATGTACGTGACAGCTGGGTCATGTATAATCTCCAGGGAATTATGCTGAATGAAAAAAGCCAATCCCAAAGGGTTACATATTATAAGATTCCATAATATAATATATAACATTTTTTGAAATAACAAAAAAATTGAAATGCATTATGGCTGTCAAAGATTGGGGAGTGAGGCAGGAGGGAGGTGGCTGTGGTTCTAAAAGAGCAACAAAGGAATCTTTGTGGGGATGGGATTGTTCAGTATTCTGACTATGATGGTGAATACACAAACCTATACATATGATAAAGTTACATAGAACTAAATACACATACACAATGAGGATAAGCAAAACCGGGGAAATCTAAATAAAATCAGTGGATTATATCAACGTTAATTTCCTGATTGCAGTATTTTATTACAGTTTTACAAAATGTTACCATTAAATGAAACTAGCTAAAGTATACTAGTTTTTCTCTGTACTACTTCTTACAAATGCATGTGAATACAGCTATATCAGTAACAATTTCAATTAAAAAAATAATAAACCAGATTGTAAATCCCTTGTGAGTAGGAACTGTCCTTAATTTCTCTGACTTCTAGTCTAATCCTGCCCCCACATTTCCAAATGTTGAGACCAGCCTGAAGAAAAATAAGAGGTAAATTTTTGGTTTATCAAGGTGAAATTAAGTTTATTAATTTCTACAAAATATCTATATTTCACTAAAATTTTCTATATCAATTCTATACAATAAAATCTAAAAATCTTACTCTCTCTGAAGTAGCTGATTAGTTACTAGGGAATAAAATGACTTGAAAATATCCCCACTAGCAGTTAAAACGTCACCACGTTTACATGAGAACAAGACACCTTTGAAATCAAGTGTCATTAGGTAAGAGTTTGGGCAGCAGCCATGGAGAACTGGCATATTGAGGCCATGGAATTTCAGCAGGCTCCTACAACAAAAGCCATCAGAGCAGTGTCACCCCACTGTCCCTTTTCCATCCTCTGTTTTAGCATAAAACATGGGGAAGAGGGGAGGCAGGAAACAAGTGATGCAGGGCAATGAAACTTATATGTATCTACACCTGTACACTAAAAGCTGGAAGCATGTACTTACATGTTTGATAATGAAACATCCATCCTGAAAAGGAAGCCCATTGTGTAGCTATTTCTGGGTACACTTTAATTTGGGTTAAACTGAGACAAAAAACTACAAATTCATTAAAAGTCTGAATTACAGGAAGTTTTAAATAGTTGGAGTCCTTTTATATACACGTGTCTACCTTTAACAGCCAAGTACAGAGGTCTTATGAGGCTTGCTTTAGAGCCTGTTATAATTAGCACTGTAATTATTTTATGCTAAGTGTTAGAATGCCCAGCAGGGTGTGCGCGGAAGGACTTTAAATGTTTTCTGTAATATGATTTGCAGCATTTACTTGCTTACAACGAGCCTTGCTAAGAAGCATTGGCAGGGTGAACACAGATGCCAAATTAAACAGTCTCAGAGAGGCCCCTCCGTCCGTTTCAGCCTGGAGGCAGGTTCCGCGAGCACCTTGATGGACAGGCTCAGTGACGGTGACTCGTGTCAACCGCCCGGACAATGGTGCTGGATCGAAGAATTCTCTCAACCTTCAGCCCAGCTGAACGTGCTCCCTGGCCCCGATTCCAGGTCTTGCCCTGTTCATAATTCAAAAGGCTGCAGAAATCCTATCTCCTCTCATCTTTAACTAGCGAGACTATATCACCTGCCTCGTTGGAGGAAAAAAACCCTACCATTCATTTATATCTATTTTTTTCATTAAGGTAATAAGGATATTATGTTATTATAAAAGATATTTCAGCCTTACAAAGTTATTTATTTGGGGGAGCCACAGATAGTAATTAACTATTAAACCACAGTGCTTTAGATGTCAGAAGGTACTTGAGAGAGAACGAAATGAGGAACGGAGATGAGATGAAAAAGCAACTCTCATGTAAATCAGTGGGGAAATATGAGACGTGCATGATCCTTTGCGTCATTCATGTCCATATATATGCAAGTGGTTAATGTCCAAATGACAGAAACAATTTTAACTTGTTTTGAATAGCGGCCACCACTAACTTGACCAAATGCAAACATGGCATGATTTGCTCAGTTTCCAACCACTGAAATACCTATTTCCTAACCATAAAAGCTTTCCAGCCAATAGCTCTTCTTGCACGAAAGGTCTGGGGCCTCCGAAATGCTCATTAATGTCAGCGCAGGTGTCCCTGTGTTTTCCCCTCTAAACCATGAACAAATTACGGTCAGTAATATTTGGTCCCCTGGGTAGAAAATTTACAGACCTCTACCAATATTGAACATAAAAAATAAAGTAATGGCAAAACAAATGCTTTACAGCCCAGAACAATATGAAACGTGCTGAATTAAAATTGGTATGTCTCAAGATCAGAAAACTGGGTTCCACACTCAGGTTACCTCCATATTAGCTCTGTGTCCTTGGGCAAGTTACTTATCCTCATTAAGCCTTGGTTTCCTCATCTGTAAAAGACGGTAATATCTATCTCATAGGATTGCATGAGATACACGTGAGAGTTCTTAGCTTAATGCTTGGCCTGTCAGAAGTGTTGAGTAAATAGTGGCCATTCCTATTAAGCATTGCATTCATGCTATTTGGTGTTAACAGCATTTCTTATCCTTGATATTGTCTGGTTGATACACTTTTGGTGAAGTGGGGGGAAAATGGATTGATAGGGAGTCAGACAGCCAGAGAGAAGAAAGTTTGGTTAACATATGGTAGGATCAGATAGTTTTTGGCTAAAAGTTTCTGCTTCATTTGAGTACCCACCTCCCTGAAATCACCTTTTAAAAAAGCAGAGCCGTATCATCCTGCGTTCACATGCAGCTGTGTGCAGCCCGCCTTCCTGGGCGGGGTAACAATATCTGTTATAACAGGAGAAAACCAGGCGTGGTACAAGCAAATCTGAATCTTTTTGGAACAACTGAGATCACTTGAGTTTTCTAAGCTGTGCTGACTTCCTCTGTAATGCTTCCGCAATAACCTTAGTGGTATTCCAAAGCACCAGGTTGGAGAAAGCCTTGGTTTTGCAATTTCCCATCTCTGTGGTGTGGGGAACGTCAAGTCCTGCTGGGCTTGGTTTCATCCGAGGAGGCTGGATTGGATAATTTGTAACGGCTCCTTTAGTTTTAAAATTTAATGATTCTATGACTACATTTAACCTAAAACCATTAAAACACATACTTGAATTTCCAAATTTTTCAAACTACTCAAAATGCCGGTTGAGGGCTCCTTCCCCAAACTTTTGCTATCAAACAAATCAGACCTGGATTCGTGAATGATTTCACTATTTATTCCTCCCCGCCTCCTCCCAAGTCCTTTTCACAACCTAACAGGGCAGTAGGGAGGAACTGTGCTTTATCCTTATGTTTCTACCACTGAGGCTCTGGAAAGTACTCATTTAAATTGAAATCTGTTTACAACCTGACAATGTGACTGTCAGTACATCTAAAGACCAATTGAAAGATAGAAAAAAAGTTACCAATTATTCCTTCTTTATATACGAGTATTATATCTACTTTCCTGGACTTGAAATTAGTTGCCAAACAATTCAAATCAGAAATGCTTTTCAGATTAAGAAAAAAAAAGCTATTATATTATTCAAAGTTTCTCAAAACCCAAATCTATCCTTTAATTCCTAACATTTCAAATGATACTAACATATGCCAAAGGATACCAACTGTTATAAATATGTTACCAAGAAACTGACTTCAAAAAAATATATGATCTAAGTAAAACAGTTTTCAACAGAATCCACAGGAGCTAAAGGAACAAGCAGTCACACCATCTCAAATATAAAAAGGCTAAATGTGTTTGTTTTCCGTTTTATTTTTATCCAAACATTCAAGACAAACTGACTTTCTTTGTTCAGTGTTTATTATTTTACCTTTCCTGAATCAGAAACCAAAAGACTTCAATGAATGAGAGAGTCTAGTAAACAGACTCTTGAACATTAGGGATCAGAACCACTAAACCAGAACCAGAACTCAGAACCAGTTGCATTTTTATCTTTGTCCATTTTTTCTGAAGTCGTGGCCACCATGATTCAATTTCTTTATGTGTAAAAGGGTATGATAACACCAAATACAATCTTACTCCAATTCACACTTAGATGGAACTAAAACGTATTTATAATACACACAACAAGAAGGGCTGAGAAATATGAAAGACAACTGCAGAAGACAGCTGTTCTTCCTGGAAACACTATTACAGTACTTTACTCCACTGATAGTCTATTTGGCCGACCCAATTTGTATAGCTCCAATGATAGATTATCTCTGCCTGATGTCAAAACTACTTGCAAAAACGTTTTTTCTTCTTCAGAGATCTACAAACACATACAATTACCAGACTCAGACTAAACCACCAAAGTAGATTCTTCCATACCACCCAGAAGAATACCAAGCAGTTCCATTCTTGAACTTAACTTTTAAACTCAGTACGTATGTAATAAAAAGGTCAGCACTTCTTTGTAGCTTCCCACACCTAAATGTGTTACAACTCAAACTGTTCTTTGTACCTAATATAGTTTTAAGAAAGCATTACAATAAATATACTCATATAATAAACATGTCTACTTTTTAAAGAAAGGGCTTTGCCTAAATACCAAATTAATCTATGCAATTCCAGGAAAAGATGATACATTTGAAAGAAATGTCTGGAAGACCACAGAAAGCTTACAAAAGTAACATGCAGGCACAGGCATTACTTATGAATACTTGAAATAAGAACATACTCCTCCCCTTATGTCTGAACATGAGCGCACATCTGGAATCCCCCTGAACCACCTGAAGAACTGGGAGCCAAAGTTCACCTTCTACACTTTATCCTGTTCCCTTTCCCCGTAATATTTTCCTCAACACACTAACCTTTTCCTCTTTGAATGCACAGCATTTAAGAGTCATAAAAACGATTTAAGTTTATTGCTCTGTTTCAGTCTTGCCACAGTCTCATTTTCTATTACTTTCCGTTGCATTTTTCATATATTAGAAACTAAATATGTCCTCCTGGGCTGGCTGGGAACCTAACTCCTACTCACAGTTACTTCTATTGCAAAAATGCACTGAGTTCCAAACATTCTACTAATACATTTAAAATATCCACAGACTGATTGGATTGTCTGATTATCTTAACCTACCAGGTCCTTGTAGGAATTAAAAATACTTAAGGAAAGAATCAGGCCCTCCTTGTCATCTGCCCCACATCTGCCCTTTCCCAAAAGGTTCACACTGGGAATTTTCTTCAGGAAATAAGTCAGAAGCTCATTTTGCAAAGCAATTTCTGTCTTGCTGGCGTAATTAATTGCAATTTTATGAAAACATCATCATCATATTCTTGGCTAAATTATAAAATGTTTAGGTTTTTACTATTTGAAAATTTAACAAAAACCCAGCAATGGAAAACAAATCTATTATCACTAAAAATAATGCTACCTGTTTCCCTCAAAATGTGCAAATATCAGCTTTCCCAAAAAAACGTAGTTTACCAAGCAAGAAAGGATGTGCGTGTGTGGGTGGGAACGCACGCACGCACAATCCCAGCACAGGATATTTGTTCTTTCATCTCTGACTAAAAAATACACCTCTAAAAGTATAAATGGACAGTCTACCATATTAAAGCATATATATTTGCTAAAATATCACTTGTATGTTTTGGCAGAAAATAAGACCAAAGCAATAGAACTGGACAAAGTATTGCAATTAAACTACTTACTAATACTTGTTTAAGAGTATTAATACGAAAAGGAAAAAAAGCTTTATTGCCAAGAAATAAAATTGAATGCTTCTAGCTGCAGTTTCAAATGTAGGTTAAGTATATGAAGACATTTGCCAAAATTGTGTGGCTATGATTCCAACACAAGAAACACAAAATTAAAGAGTTGTACAAATATTTGATATTTCCTGAGCTGATGCTGAAAATAACTCACAGGAAAGGGCTGCTGTTAAGATCTAGGAGCCCCAACCCCCACCCTCTGTGCATAATCTTATCGGTGCTATGACAACATGGAAGTGCTCATTAGGGCTATTAATTTACACTTCAATCATTATTAAAATTCAACAATACCACCAGATGGTAAATGCAACCCAAGAGAGCTATCTTCTAGACCAGGTCTGATGATTTAGAACACAACTGCTATAAATGGGGTATAAGACAACTTGTAATGCCATTTCATTTGACAGCTCTTTAAGCCCAGTTTTGTGTTTAAAATGGCAAACAAACATAAAAAATTTAGTACTTTCCTTCATCAGAGATGAGGGCCTACTAATTAAAAACAAATGATTTTGAAGTTTATTTTACTTTGAATTCTGGTGCTTGAGGAAAACCAAAAGATAAATTTGAACCTGTTAAGCGACAGGGACTTCTGGGCAAAGTTTCAAGAGACAGCGCTTCACATTTGCTGACTCCACTTCCAGTCTTCTCACTCCTCCTCAGCCTGCAATCTGGCTTCATCACCCAGAACACCAAAGAAACTGCTCTTATCAAGGTGAGAAAATGACCTCTAAAGGCAAAATCCAGCGGTGAGTCAAATGTCACCACCTCTAGGCATCTTTATGACCCCACTCGGGGTGTAACTCGGCCAAAGCGTGGCTTCATAAAACCACGTTGTCTTATCATTGTCTGCCGCCTCGCCGAACAGAAGCTCCTCTGGAGTAGGCACCCCCTTTCACCTCTGAATGCACACTGCTTCACAGATGGTCAATATATTTTGGAATAAATAAACGGAGGGTGTGCTATGTTACCTAGGAAAACCCAATTATCATACGTTTTCTTGGAAGTGCTTCCAGGAAGAAGAAACTAAAACAGAGGAAAAACCTGGAATGATTCCGGAGAAATTTTTTCTTGGTTATAGAATCAAGAAATCTGCTACAATTTCAAGAGAAAAAAATCCAACATTTGGATACTATTTTGCTGACCTGTCCATAACTCTTTAATAAAGGCCTATATTTTCAGAATTTCCTTATGGAAATCAAACTTCTTAACAGTAGTAACTGAGCACTTATCACCTGCATACAGTGAGAGAGAAAGGCCCACTGCCCCCTAGTTGTTTTAGATTTACTATGCCTGGAATCTTTGGGGAAAGAGAGCTCATAACTGTACCCAAAACGCACCAGAATAATCCAGAGTGGCTCACAATCTTACTTCCATCAAAAGTGCTTTTGGGAACCCAGAGCAGGGACCCAGTGATGACCTAAGTAGGACACTTAAAAGTTACTGTTTCTATGTCCATGGAACTCCCTTTACCCTCCTTCATCTACAGATTTGGGCAGGTCTTCCTTCCTCACTCGGGGGTTTCCCAATGCCGCTCCTTAACCCATCCAGCCCGCCCCCAATTTCTTTTACTCACTTTTCCTAGGGATCAGAAGCTCAATTAGCAGTATCACGCGGTTAGTAAAGGAGAATGGGGAGGGTAAGAGGAAAGGGACCGGAATAATAAAGAGAAAGGGAGGGAAAGAAAATCCACTGCATATGAAATCCCAACCATCAACCTTTCCTTTCTCCTTACCATTCCCGAAGCTTCCGATTTTCTCACAGCAAGCCCCCACTTTCCCATTCTTCTTTAGTCAGCTCACCCTTTCCACAAACCCTGCTGCCTCAGACCCAGTAGCTTTGAATCTCTGACATCCTGGTGCTCAACCCCACCCTGGTCAACTCTCCTGCCTCAGCCCAAAGAAGTGCTGAGAAGAATTCACCTGGGAAGGAGAGGCCAGGATAGTAATGGTTAATATAATTTGGGGGCTAAACTGGGACCCTTACCACCATTACCAAAACTGTTTCTTTGGGAAATACACTCTGAGTTTCAAATTATCATGAACTTATGGAAAACACAACCCTATTTGGAATTGGGGACTGCCTACAATTATTTTCTGATAAACTATAAACACGTTATAAATTTGTAAATCTTAAGCTAGTTCATGAAACATCTACATTCTAAAAAAAGGTGACCATATGGACTGCCCCCAAGCTCGCCAAATGTCTGTTTGATCCAGAATCTAGTTGGTTAAACTATGTAGACCCTGTAAACTAGTGAGACCCTATAAACCAGTCCCCTAGGTAAGATCCAGACTCTTCTCTGAGGGCTGAGAAACTGTTAGACACTCTTCCGACTCACTCGAGCAGAAAAACCTTACACATGGTTCGTTTGCATTTTTTTCTTATCATTTTAGGACCCTAGGCTTAGTTTTTGAATTAATTACTCCAAGGAACAGGTCTATAGTTTCAACAGCCAGACTACCAAAAAGGTTTTTGAAATGTATGCCCCACTTCTCATTTACCTTATTTTAGGATGTCCAGCTACCCTCCTCATGAAGACCTGGATTTTGCTTTCTCCATCTATTCAATGTTGTTTACAAAAAAATACAACCTCCCGGGCAAAACTGTTTATCTGGTCCTATGACTGCAGGCTTTTGATTCAGCGGGCACATTTTAGGAGTCTCAAGCCTGATTAGGGTTTCCTGCTCCAGGCCTAAAGAAAAATCTCTGTGGAAAGCTAAATTCAAAAGCAGAGCTCAGCCACCTTACTTGATGGCCTGCAACCTGTGCCCTTGAAAAAGAACCTTCCTTATGAACGCCACCCAGCGGCGCTGGCTGCCTACATTAACCCATTCCAACCTGGTTTCCCCCAACCGAGCAGCGAAGCCCCTAATTGTATAAGAAGCCTATCAAATAAAGCACAAGTTCCAGCAGTTTACCACTTGCATTAGAGAAAATGACAAACCTTTAGTGTACAAGTAATGTCTGTCTGGCCCCTAAGTGTTACCTGGAATGCTGATGTGCAGGCCCAAGTTGCCGCTGACCATCTGGAGCTTCATATGGCTCTTCTACCTCGTACACGTTGGCATCGGTGTCCTCCATGCTGCTGGAATTCTGCCATTCCAAGTCTGGAATGTTCCCTTCAGCCGTAATAAATGGTAAGTTCTCATACTCTGGTATTTCCTCATAATGTTGTATATTTTCATACTCAGGTGCACAGTCACTTGTAACAGATTTGCAAAGCACCTGAGACGTTGCCTCCCTGGAGAGCATTTGGTCATCCAGAGACTCAGCTCTTGGTCCATGAGTCGCGCTGGTCTGGCCTCGAGACTTCTTCCTCTTCTTCTGGGATTCCAAGCTGTAGTTATCTGCAGAATACGCTTTGATGGGTTTATTTCTCTTTTCTTCTCCTACCAACAAGCCATGCCAATCACTTTCAATCCCTTGCCGACCCCCACTTGAGAGGTTGCCTGCAGTTGCGTCTCCAAGTTGGTTACTCTTGGACCAGAATTTCTGGAAGTCACTCTTCATGAAACAGATGGACAGCTTCATGTTGAGCAACTTCTTCAAAGAGTTTTTCTTTTGCGTGTCTTTGCAAGGCTTGGTGCACCTTTCGACATCCACAGCAGATAGTGATTTTGCTCTAGGCTTGTTTAGGGGAGGGGAAGGCTCACTATTAGAGGTTATGGTGACAGACTTTAAGGATTCTGGGTTCCCTGAAAAAGGTAAAATGGGATGAGGTAATTTCCACACTGGCTTTTCTGAAGTCCGTTTGGGCATATCAAAGGAGGATGATATACCATGGTTTTGGGCACACAATGGTCCGAGGCGGTGTCTTTTGGGATCATTTTCTGAATTTTTTTCTTCGTTTGAGGGATATGAACTTTTCTCCACAAGCTCTTCTGAGGCAGCCTTTTTAAGCACTCCTGCAGCAGGCAAGCTATGTCTTTGAGGTTTTTTGGGGACAATTTTTGAGGAACTTTCATCTTTTATTGTAGATTCCTTTTGCATGTGAGGGACAGGCACTCCCAGGTTACAGGCAGTAGGCAAATGCTTGTTGCAAGTAAATTTCACCTGCTTAGGCAGGCTCATAGATAGAGAACTGCATCTTAGAAAACTGGCCGCTTTGTCTACAGCAAGTGACATACTAGAACCACCTACTATCCTGCTGTCAGAACTCAAATTAGAGTCTATTTCTAAAGGAGGTGTCACTTTTCCAGAAGAATATGTTTCATGACACATGGCTTTCTCTGAACCAACGAAGTTTTGTCTGTCGCTGTTGGAGTCCGCATTCAATTCAGTTTTACTTCCTGGCTTCACTTTGCCCACCTGTTCCTGGTTACACAAATCATTCTGACAAAGAACACTGATTTCATTGTTTTTCAAACTATCTTCATAAAGACAAGAAGAGTTACTGTCTAAATTCTCTGGTTCTTCAGTAGTTTCACTAGGAGCATCTACATGCTTCTGGCGTAACAGGCGAGCAGCGCGTGTCTTCCTGGGCTTGGGAGTTGGAAATTTGGGGCTATATGGTACTAAGTGAATTTCTAAGGGACCGAGATCTTTGATGTTTGATTTACTAATTCCATCTGAAGAGAAAAACGTATTTCTTTTACCATTCGCCAGAGCTTCTTGTTCAGATGAATGAAAGCAAATATTGCTTTTTTCTCTGTGGTCCTGACAAGTTTCAAAATTCTGAAATTCACCAGTAGGATGTTGTAGATGGCAGTGGTGATCAGGAACTTTTTCGAAGTTGGACAGGGAAGGTGACACGTCTGCAAAGTCAACTCTGAACTGTCTGCTGGGATTACAGCCATCATTCATTTCTGGGTTGTCTGTGGATCTGTGTTTCTGTGGGGAAATAAAAGGTGACGCTCGTTGTGTTAAAACGTCCTTGAGCTTATCTTCTAGGATGCTTGCCTTTAAAACGACTCCACTCTGGCTCTTACCAGTTTCACCGTTAGAATCACATTTACTCCTTGTTTTTATAGCAGAAGAAGAGTCATCAATTTTACTATTTTCTAAATTTTGAGGCATTTCTAAGGGCTCTAAGACAAGCTGCTTTACACATAAATTCTCTCTATTCCCAAGTCTATGGATACACTCAGAATTGCAGGAACACACTGGTAAAATACAATCATTGCTCTGATGCCCCACATTTTTACAAGTAGAGTTGTCAGTGCTTTCAGGTAATTCTTGTTTATGCTCTTCCAGGTTCACAATGATTTTCTTTGATGGTGACTGCCCGATGTCGCGAACAGGTAAGCCCTTCAGAACTTTTGGCTTCGGGGCTATTGCTGGTTTGGTTTTCTTTGTTGACTGTGGAACACTAGAAATCACAATATCGGGTTTGGGTGCAATAGGAGGTGGAGCTGGCTTATTATTTGCCACCACAAACTTTGGTTTGGGGGCCACTGGTGGCTTCTTAATCTCTAGAAAGAAAAAAAATAATTTGATGACAAACCAAAGTACAAGATGATAAACGATTAAATTAGATAACTAACTTTTGACAATATGGTGAACTTCCATTTTACTAGATAACGTTACATTAGATAGAGTCAATATTCGTCTTATAAAATTCCTTAAATTGCCCTTCAATTCCAGTATACAAAGCTTTGGATATGTTGTACATTTCTTAATAAATCCAATACAGTTTTTCTTCTAACTTTGGAAACAGATTACCATATCTTCAGACAACATTAAATGAAGTAATTGGCCTCTGCTTAGAGCCTGAATAGCAGGAGAAAATATGCCAGCTCATTTGCTAAGTGCTAAGAATTGAATTTGCCTAAGTTATATGTAAGACACAACTCTTTAAGCTTCTCATAAGAATAAGCAGTATTCTTCTTCCTCAGTGATATACAGTAGAGGTGTATAAAAGACTTTTATCAATAATCTATGTCACTAACACCCCAAAACAATCTTAAAAGGAAAGAAAGAAATCAGAAAATTTCCAAACTTAAAACTAAAAAGTAATTCTTCTGTATTACTTGAGGCTCATAATAAAGTTGATATTTCTCTGTGCAAGCGTTGTCAATTGGGAATTTTCATTGTAATCCTTCACAGAATTTTATTTTTTTAAAATTCACATATCTAGGCTGTACCCCAGGTCTAATCATTCACTTTCTGGGGATAGAGCCTAGATGTCTGTATTTCTTTTAGGTTTCACAGGTAATTATGCTCTGTACTCTTTATTAATAACCACCTTTCTAGTGCATTTAAAAGATGACCACAACTTCTAGTGTAGCAATTCTTCCTTGACATAAAAAGTACTTAAGGAGCTAGATTTGTACAGGCCTGCTCCTAGCCTACAGAAACCTAATGAAAGCTTTACACAAAAGACCTATAAAATGGTCTATACAGAGCCTGAACATCAGGTTCTTTTTAGTTCTGTGTAAGTTTTTCCACCTATACTGTCACTTTATCACAGTCATACTTCCCAAGGAGACTTGCGATAAAATATTTTATCTTATACTTCTTACTCGTATACTTATAGTTTGTTCCTCCAATAAGATCTAATGCTTAATAAAAACTTAATTTACTGAAAAACATAAAAAGAAACCTCTCAAAATATGTTCGGAACATTGTTTAATTATTTGAATACACAGAGACTTTGACACTTCATTTGGTGATTAATTTCTTTTCAACAAAGGAAATTAGTCACATTTGGGAAGATATTACATGGAACTGAGTTTAAAAAAAAAAAAGAGTAGGGTGCTCTTTTACAAACCAACGAAGAATTTCCCAAATCCCTAACATTATGCGTTCGATAAAGATCACATAGCAGATGCCTTCTCACTAAATATAAGGTTGTAATAAAGAAGACAATGAAATATCTTCAAAATAACTTAATACAAATTCCCAAAGCTATACAATTTTAGTTATCTGTCCAATCAGCATATTAGTTTGGTTTTTTTGGGGGGTGGGGGCAGAAAAAAACTGTTAAGACCTTCAAAGCCTAATGATAAAACTGGTGTAATGGTCTATTAAATTCAACTCCTGATCTATTAAGTCTTAAAAGAAAGGATGAATGCCCTAGGCTTCTTCCTAACCTCCCATCTTACTAAAGATAATGAAAACTGACAGACTGTCATGTTGATTTCATTTCTGTAACCATTCTTTAAGCATCATACCGCTGGGAATTTTGAAGGAATAAAAAAAATCCGTTTTGCAAGATGGAAAGAGTTCTGGAGATTGACTACACAGCAATGTGAATGTACTTAACACTACTTAACTGTACACTTAAAAATGGTAAAGAGAATAAATTTATATTTTTGTATTTTACCACAACTAAAAAAATAAAAAATAGAACCCATTTCATCAAATTAATCTTTACTTTTTGAATCTTGCAGCTTTGTCAGAGGCTTCTGGGTCATTTAACCACTCAATTTTTGCTTTTTGGTTAAATTGTTTTTTACGCTCTGCTCCTGATTTTAGCCTTTTCTTTAAATGTGGTTTGTACATGAATCTGCTTCCAACGGAGCAGTGGTTGATTCCCAACAAATGTAACCCAGCATTATGTACCTAATGCCATCATTGAATTAAAGAAATAAATGGTGAACTTTGGCTCACCACTGCTGGTTAACCATGTATTGGAGGAAGTCAAAACATAATTTGAAGAGCTGGCTAACCTGTGTGCAGATGTGGCTGCCTCAGTTTCTCTACTTGTAAATGAGGGAGTTGAACCGAACTCTAAAGCCCATATATGATTCTTAGATACTTGCTTCAGGAGAACACTTATATTCTCCAGCCTCTTTGCCCTGCATGATTTTTCTTCAATCCAAGTTTGTCTCCACCACTGGAAGGCAAGCTCCAAGAGGGCAAGCACTTTGTCTCTTTGCAATGTCACCAATGGTGAATATAGGGCTCTGCGAATAGTCAGAGCTGCCAACATACACATACTCTTTAATATGTCTCAGTAACAGGAAATTTCTTTAAAAAAAATATCCACTTTAATGTAGAATAATATTTTGAAAAGTTAGCAGGAATCAACTTCAATAGGATTACTGAATAAGTTCTTAATTATTAGAAGGAACAAGTGTTCAACTAAGTCACTGGTACAGCAATATCTGAATTCTTTCATTATTATTATCATTATTTTTTCATGGCTCTATTTTGAAAGAAACACAACTCAAAAAATAACAAGCTGTTATATTATGGTCTGCTCCAATGTCAAACTCTTGAAATAAGTACACGACATTTGGAAATGAATCCAGCACCTTTGGATCTTAATACTGTATCAACAGTCAGACCCAAAGCTTTTTAGAGCAAAGCAGCAAATCTGTTATTTACACAGCTGTTTGGCTCCAGGGAAAAATAAGGTAAGAAAGTAAAGCACTAGTACCATTTTACTATTACAAACATACTGTCATCTGTTACACACAGATGGCTGCAGTTCACGTGTACACTTTCTTCCTTATTGGACCAGCCATAAAGCAAAGCACAGGCATTAATGAGACAGTGAGCTGTACAAGTTCAAAAAGACAGACAACATACACCTATTATTATCTCTCCCTTTAAATAAAATGGTTAGAATAATTCTAAAATCTCTAGTATGGGCCTACTTTCACAGGTGCAAAAAAAATAAAGCAAGCTCTATACTTCAGGAGTAGTAGAACTTAGTGTTCTACAACATTTCTCTTACACCCTTAAATTAAGCCAACCACCCCAATACCACTCATCAGTTTTTTTATAAACAAACATCCCCTCCCCAAATTGCAAATAACTTTCCTAAAGTTTTAACGAATTTGATTATTGTTCCAAAAAGCATAAAGAGCTTGTAAGAATGATGAACACATAATTTCATAATACGGTGGAAATAAAACCCAGTTCTTTTCCATATTCTCCATGTAGACATGAGAAAATTAAAATAAATCTTAACAGATGGGTGAACAAAAAAGTAGTTAATGCTTCTTAGCAAGCCATGTTAAAAACCAACTAACTCAGCTAAACACAGGAAATGTCCCTTTTTTAAAACACCACAAAAATGTCTGTGGACTTCTTTAATTGTAAAGTTGATAAAATATAAAAATAGCTTGCATTATTTTAGGGTAATTCAAATGAAAGAATCATAAATTTCCAGACTGAGCCCTAAATCAGGTTTACATATTTAAATGACAAATTAAATGCTTCTGTATCTGTTCATTATAAACTGTTAGGACTGGAATTGAAAACTGATACATATAAGGTATTTTTTCTACTTTGTGCTTGACACTCCAAAAGAGGGGAGAGCTAAAATTGGCTGGAAGAATTTAAAAATTTCCAAACACTTTACATTTAAATTAATTAACCTAGTTCAGTAACAAAGAAAACTTGAACAAAGCTGAGGCACATAAATTTAGGATGAAGATAATTCACTTCAAGTAGAAAGCTTCCCCTTGGTAAGGAAAAGAGTTTATAAATAACATAACTTCAACAGTTGTACGGGACATACCTCCAATATAGACATACAACATCCAAAAGAAAAGATCCACAACTTCTTCAGGAATACTAGTACAGGAATACTTCACCCTTTGCTTTCTTATTCCTATTGGTTAACTTTTTTCCTAGTTAGTTGTAATCTGATTACATCCACGTAGCAATGCCACACTCCAATATATCTAAGCTTTAGAAATAATACAAATCGGCACATTTCGAGTGCTGCTTGACAGTTTCAAGTTGCAGGAATTTAAAACAAATGCCAAGAAAAGCAAAGAAAATTTAATCTGATACTTAAGTGCTGATTCTAGAAGTAACTTTGAGGGTTAACTTTACACTATTTTACTGTAAAGTTTCTAATGCAAGTTTATTTCTTTCAATGTGGACAAAACAAAGAAAAAAAACCTTAATACATTATCAAGCTGTGGTTTACAAATTAACCTATGCTCTTATGAAGTGAATTTAACAAAACTTTAGTAATTATTATGGAAAATAGGAACTGTTCCTTAAAGAATGTTTGGAAATATAATGTCCAGAATTGCTCAAAATATCACACAAAGGTAAACATAGACTGTCATTTGGATGAAGGGAAAGGACTATGGGAGGTAGACGGAAAATAAGGCTGTTTACACTAACCAGGTAGGAACAAAAATTTTAAAAATCCGTAATAATTGGGTGAAGACGAGCAAAAAAATTGCCATAGGTAATTCTATTCCTCTCCTCAGGTAACGGGGAAATCCACCAGGATAGGAGTAACAATGTCTAAACCTCTTTATCTAGGAAGTAACAAGAGTCAGGATTTCCAGTCGATACTGGGTTGAAAGCGACTCAGCACAGTCGAGTTCAACGCTCCGGGAACACTGCCCTTTCCCAGAATAACCGATTTCTTAACATGGGAATCTAAACTATTTTCACACGCAAAGTCGAAGTCACTCAAATTTTAGGAGAGACAAGCAAACGCCCTCTTTACATTTCGCGTTTCACCTGGTGCAAAGAGCTCCCAACGCGGGTCTCCTTTTAAAGGCAGGTCCCAAGAGATCCACGATTTCCAAACAGCCTCTCTTGGCAGGAAGGGACGACAAAATGCGGCAGCAAACGCAGTCTGCTCCGCACTTGCCACCGTCCTCGGGAAAGGTAGAAGGAACACCGCCAACCCACCCCAGAGGGAAAAGTTGTTCCACAGCCCAAGAGTAGCAGCGCTCGTTACAAACTTTCCTGCGGCAGCGCGAGTGCCGTCACTTACCGGCGGCAGAAGTCATGATTCCCCCAGCAGCTTGCTTCCCCGCTCGCCCCCCTCAATCCATGCTTCCCTTACAGTCCATTGTTTCAAGAGTTTGGGCAGAAAAGAAAAGCCCCCGCAGCGCCCACATTTCGTCCCGCGGCCCCGCGGCGCAACCGAAGCGCGGCACAAAGGATGTAGCCGGGTCTACGGACCCGGCGGCTTTCCCGAGCGCGAGCCGCAGGCGGCGGGCACGAGCAGTGTTCACCGCGACTCAGCCGGCGCGTGCCCCTCTCGAGCTCTAAAAAAAAAAATCAGTGCTCCAGGCGCCCCCTGCCAGTCGTAGCAGTAAAAGGCGGACAAAGGCCCTAGGCTCCTCCAATCAGAGGGCTCGAGCTTCATCTCGCTCCTGCCCCTCCCGCCCACACGCTCATCCTCTGCTCCAATAAATAGGTCTAGAAAGGGGGCGTGGGCTGCGAGGCATGCTGGGAATTGTAGTTTTCTAGACACACGGGACCAGCAAAAGCAGACGCCTGGGTGCCGCCTGTTCCCCCGCCTTCATTTCCCATCGTGCTGAAGCGGGTGGCATGGCGGAGAAGGATGACACCGGAGTTTGACGAAGAGGTGGTTTTTGAGGTAAGGGGAAAATGGCGGTGGATGTGGATTGCCTTTGTTTGAGAAGGATGAGAGGGAAGGCGAAGGGCCGATCCCGGGGCGAAGGATCGGGTGACGCTCCTGCCAGCCTAAGTCACCGAATCTCGGCGATTTCTGGGCCTAGTGTTGGCTGCAGCCTGACAGGTGTAGCCCGAGACGCCCTCCCGCAGCCGGCCTCAGTCTCCGGCTGGCTCAGAATTCCCAGCCAGGCCGGTGGATTAGAGCCCTGCCTGTTTCTTCCCCGAGGACCGACACGCCTGGCTGGGGCGGGGCCCAATCGTGCATTTTTGGATACTCACCGATACAGCTTAGCTTCTCCCTTTTTCGTCCTCGATTTTTTGGATCATTATCTAGAAGTGCCTCAGGTCCCTGTTCCTGGTCGAGGCGTGGCTCTCGGAAAGAACGCAGCAGGTGCCAGTTTTCTAACACGGTTTAAAATATGTGGGGGACCTACTGTGAGTGATTGGGGCCGGGCCGTCTCAGCATGTAGGTTCAATTCTTTTGTCCTTTGCTGTTTCGCTAAGTGTAGCCAGTTTGATTCAAGGCTCCGGGTGTGAGTGCTTTTGTGTGGGACTATTTTTAAGACGTTCTCTGCCATCTTGAACGAAAAAAAAAAAAATCAGGCGAGTGTTTTTGTTGCTGTTTGTCTATCAGGCACAGGTGAAAACTCGCTACCCCTATATAGATGTGTTGAGTATGTGTATGTTTTACGTTCACACATCTAATTATATTTTAAGAAAAATTTAAATGATATGGCCCATTCCGTACAATGGGAGAGCTAGGCACTAAACAGTAAAGAATGATAAATGTTGAAATAGGTACAAACTGTCATTGGAGGGTTGATTTGGAAACCGCCGTCGGTTCTTGTTAGCCTCCGAGAAGCTACGCCCAGTAAATGATATCCGAAGTGAATCTTGAATTATGAATCGGATTAGGAAGGAGGGAGAAAATGCATCCTCACAGGGAGAGAGAACTGAGTATGCCAACGCTGGGAGGGGTGAAAGTACCTGGTGTGGAGTTTTCAGGGGTTTGAGTATGGGAGTGTCGTTACATAAAGTGGTTTGATGTGGCTAGAAGGTAGAAGTAGTTGAAGGTAGGGCTGTTTTACCAAAATGAAGTCTGGATTCGAGGAGCTCACTCAAAGGGAAGACAACCGCCTGCATTTTGGAAATGAGAAGAAATAATGGAATATTGTAATAGCTTGGACACGTACTTATAAGGTAAAATCAGAGACAGTTACAGATTCAATGTGGGAGCTAAAGAAGAGACAAAAATCTGGGTGGCTTGGATTTCTAAAGGAAGGAAACTGGATGGGTGTTATTTTTTTGCCCTATTATTTTCTTGGAGATCTGAATATAGTAGTAATAAATGCTCAAAGAACACTTAATTGTAGAAAATAAGCCACAAAATTTAAATCATTCGTTATCTCCTATGGTACCATCCAAAGACGGCCACTGTTAACATTATAGTATGTGTTCTTACAGACTTTTCTATGCAAATACATGTCTGTGTGTGATATTATTAACACAAAAGATATCATACCACATAGAATTTTGTATGAATTTTTCACTTACATTTATCATGAGTCTTTCCTATTCATTATCCTTTGAAAACATTATTCATAACATAATATCCCCTTATGAATATGTATCATAATATAACTATTTTCCCTTTATGGAATGATTATATTGTTTCAAGATACTATTGTAATCAACATTGAGATAAGTCCATCTTTAATTGCAACTCTGAATTTTCCTTAGAATAATTTCTAGAAGGGAAAATAGTGGGTGAAAGGGTGAACATTTTTTTTAAGACTTATGCAGAAAGGTTGTACCAATTCACATTTCCATTAGGAATAAGAGTATTAGTTTCACTACATCCTCAGCAACAGCATTATTAGTCCTTTACTCTTTGCTAATTTGCTAGGGAAAAAATAGCATTCCATTGTTCAAATTTACCTTTTGTGTGTTTATTGGAGCCATTTTTATTTCTTTGCTTGAACATTTCATGGTTTTTACCCATTTTCCTATTGGATGCTAGCTTCTTAAAAATTGATACATGATTTATTCATGTTATTTTTAGATTTGATTTATTTGCTCGTGTCATGTGCATTAATTTTATTTCAGCAGAATAGTCTATGAAAAAGGCACAAGTCATAAATATGCATATTGGTGAATTTTCACATATGAACACACCCATGTAACAGCATCCAGATCAAGAAACTGAGCATCACCAGTATACCAGAAGCTGTCTCTTGCTCTCTTCCAGTCACTTCTGCCCACTCCAAGGATAACCACTATTCAGACGTATAATAACTTAACATGAGTTTTGTCTATTTTTATAGTGTACACACTGTGCAATTCCATTTCTGTATGCCCTTTTTTTGTCTGATTTTTTTGCTCTCTGGTTTTGTTAGATTCATCCATATTGTCATGTAAACATTTTTTTTTTTTAAACTTTCATTTATTTAAGTGTGTTTTCCAGGACCCATCAGCTCCAAGTCAGGTAGTTGTTTCAGTCTAGCTGTGGAGGGTGCAGCTCACAGTGGCCCATGTGGGGATCGAACTGGCAACCTTGTTGTTAAGAGCGCTGCGCTCTTACCAACTGAGCTAACCGGATGCCCCCATGTAAACATTCTTTTTAATTTCTCCGTAGTATTCCACGTGAACATACGACAATTTTAAAAATCCATTCTACTGTTGATGGTTTGGGTAGTTTCCACTTTGAGACTATTATGAATAGGGCTACTGCAGACCTCTTAGTGTATGTGTTTTGTTGAACATGTGTTGGGTATGTACTTAGAATTGCTGAGTCGTGGGAAATGCATAGGTTCACCTTTTGTAGATATTGCCAAGTGTTATTCCAACATGGTCGTATCAATTTATACTCCTACGAGCAGTGTTTATGAAGTCCGGTTGCTGTCCATCCTCACCAACATTTGCTAATTTTAGTCTTTCTTTTTATCATTCTGGTGGGTGTGTACTGGTATCTCCTCTTGACTTTAATTTGCATTTCCCTGATACGGAAATTAAATCTTTTTATGTGTTTGTGAACCCATGTATCCTCTTTTGTAAATACAATAATTCAAGTTTTTTAGCATGTTTTTCTATTGGGTTATCTCTTTCTCTTACTGATTTGAAGGAGTTCTTTACATGTGCTGGATACAAATTCCTTTGTTGAATATATGTACTTCAAATATCTTATCTCAGGATATAGAAAGAGATCGGAAGCTGCCGGATTCGTTTAAAAGGCAAGCAATAAAAATGTTCCTGGGCCGGCCCGGTGGCTCAGGCGGTTAGAGCTCCATGCTCCCAACTCCGAAGGCTGCTGGTTCTATTCCCACATGGGCCGGTGGGCTCTCAACCACAAGGTTGCCAGTTCAACTCCTCGAGTCCCGCAAGGGATGGTGTGCAGCGCCCTCTGCAACTAAAATTGAACATGGCACCTTGAGCTGAGCTGCCGCTGAGCTCCCAGATGGCTCAGTTGATTGGAGCGCATCCTCTCAACCACAAGGTTGCCGGTTCGACTCCCGCAAGGGATGGTGGGCTGTGCCCCCTGCAACTAGCAACGGCAACTGGACCTGGAGCTGAGCTGTGCCCTCCACAACTAAGACTGAAAGAACAACAACGTGAAGCTGAACAGCACCCTCCACAACTGAGATTGAAAGGACAACAACTTGACTTGGAAAAAAAAAAGGCCTGGAAGTACACAGTGTTCCCCAATAAAGTCCTGTTCCTCTTCCCCCCCCCAAAAAAAAAATGTTCCTGAGTTGGAAGATTCACTATAAAGATGTCAGATCTCCCCAAATTAATCTATAGATTCAAAGCAATCCCAATCAAAATCTCAGGAGGTTATTTTTTAACTGAAATTGACAGGGATTCTAAAATTCATTCAGAAATACAACCAACCAAGTATTCTTAAAGGAAATCTTGTAGGGAAAGTAATCTTAAAGGAAAATACAGCTGGAGGGTTTTAGTCTATCAGCTACTAAGACCTATTATAAAGTTATAGTAATTAAAATAATGTATTGGCACAAGAATGGTCAAAATGACCAGTGGAAAAGAGAGCAAAGATTTATTACAAAGGCAATATGGTAGTTCAGTAAATGCCAGGTTAACTGGACATCCATGTGGAGGAAAAATATGTTGACTTTGATACAAAAACAAGTTTCAGATGGATGAGAGATCTAAACGCAAAAGGTAAAATAAATCTTTTAGAGAAAATATCTTTGTGCCCTTGGACTAGGCAAGTATTTCTTTAAAATCCCTAACCATAAAAGAAAAAGGTTTAATTGTATTATAATAAAGGTAAGAGCTTCTCTTCACTGAAAGACACTATTAAGAGATTCTTGCTGAAGACAGACCAGTGTGGTCAGACATCACTTGGAAGATGGTAGAAGATGAGGAACCAAATACTGAGGGTGATCAGATGTGGAGGCTGGGAATTAGCAGAGTTCTTACTAATACTAGATTTTGCAAGAAAGTGCACAGATGGGCTTAGGAGATGGTTCTGGAGTTTGACTAAAGTTTAGTCAAGCAAAGACTCTTTGTCAATAACCAGGGAAAAATTCTAAGTGGCTTAGAATTCAGGCTTAAAGACTATCTCATTTGCAGGTTGGGGAAAATATAAACCTCTTCAGGGAGAGTAAATTATTTTTAGAAAAGGGGAGTGAATGGGTCCTTAGAAGACTAGATGGAATATAGGTTTGTGACAGTTGGTCTGAGTGTGTAGGCTTCCAGCCTCTCCTGTGATAAAAGTCAATCTTGTCTGGTTGATGAAACTCCTGCAAAAGATTATTTATGACAATTGAGTTCCTTTTGGGAAGATTTGTCTTTAGGCAGATAAGGGGAGTTCAGAGAAATCCTCTCCCTCCATTTGCTGTTTTTCAAGTGCCCATAGCTCAAAATAATACGCCAAAAGGCATATTTGGGGGTGGTATATTCTGCTACCCTTCAGGAATGATCTGTATCTTGAAGGTATAGCTAAATTGGCCCTTAAACTGTCTTGGCCTTTGCTGGGGGTAAGGGGAATGGATGCTGGTCTACCAATTCCATTTCTTTTATGGTGATTGCTCAGTTCTAGTTTTCTATTTTGGGGGATACTTTAATAGTTTGGTTTTTTTTTAATTTTTTATTCTGAAAGGCAATGTAGTATAGTTGTTAAAGTAGTAGAATCTGGAGCTACACAGCATGAGAATCCTATTTACAGTATTTATTAGTTAATGTGACTTTGAGTAGTTTACTTCTCTATGTTTTAGTTTTCTCAATAATTAAATAGAAATAACAGTACCTATCGCATAGAGCAGTTGTATTAAATGATTTAATGTAAGTGAAGTACTTACTAGGTGAGTGCCTGGCACATTGTAAGCATTCAGTAAATGTTAGCTATTATCAAATTTTTCCAGAAAATTGCTTTTTATCTACGTTTTCAAAACTATTGGTATCAAGTATTCTTAATTGTTTCTCAGTTTTTAGTTTCATAACACTAATTAGATCTTATTACTTACGTTTATTTATGCCCTCTCTGTTTATGTTACATAGAGTTGGCCATAGTATTGACTTACCAGATAGATTTTTCAAAGAACCAGTTACTGGTTTTGTTTGGTCAGCTCTGTTGAGGGTGTTTATGGTTTAAATTTTTTTTAATTAAAAATTTTTTACTTTCTTTAATTTCCTTCTGCTTTCTTTGTGTTTATTTTACTGTTTTTTTTCCTAGCTTCTTGAGTGAAAAACTTAAATACTGAAAATAACTTGTAAGGTTATAAATTTTCCTATGAGTACTGTATTGGCTGTATCATGAGTTTTAAAATGCAGTTCGTAATTTCCATTTTGATTTCTTTAGTCCTTGATTTATTTAATATCCGGTGTATGCGTAAGGGATCAATGTTACTGTCAGTAATGATTTTTCTCCATGTGCCCTTCCAGACCCATAATTCCACCCTGATCATTATGGAATGCATCACCTGTATTCCCTTGTCCTATGGATACCATTTGGTTTCAGCCAATGAGAAGAACCTGCAAATCCAAGGTATCTTAGTCAGCTCAGGCTGCTATAACAAAAATACCATCGACTGGGTAGCCTATAAACAACAAACATTTATTTTTCACAGTTCTAGAGGCTGGGACATCTAATCTTATCCATGTGGCTGTTGTAGGTCACCAATTTTTAGCCTGCAGTGTGGTTTCCTTCCTATTCACTACTCCATTACTAAGCCAGTGCAACATATTACAGTTTTGTTGAGTCAGTCCTACTAATAGGTACCAAGGTCTATATCAGCTATAGATCCTAGTACAGAAAACAGAAACCCCTCTATCTACTATAAACAGGAAAAGATTTAATACAGGGAATTAACTGGTAAGAATATTGTTGGAAGGGCTAGAAGATCAAGCTCTATCAAAGATGTTAATGCTCATGAAGCCAAAAACACATGATCATGAGCATAGCTATAGCCCAAGAAACAGGAAGTCGTCACATCTGCCTCTCAATAACCTACGAAGATGATACTCAGAATCGAGCCAGTGTCTCTACCACAACTGCCTCTGCTTTATCAGGAAGCGGAGAATATGTATTGGAATACTGCTTTTGAAACATTTTGCCTCCACAGCTGTATTCAATAGCACTCCCTCCCCCTCAAAAAAAAGCAGCAAGAAGTGAACCTCAGCTTTTTTCCCCCACCTTCTAGATCTCTCATGAGTGTACCTAATTGGGGGAGCCCTAGCTGGAAGATAATCTGGGAAATGCCACATTTAGCTTTCCCATTTCTTTAATACAAGAAGTACACTAGAAGGAAAGAAGGTAGAATGGATGTTGAACAAACCAGTCCACCACATCCATCATTGTACCTAACCTCTCCTCCCCTAAGAAAATGTAACTGGCATATTTTTGGTATATTTGGTATAACACAGTTACTGTAATGATTTTCAGAGTCAGAAATCAGACTCATGTCTTAAGACTTACTCAGAGTTATATGCTGCATTAAAATTAAAAATTTTAAATCAATCAGTTTTGGAAAGTGTTCCAACCACATTCTTTCCCTATATAATAAAACTCCTTTGAAGTATAATACAATTTCTTGGGTTATTAGTTAATTCGACTATCTTTTCTTCTAATTTTGGTCTTTTGTATCTCCTTCCAGAGGTTAGCTTTTGAGTCCTACTCTGGGAAGACTAGGGGTGGACTGAAGGGTGGTGTAGTGGAGGAAGCAAGAAAGGGAAGGAAGAGGGAAGTTCTCAGGCCCAGTTCCCAGGCCTTGCCCGAGACATCTGACCACCTTCATTGCATCAGGGCTGGAGTCCCTGTGTACCTTCCCAGTTAATTCTGTTCTCTTGGAGCCTAATGACTCCAAGAGGCTGAAGTGGGAAAGACAGCGTAACCTCAGATTTGGACCTCAGGCTGAACAACAGGACAAAGTTTAGGAAATGATGGACACTGTATCTAACATCGATGTTAAACAGAATCAATACTGAAATGTCAATATTGTCGTTTTATTCTGTTACTATAATCTAGTTAACATGTTTGAGTCACCTTAGGTGTTCAAGTTCTGATGTTGCTCTTTCATAGCTTTCAGGTGTTTTCATTGTTAAGTTGCAGAAACTTTGAGTCATTCATCAGATCTTGAATCCTACTTTTGAGGGAAAAGTATGAAAATGAGAACTTTTTATAAGGACTAATATTTCTACCTCTTTGATTTAGTTGTAGTGCATCTAAACTGTTTCTTTGTACTTCATTATAGAGACAACATTGTCCTTAATGGACCTTTTTATTCTTTTAAATCTCTGTCCTTTGTAACCTTATTTTCTGTAGTTCAACTCGTTTTGGTGTTTGTTAAAATTCAGTCTCTTTTCCTTTGTTCGTGACTGAGAAAGCTAATATTTGCCCCTCTTACCTTGATCTCTTTCCCTCCTTTATACTTCTCAGTCAATTATGAAATGTTAACCTTTTGTTGGCAATGTGTTCAGGTTTAGCTACCCCCACCCCAGCACTAAATCAATCAAAAAATGAGATGGCTCTCACACAATTTACGATGTTAAAATTTGTGTGTTTTTTTAAATCCTCTCTTGCTTGAGAGATTCTCCTTTATATTTTTAAAGGTTATCATACATCTCTAAAGAACATTAAGGTATTTTTTTATAGGTATCATTTGTAGATTCTTTTCTACTTGCATTGTTGATTTGACAAATGGAAGGAAACTGTTTTTGTCTGTGAGTATATACATTGACAGTAGTTGCTATTTTGATAATGGAGCTTGCTGTCCGGAATAATTATAAATACAAAATTTAAGATATTATTGTATCATTTTTATTCTTCCTTAAAATGTATCTTCAGTTTCCAATAGTATAAGAAGCTCTACAATTGTATTATATAAAATAATCTTCTAAATAGTAACTGAGATAGGAAGCATAGCAAAATTAATGCTTTTATCACTACCTGTACTAGAATATTTATTAATGGAGTTATTAAATTTTAATCATATTGACAAAAAGATTGACCGTTAAGAAGACCAGAGCTAGTTTATCAGCAGATATGCAAGCATACATTTATTTAATATGAATTATAAAAATTCTTCTTGGGGAACAAGAATTGTTTCTATAGACTTTTCATTTTTTTGTCTGGGTCATGTTCTTCCATTTTGTCTTCACATTGCCTCGTATTTAACATTTTAAACAATATATATAAACATTCCAAAAGGTGGGAAGTCTCTCATTTGTGTATTTTGAAAGCATTTAATAAAATGCAAGTTTCTTTGTCTCAAGCTATTATACACAGGGCTTAAATTACTTTTTATGGTTGTATTGTTATCTTATATAGTTAAAGACATTCATTTTTAAAAAGCCTCATAGAAACAGGAGGAGACTAGTAGTCAAGAATGACATTAATGATATCTTGAATGAATCATTTAACTTCTTTAAAGCTTGCTTCCCATTTCTTATATGAAGGCGTTATACCAGATAATCTCTTAGTATTACATTATTTTCAAATCTGGTAAGTTGAGTGAGAGTAGGCTCTTAGAGGCTTCCATTAATTAGGAAATACAGGAAGAAGTACAGCTCATTTCCAGTCTATTTTTCGATCAGAAACTCTGATTTAATTTTAGTTTTCCTGGTTCTCTCCCAGGTGTTCCCAAAAGCAAATGATGCCTTAAAGATTTAGGAGAAAAGACCCAAAGCTCAATGTGCTCCATAGGGCATCATGTTAAGAGAGTGTATTGATTCTATTGCCTCTGGATATTTAGAGTATTGCTTATGTATCTATTGGGACTTCGTATTCCCACTGCAGCAGATCAAAATGCCCATTAGTATTTATTTGAAATAATATATTTGAGGACATCTTTTATTTTTAAATCCACTTTGTAATTTTTTTAGCTAAAAGAATCTGGCCACTTATATATCTTGTTGGGATTTTGCTGATTAATCCACAACCATTAACCTTGTGTCTTTAACACCTTTATTAAAGTGGATTTTCTACTTCAGTGTATATCTGTCCTGCCCTGTCCTTTTTGTTTTACTTTTCCTTACAGATTCTCCCTTTCTGATGAAAGGAAAGAATGAATCAAATTGAAAGATCTGTCCTTTTTCTCTTAACAGATCCACAAATTCCGTCTCCAGTTATTATTGATAAGGAAGAAAGAGAAAAGGTTGAATGTGATATAATATCCAAACCTCATTCTAATGTTTATTGCATGCTCTTCTCATACCCAGTATTTTGCCAAGGTATCAGACCTAGGTCTTTTTTTTTTTTCAAAAGTAGTTTAAAATGATAGTTTTAATTCTTCACCTTGCTTCTGCTCTGCGTTTAGTAAGTGCTCAATATATGCCAGTTAATTAAGCAGATACTGAGTAATATTAAAGGTACGGAGAACTCAAACCACCATTGCTCTCTTCTCATCCCTGAGTTAAGACCAAGTCACTGTTGCTCTTTAGTTTTAGTTGGTTGAGTGTATAAGCTGTGAAAGTCATTTTCCTCCCATTGCATCTCTTCATCTTTCTTTTGATGGATGTTTTGTTTTGGACTAGATTGTATTGTACTTGAATACATTTGTACTACTGTATATAAAAAAATTTAAAGTTACTCTTTACTCTTTTTAAAACTATTTGTTGTTTAGACTGTTTCATGTAATATTAATTGGATGGGATACATTTCTGTTGGATAATATTAGAAGGAAGGAAAATGTATGAGTTATATGTCTTACCTGCTGCTAGTTGAAAAAACTTTTAAGTAACAAAAATATTAAGTAATACCCTCTAAAGGCATTTAAAAAAATCCCACTCTCCCTGTTACTTCTGCAGTTACTGAGTAATACTGAGTGGCACTGAAGAAATTATATTCAGGTTTTTTTCAAAGAGCTGCTTCTAATAAGAAAATGCTTAGTAATGATGAAGACACGCCCTCCAGGTCAGTGGCCATTTTGTAGTGTAGTTCTTATGGAGAACAAGTGGGAACCATCAAAGAAAGAAGTGTACGGAACAAAAGAATATGGGCAAGAGGTACTAAATTTTTCATCTAGGTCAACTGGAGAAATTAGAACTATGATGTCTGTGAGTAATCTAATTAGTTGAACTAATTTTTGTAGACTCTTTTAGCCTACTTAATCTTTTGAGTTCTATGATTAGAGTTTGCTTTGCTGATATTGAGGAATAATTAAATTAATACTTGGATTTGGGGCTTTTGGAATAATTGTTTAGAAATTATGTTGAAATGTGTAGACTCCAAATGAAGTATTTCCTGTTATTTTATAATATCTTTAATTTTGCAAGGTACTATTCTATAATATTCAAGGTTTAAGGTGGGGAGGGTGGAAGACAATAAGTGATTATTTTCAGATTATATTTTCTGATTGTATACTGATTAAAGATAAATGAAAAGTCTACAGAAACAGTATATTGGCAGTATAATTAATAGTAATGGGGAAATTTATTTTCCATTGTAGAGTTTTGTTAATTATGACAGTTTTAGCACTTTATATACCAAAAGCTTCTTCCTTAAAAATAGAGAAAATAGCTACCTTGTGTTATTTGATAATGACAGTCTTCCTCGTCAGCTTATTCTGTGGTATTCTGCAGTTAGTCTGGAAAGAAATAAGGAAATCAGAGCAACTGCAGTTCATTCTTTTCAGTAATATAGTTTTATAATGCTGTTCTATATGCAATAATCATATTTAGATCTATAGCCTTAACCTATATTCAAAGGTAAAATATTTTAAAAATATTTTCAGTAGCTAACAAATGTTTTCATGTAAATAGTCCCCAATCAAACCCCTTTAATTACAGATATCTTGTTCCTTAAAGATTTTGTTTTGTATAAGAAATCTTGTAGAGATTCTACTGGCATTGTGGAAACTTTTAAAATATATAACTTACATTAGGGTACTATTTTTGAAGAAATTAAAAATTTATACAATTTTTTAAAGAATTTTACCTGTAAGAAATCTGATACATTCTATTAACAGGGGAATGGAGATCAAAGGCTTCTAAAGAGGCACAGATCTGTACAGGTGTGAAGTCTTCATTAACAAAGTTACTTCTGCATTACACAATTTCGGGTTTCTGTGCCAATGCTTCCTGCCTCCTACTGCCGTCTGTTAGTAGCTCACTGTATTTCCCTAATGCTTTTTGTGTTTAATATAGACTTGCAGAGGTAAAATATCATCTGACAATAATTAGCATTTTATGAGACCTAATAGTATGGCTTCAATACAGTACTGATATCTTAAATAAATGAACTATGTAATAGTTGAGTATGTTGTTAGCTTTAATATAGAAAAGTATACAGGATCATTCTAGTCATTTGCTAAACTAACAATCAACACCTTTTTTTTTTAATCAGGCCTTATGCTAGGCACCTTTTCCCACATAAATAGCATGAATATATTCTCATTGTAAAAAAATCAAATGCAGGAAAAACATCAGCCCTCCCTTAATCCTTTTCTTCCCCACTTCTGCTTTTCTCCTCAGAAGTAACCACTGTAATCAGTTTTCAGTGTAATTATATTCATATATAAACATATGCAAATATATGTCTAATACACAGAAATATTGTATAATTTGACTTTTTAAATATAAAGGGAGTTCTTAAAAGCTTATAGTCATCAGTATTCTCATATGTACATTGAAAGATACTTTTATAGGTATATCCATAAAATAGATGTCTAGTGGAATTGCTAGGTCAATGGATACATACATTTATATTTTTATAGACATACTCCCACTAATAGTATATGAAATATTTGTTTTCTCATACCCTCGACGCCATTAAATATGATCAAACTTCTTTATTGTTACCAACTACCAGATAAAAATTATATCTTTGTTTTAACTTGCACTTCTTCAATCAAGGTAAAAGTCTAACATGTTTTCATTTGTATTTACCGTTTGTATGGGTTTTTTTTCCTTTGAACTGCTTTTTTATACCCTTTGCCCATTTTTTGCAGTTTTTAAAATCTTTTTCTTATTGGTTTGTATGGGTTTATTGTAAATTGAAGAAATTAGTTTTATCATATATTGGCCATATTTTCTCTCCAGTGTCATAAGAGTTATTTTTTCAACCAAATGAGCTGGACTTCAAAGTAATTTGTAAGGATAAAATACTATTGTTTTTATAGTCCCAGTATCCTTTGCAGCCAATTTTTAGGCTTGTGTAATCTGAGGCAAATACATATGGATTATAGCTCATCTGAGAAAGAACAGATTGGGAATAAATGTAGGTATTACCAGAAGATTTATGTTGACCATGTGAATTTTCTAATAATCTGTTAAGTAATTTTAAAATTACAAGTCTAGTTTCTGGTTAAAAAAATATACAAATTATGCAAAATACTATATTAGACCAAGTTAATGAACTTATTTACTCTAAGTTACTTGCA
The DNA here is from genome assembly GCF_057876585.1 of Rhinolophus sinicus. Lineage (NCBI taxonomy): Eukaryota > Metazoa > Chordata > Mammalia > Chiroptera > Rhinolophidae > Rhinolophus > Rhinolophus sinicus. The sequence goes on along the minus strand of NC_142501.1, from coordinate 24,130,542 downwards.
GTGTAGCAGAGTAGATAACAGATTTGGCTATTGTCTGGCTGCCTATATTCAAATCCTGGCTCATTTACATACATGACCTTGGCAAAGTTATTTGGTCTATGCCTTAGTTTCCTCTTACCTTAAATGAGCTGTGGCTTACAAGGTTATTTTAAAGATGAGATGAGTTAGTATGTAAAAATGTTTAGAACAGTGCCTAGTACAGGGCGGATATTTAAGTAGTGTTTGGTGCTGCTGTTGTTTGGGGAGGCTGTGGTGGGGGAGGAATTAACCAAAGCAGGTGAGAACCTACACTGATTATCCTCTTGTGAGAAAAGAGTGCACCTATGTAGTAGCAAACAGAATTAGCAGCCTCCACTGTGGTCTTCTCCAAACCAGAGGTAAACACTGCTGTGGCCTAAGAAATGGGCAGAGGGAGCAGGTCAAGGGCCATTTCCGGATGTCTACCCCATAGCCTGTGGGAAACTGCAGCACTGGAATACTTGCTTTATTTTGTGTGATCTTGTTCATAACGATGCCTGCTATGACTCTATCACCTTTGATAACTAGACTTCTAAATTGATCTATTTGCCTTTTGATTATTTTTCTTCTTTGCATGTTATACCTGAAAATTTTCCTCTGGTTTTTTCCTGAGTTATTCCCAATTGATACTTTGTTAACCCTAGGCTAATAAATATAGAACTCACTTAAGGATGAGTGAACAGAAAAATCATAGAGCCCGTAAATCATAAGAATGCCAGTTCTGTGGAGGTTTGGAGGAGTTACCACTTTCCAAAATATATTCACAGAAATAAAAAAGAATTCCAGATTTGTGTTTTTCAATTCAAGAGACTATAGTTCTATGAAACTTAAAGCCGCCAGTGAAAGGGGAGTAATTTGAGATGAGGACAACCTGAAGAGAGAAAAAAATGCTTGAATTAAAAATTGTACCATGCAGGTCAGCATTTGGACCTTACAGAATGTAAAGTCTGATTTATAAGTAATTAGCCATGTCTTACTTCCTGTTTTCTGGTGATCAGCTTGGGGCCTTGCTGAGCCTGCAGGGACTGCCTCTCCCAGAGGTAGCAAATTCCTAAGAGGAGTTAGCTACTCACCTGGATAGGTGCTTCTCACCTGGCCACCATTTACCTGATTTAGTCGTTCCAAGGCCAGGTTCCCTGCTAGGGACGGCCCCTGTGCTCCAGAGACTGCTGACATTCTTCAAACTAGCCAGTCTTAAACCGGCTTACCTTGCCTTGCCCATTCCTTCCCTCAGAAACCACAGTAAAGGCTCTTGCCCATAATTTCCTCTCCTCCCTCCTGACCAACCCTGGTGCTGCCCCATGTGCCCTCCCCTCCCTGTGACATCGTTTGCTCCCTTCTCTTGGGATTTGTGACTACAGCAAACTATCTTTTCAGTGACAGTTGTCTCCTAATCTGTTGGCTTCACCACACCTGAATAATCCTATACAATAAAATGAACTTGAGAGAGAAGACTTGGTTATTCCTTCTAGATCTCTTTTTTCCTCAAAAAGGCAATTTTGTGTTATGGTTACGGGTGTAGGCTTTGGACTCAGACCAGCTAGTTTCACATCCTGCTGGGTGACCTTGGACAAGTTATATAACCTCCACAGGCCCCATTTCCTTGTATAACAGGAGTAATAGTACTAATATCTTTTTAGAAGTTTGTTGTTAGGAGTAAAGTAAGTATTATAAAACGTGCTTAATGCCTAGCATGTATGCAACTCAACAAATGTTAACTATTTTTGCTATTACTTATTATTTTCCACTTTTGCTCGACTTTTTCAAAATACTGATCTCTCTTAGGGCCCTCTTGTCTTCTCCCACTCAGCATTGTCTCTAGCTGAGCTTGTCATGTCTCCATACCTATGTGCTACCATGGGTTTGCCGCCATACCTGTCCGCTACAAACTCAAACCTATACCTTCAAACAAGGCAACTCTTGGTCTCCAGATACTTTAGGTCTAAGTTATTCACATCTGAATATCTCACAGGCAGCTCCTACTCACTGCCTTCCTCTTCAGATTTGTTGCTCTGCCATGATTTTATATTTCAGTATATAGTACCATCTAATTGTTCAAACCAGAAATATAGCAGTCATTTTGGCCCTTCCACTATCAACCACTTTCAGTCATAAATGTACTAAATTGGGGGGAAGGATTCATAAACTACAGAATGTTTATTATATTTTGGGAGAGGGAATAGGGGTTGGGTAGGTTAAAGAAAGTTATTTTGCATTTTATGTCTTTTTGTACTGTTTGAATTTTTAATTTAAAAATAGCGAAACAATAAAAAAATTGAAATCTGTGAAGTTGAACAGTTGAACTTGGCTTCCTTCTATAAGTAGAAAAAAGTTAACTTTTTCCTGAATATCCCCAGAGAGAAGTTAATGGCAGAAAACTACTGTAACTCTAGTGCCTGATGTATAGTAGGTGCTCAATAAATATTTGATTAGAGATAAATGAACAAATGATGACTGCCATTTAAGTTTCGCTTTTTGTAGCTAAATGATTTTTCCAGTGGAATGCTGTTAGCACTGAGTCATTGGCATCTGGAAGACAGAGTGTATAGCTTGTGAGGAACCTGAATCAGAATTTGGCCAGTCGTTACTGCAGTGTACAAATTACATTTCTAAAAGAGTACCCAACTCTGAGAGCAGCTCTTCTGGGAAAGAGGAGAGAGTCCAAAGGGTGCATGAGGGTTAGTGTGAAAAGGGCATCTAGGGTTCTGCTAGCTGTTCACTTAGCCTGGTGCAGGTGTTTGGTCGTGGGCCGATAGCAATGACAGAGGTGTGTCAGTAGCCAAAGGAAACCACTAAGATGCCATTTGTGCAGAGGCTAGAGTTATTTATATATATCCATTAGTGTGGGTTCTGATATCTTTAATGGGGAGCAGGGGCATGAAGTGTAGGTAGTATAGGATTTAAATGAGTTATTTTCTTGAAGTGCTTGTTCAGCAAAAACATTGGGGTTTCCTGTCTATTTTTGTTTATTTTTCTTACAAAACTATGTTTCGGCCATCCGAACAATCTTAGTACAACCGAAGACTCTTGGCTATCTTTCATTTAGCAAAATTCTTTCTGGTACTGTGATGTGTGTTTTCTGTCAGCTAAAATTTACAGGAATTGTGAGCCACAAGGATTTCCTGAGGAGAAGCTCCCACATGCTGTGTCTGAGGTTTCTCCTATTTCTTTTGGCAGCAGTGACATTCTCCAATACTACAAAATTATAGTTTGAGTTCAGTGCTGATAATATCTCTTCAATAAAACAACTTAACTGAAACACTTGTGGTTCTATTTTGCTTAAACCAAGGAAAAAAGTTATAACAGAGAAAATTAACTATCACCACCTACTCTGCCTTATGCTCCACAAATAAAGTCCCCTTCTGAAGCTGCCATCAACTTATAGTGATACTCACTATATGAAACATAAACATTTCTGTGCATTAGTTTATAGGCCTAATAGGCCCAAACCTTCAAATATAGTGGTTAGAACTGTTGCAGTAGGAAGCCTCATCTTGCTGTAAAAGAAAAAAAGAAAAAGAAATTACTTTATGTTGGGTGATCAGGTTTTAATACTAAGACAGGATTTGCTTTTTTCACTCTCATTCTCTCATGCATGTAGAGTACATAGGGCTCATCAAATGGTTTGATATTCCATATTAAAATTAACTTTTTTTATATTACATCATATTATATAAGACCCGGTCTTATAATATAGTAAAATAAGACCGGGTCTTATATTAATTTTTGCTCCAAAAGACGAATTAGAGCTGATTGGCTAGGTCTTATTTTCAGAGAAACACGGTATCACTTGTAGAGTTTTGTTATGGCTATTCTTTGATAATGCAATTATTAGAAAAGACTATTAAAATACTCCACCCTTTCCAACTATACATCTGTTTAAGGTCTGGTTTTCTTTATATACTTCATCCAAAACAATAAATGTCAACAGATTGAATGCAGAAACAGATATAAGAATCCAGTTATCTCCTATTAAACCACACAGTTAAGAGATTTGTAAAAATGTAAAACAATCCACTCTTCTCAATTCTTTTATTTTTCATTTTGGAAAAAAGAAAGTTTTCATTAAAATTTATGTTCCTTACATTAGTGTTATAATGGGTTTGTTATTTTAAGTAAATTAATAACTTAAAATTTTTCCGTTTTAATTTCTAATATGATAAATATTGTTACACTGCCACATCAACAAAAGTTATTTGTGACCCTCAATAATTTTTAAGACTACAGGGAGGCTTGGAGACCAAAAAAAAAAATTGAAGAACCACTGGTCATGGTGTGGTTTTTTTGAGATCTATCACATAGTACACACGTTATTTGGCAGTTTCAGAGAAAACAGTGATAGTAATTTTATCCCCCTAAATGTTTTATAATTAACATAAAATAATAATTTTACTAAAAATCCCTTTGCATTCTTAAAAATTGCTTATGTGCTTCAAGGTCTATCTCGGTCAGTTAGTTCATCTTGGCTTGTTAACCAAGGGATGTTTGTTTTTCATTTGTGTTATCATTGGTTGAATTTTAAATTTTCTTTGGCTCAAAAGTGATTGAAGCATAAAAGTATAAATAAAACAGTAAAATGCTGCAACTCAGAATACCATCATAAGCATAATAAATAAAGTTTTAGTGTTCATACAGTTCAAGTTTATATGTTAGAAAGTGATATGATTTTCATTAACAGACAAAAAGACAAAAGTGAAAATAAGAAATACGATTACTGGAATGATAGTTTATCAGACCTGCAGTACTTTCATTCGTAGTCTCCAAAGGTTGTCTTTTCTGAAATTCTGTCAAATACTTAGTTACATAGAGCCATGAAACAAAGCACAGTGATGGTCTTGGCAAGCCAGAATTTCCCAGAACTGTAAAACTGCATTCTAGGATGAAAGTGATTAATTCTGTCACCTGAAGATGGGGAAGAAAGAAAGGCATGTAGAGTTGCAGAACACAAGTGGATATATCACACCTTTGACAAGAAGCTTGTAAAACCCACCAAAAGGTCTATATTTGGGAAAATGGCAGAATGTGCTACTGGTAGAATTACTGTGTCAAATGAGACTGTTGGACATTATCAGTAGTATACAAGGTAAACAATGAATGCTACTATTTTTGTGAAATACGAAATAGTAAGTGTTCCTGATAATGGTGATCCTGAGTATATACGCTCTTAGTCGATGTACAGAACATATATGGAGAACAAAGTATTCATTTTTTCTCTTCTGTTTAGTCACTTAAAAAAAAATCTGCTACAGATCTTCCATTTTGTTATTTTGTGAGCTGTGACATAAACTGGAAAAGAAAGGGACTCAAGTCAGTGCTATCACAGCATCACCTAAGTGTACAGTAAGAAAGGACATACAATTGGAATCAAAAGAAGTTTGGCCCCATGCCCACCCCACCCCCAAGCCTCTTCCCAGAGAACAGTTAGCCGGCAAGAGTGTGCCTCATGATCTCGACTGCATCTTCAATTAGAACAAGCGTCAGCAAATGAGATTGTTGGGCCAGATTTGTCCCAACCATAGTTTTTACGCTTTTTAATGGTTGGGAAAATATCAAAAGAATGATATTTTGTGACACATGAAAATTATAAGAAGTTCAATTTTTCCATAAATAAAGTTTAATTGGAACATAGCCATACTCATTGGTTTATGTATTAATTAATTAATTAATTAATTAATCTGCGGCTGCTTTTGCACTATAGCAGCAGTGTTGATTAGCAGAGACAGAGACCATATGGCCTACAGAGCCTATAGTAATATTTACTGTCTGGCCTGTTATACAAAAAGTTTGATGATTCTTGAATTAGAGTAATTCCACTTTGATCCATCTAATTTATTGTTCTTCCCCATGGGAGTTCATTTGAAGAAAGTATTCTGCCTTAAAAACAAGTTGTTGTTTTTTTTCTTTTTTTTTAAAGTATGTAAACTTTTCAAAAGGTCAGCCGGAATGAACTAGCATTCTTGTTCATTTGCCACTTGGGGGTTCACAGTTCAGTCTGAAAATACAGATTGAGTAATTCAGGGCAATATCTGAAGATCCATTGTGGGTGATAAAAAGATTAACCATTTGTGCCACCAGAGATTTTAAATATGGTAGAGGGATAAGAAACATTCCTCCTTATTTTATAATTTTTTGCATGTTTTTCGCAAAAGAGATTAAACAGTTTAAAAGGTCATTTGACTCATTCACGTTCTCTTAAATTGATAGCCAGCAAATTGCTACCAGTCCAGCAAATTCCCACTCGTCCTCATTTTTTCAAACTCAAGGATATATTACCTAAAAGTGTTGGTCTAATTTAGCTGTCACTCCTCTGTTTCCATAGCAACCAATACGTTCCTGTAATTATTTTTTTGATAACCAATCACTTCTATTTATTTCAGGACATAATATAATTTTTAGACCCATGAATGATACTGAGTTATAACCCTGTTTAAATATCCATAGGGCATTTTATTTTTGCAAAGATAGGTTCTAAAAATCATAAAACCAGATAGACTAATAATAATGCACATATCAGAATTAGATTAAAAATTTAGTCATGGCTCTCATTCACTCTGTCCTGGCATTAAAGATGTTATAAAGATACTCAGAATACCAGCAAGTATCCCAACATCTTACAGACATAGATGTTGTCAAAGTTCTTTCTCTGATTTTATTCTTTATACTACTGACATGATTTAACTTTGGTACATGATATTACTATTTCTCCTACTGTAGCAAGTTCTAGTTTTCTCAAGGCCTTTTCCCCAACTTTTCTGGAAGTCAAATATATTATTTCCAATCCTCAAATTAAAATGTTATCCTCATAAATACACATACATATACCAGGTTGGTATATTCACATATATCCTTTCCAATTTCAGGCTAAGCAAAGACATGCATTTAGCACTATATTAATGCTATTAAATCAAAAGACAATCCAAATTAGTGTCAAGAGAAAATGTGACCTTCCATGCAGTGTTTGATATAGAAGATATTGATTTTGACATATTTGATTCAAATATCAGTCTGATCACACATGTCCAAGAACATTCAAATAATAAACCCAAAAGAAACGGATGTTAACGATTGGTCTTCAAACATAACCAAGATGCCACCGTTGCCTATGATCTCGCCCACATAAAACCACATCCACACCTCTGGCCGCCAAACCATTTAGCAGAGCTTCCTTACCTGTGAGCTATTTGAAGCTTCCAGTTTAAGCACTACTGACTATTTTTTTCAAGTTATAAGTAGCTGTAGGGATCTTAGCAGGGGTTGGAGAAACCAGCTCAACCTTGGCATATGGCCAGTTGAGGCTTCGAGTAAATCACAACAGTGTTTACCAGCACCGGGGCCGTCTCTGCGAGATTATGGACAAACGGCCATGGTTCTAGGATGGAAAGTCCGTGGCCTCCACATTCCTGTAATTACTAATTTGCTTGGTGTCTCTGTACTAAGCTATAAGTAAGCGTCTTTAGTGTCTTCCTCTCGACATAGGTGGTACTGTTTATAATTTTAGGTAGTAGAGTATAATATTTCACTGCTGGCTTTGGAGTTAGATCTAGCCTACTTTCTCTAGTTGAGTGACTGTTCCCTCATGTATGAAATGGGAATAACAATAGTGGTGATGATGATACCTTTCAGAGTTTGTTGTGAACCTTAACAGATGATGCTTGAAAATGCTAGTTAAGCTTTTGCCACATGGTATGTACTATGTCATCTATGTTGCTGGTTTTTTTGTTGTTCTTTTAGCGTGGTTGTATCTCTAACACCTAACATAAAGTCTTTTTAAAGTATTACATTTTTGTTGAATGGAATCAACATTTGTTTTTAAATGTCACCAACTTGCTATTCACCCAGAAAGAGTGGTCTCAATAGTGATGATGGTATTTTTGTTTGGGGGATTGAGGTGATTTTTTTTTTTTTAATCTGTTCCAAAACCTATGCTCTTTTCACATAGCTTAGCTGAAGCTGAAGTATAAATTGAGTGCTTATTTCGAGGTCTGACAATTAAGTTCGTGAACTCATCCTAGAAAAAGTGCTACATACCTCATTGCTGAATATCACTATGGTCACCTTCAAAGTATTCCCCTAGGGAAGCTATGCACCGATGCCAGCACCTAGTCCACACTTCAAAAGAATTTTGGAACTTTTTCTGGAATGGCCATCAGAGCTGTCATAATATTACCCTTGATGTCCTGAATGTCATCAAAATGTCTTCCTTTCAATATTTCCTTTATCTTTGGGTAAAGAAAGAAGTCTTTGGGGCCAGATCAGGTGAGTAGGGAAGGTGTTCCAATACAGTTATTTGTTTACTGGCTAAAAACTCCCTCACAGACAGTGCCGTGTGAGCTGGTGCATTGTTGTGATGCAAGAGCCGTGTATTGTTGGTGAAAAGTTCAGGACTTCTAACTTTTTCACGCAGCCTTTTCAGCACTTCCAAATAATAAACTTGGTTAACTGTTTGTCGAGTTGGTACAAATTCATAATGAATAATCCCTCTGATACCAAAAAAGGTTAGCAACATCGTTGCTACAAGTTTGCGAATTTAAGTGTCAGACCATGTATGTGCCAGGAACTGTTCTAAGTGCTTTGTTTAGTCCTCATAAGAACCCTATGAAGTAGGTATTGTTGTTCTGATTTTTAGATGAGACAGCTGAAGCATGAAGACTATAAATTGCCATAGGTTACACAGCTAGTAAGCGGCAAAAGTTGGAATTTGAACCTATGTTTTCTGACTCCAGAGTTTGTTTTTAACCACTGTTCTAATGCTTTTGTTAGCAACACTGTCTTATTTGCCATATACTTGTATATAAGCTTATCTTAGGTAACTTTCTTGAAGTTTTAAGTTTGTTTACCATGCCGGGCACTGTATGTATTATCTAAAGTAGATAATACATATTTGTGCTTGAATAAATTAATATGATTGTATGATAAAATTACAATACAGTATAATCACTGCCTAATTCTACTTGGCTTCAAGTAATAACTGTTTTTCACTCTAGGTCCTCTTAGGAGCTATCTATAGCCAGGATTGGCTGTTATGAAGCAATCTAATACTACAAAAATGTGGGCAGAGCTATTGCTCAACAAATCTATTTATATTCCTAAATTCATTTTTCCTTGCTGGTCCTCACTCAAAAAAATCTGTGTATTTTATTTAGAGTTTTCCCTGTTTGGGGCCCCTCTGTTGAATTATTGAGGCTTTTTTTTTTTTTTTTAATGTTAAATGGCATTAAATTCTTTATAGATTAAGCCTTAAAGAATTTGAGTATACTAGTCATAATAGTGAAGTTTGGTATTGCGTTTGGCCTCTAAAACTTTTGAAATAGTAATGATCTTAAAATTTGCTTTATTTAAAATGTCTTTTTCAGAATTCTCCACTTTACCAGTACTTACAGGATCTGGGACACACAGACTTTGAAATATGTTCTTCTCTGTCACCAAAACCAGAAAAATGCACAGAGGGACAACAAAAGCCTCCTACAAGAGCCCTGCCAAAAGTAAGAAAGCATGCTCATCCGCTATGACTTAATCTTTTGTTCTTTACAAAAAAACAAAAATAAGAAAACACCTTGTAAGTGCCTCCATGTCCTCCCCAACACTGGAAATAATTTATTTTATATTTCATCAGTAGTATAAAATTGTCTGTTTAGATACACGTGAATCCTTGCTGATTTGGACAATCTCATGGGTAATTTGTATAATGAATGGAAATTAATATGGTTGAGGATTAAAATATTTATTTAAATATTGACATTATCTGGAAGGGATCAGAAAAAAAAACCTTAATGAGAACCCTATTAGGACTCCTATGTTAACTGGAATTTTTTTTTCCTTTAAATATATTTTTTAAAAAGAGCACAAACTATAAGAAAGCAATTTAGTAAGATATTTTATAACACTTTCAAGGATATGCAATGGAGTCGATAATACCTCAATTTCTGATGCCCTTAATATCTGCAGTATTACATATTTTTATGCAGTAAATATCTCAGAGTTGATGTACAGCATTACGAGGCTGAGATATCAGAAGAATCTCCATTGACTGTGTTCTACAAAATGAATTAACTAATGAATTCATTTATGTCCTATTAGACATATTTACTAAAGAAAATATTCCAGTATGTTTCAGTTTTAACACACCGAATTCTAATTTAATAGAAAAAATATAACCAGGTTACCTAATTTCTTGGTTTAATCAATGTTTTATTACAAGACTCAATTACTTTCAGGAGGAGGCTTTTAAAGTTTTGCTCATTTACTCTACGGTAATAGAAGTCTTTTCTCCTGTTCTTAGAAAACCCCTAAAGTGTGAGGTAACCAAGCTGGGCCCATTTACAACAGCAAAGTAAATCCCACGGAAATATTTTGTTTTATTTTCTGACTAATACCCACAAGACAGGAGATAGGGAAGTGAAAGCTCACAGAGATCAGAACCAGTTTTGCTAGTTCTCTCTACTTAAAGCCTTTCTTCTTGCCCCTTTCAAATATGAATGTTCCCAGGAAGGGTTTTGAAAGGAAAACCTAGATTATATCTAATTGGTTATTTATAGATTAAAACTTGGATTTGAGATTACTTGGCCACAAAAGACAAAGAAAGGGTCAAGGGATAATCTTGGGGCAGGAGGTGAGCATTGATCTCTTGGGTTTTTCAATCCTTTTCATTTAGGACAGGTATTTTTACATGTAGAAATGTTATTATTAATTTATAATAAATAAAATGAGAGTTTAAAATGTCATTTCTTCAGAAATTGAGGAACAGTAAAAAGCATAGCCAGAGGATGTTTTTCAAAATTACCACATGTCTAGAAAGTTTGTGTGGTCTTAGTCTTAACACATTTCAACTGTATGAGCTATATATTTTTCTAAAATGGAGTTTTACTAAATCTGAGGCAGCTAAATTTTAGAGACTTGTACTATTTAGTTCCTTCTTGGTGGATATATTTTTAGAATTGCCCTCAAAATTCTGATCAAGCAGTGAAGTACAAATTATTTTCTTTGGAAAGCAGATTTTTGTATGAGTTCATGATGAAACAGTCATTAACACTAATCACCTTTTTTAAAACTTTTTTTTTTACTGTGAAAGCACTTACTGAGTATCTGTACTGGTATTCTCACCATGAATATTCATTTTCTGTATACTTTTCTGGTTTCTTTTCCCGTGATTTTTTTTTTCTTTTAGGAATCACTGGCTTGCTTTTAATTACTTTTAGCCCTTAGGCTTTTAAAAGTGGAATCAATCAGAAGGCAAGGGTGTAGGAGAATCATTTTCCAACATTTCTCTTGTAAACTCATATTTAAGATTCCTCTTTGGAGTAAAACAGGCTCTTCACTCTTTACAGTGTGATTTCTGACTTGCAAAAACTATCTCCATGTTTTTTCCCTAGATTCCCCCATTCAGTCTTGGCTACCACAATCAGACAGACAGAAAGCACGAGAACCTCTTTTTCTTGTATCTGCACTGGAACCTTAGCAGCAGACAATAACTGCTCCATGTCTGTCAAATACATAAGCATTTCTGGTAACTACTCTTAAACATTCCTTCCATAAATTTGAGCATCAGACCTCTTCTCTGCTTAGTCTGTTTTCTTAGAGCAATCTCATCTACTTTCTTGCCCTCATTGGATACTTATGTCCTTTCTATTTATGGAGTTCCAGGTGCTTGTGAGACATTTCCACCTGCGTGTGCCCCAGGAAACTCAGCTTCAACATATCTAAAATAGTGTCTTTCCTCGGCACCCTACAAACAAAATATTTTTTCATGTATTCCCAAATTACCACCCTTTTAGTTATCTTACGATTTCCCATCACTCCCATACTGATTTGGTCACTAAATGATGTATCAAGTCAACTTCTATGTCTTTAAAAATCTACCCCTTATTCATTACCATTTTTGCTATCCTAGTTTCAGGCCTATGCCATTATTTCGCTGGACTAATATCCTTCTAATCATGCTTCTGGACTGGTCATTCTCTGCCAGTACAGCCTCTGCACTATTGCCAGTTATTTTTCTAAAAAGCTGATTTTTATTGTTTCATTCTCTTGCATAAAAATCTTTGGTGGCTCCTCTCAGCCTGGAGGATAAAATCTACACTATTGTGGCATATAAGACCAAAGTCCTTTAAAACTCATCTCAGTGTACCTTTTTAACTTGATTACTATTCCCTCCTTCCCTTGGGATTTAGCTGTCCCAGACTAGGCCACCAGCCCTGTGGCATGCTTTCCCGTGGCTCTCTCCTTTAATTATCCCATTCCCTTGCCTGTTCTAACCTCCTTTGTTGTTAAATTCCTACTCATCTGTCAGGGCTTAGTTCCAGTGTTAGTTCCTCTTGACCTCTTCTTTTCCCACACCTTTTCTTATTTTGTGTTGGTTTGTAATTATTTGCACTGTCTCTTCTGTACTAAGTTCTTGACAACAGTTGTGTGTATTCCTCTTTGTTCACATGCCCCTTTTTCAGTACCTGGGATATAGTAATCACTCAGTGAATTTAAGTTCCATTTACTGGCATGCTCAGGAAATGGGCTATTAAGGTATAGTGACTTTTGGGGTGATTCAATAATCTAACTTTTATTTCAGTGAGGCAGTTTTTCTAAAATTGATAAAAATAATCTTTGTACCTTAGTATTGTAGAGTGAAATGTTCTTAATATTTGAGAAGTTAGCGTACCTTATGGTTTTCCTTTTGAGATACATACCACCATCATCTTGCCATCGATTATAGTGTACCTAAGATAAACGGGCTGCTTCAGGATGACTTCTGACTGCTCATTAAAAATCATATTTCCAGGCCTCATTCCAAACGTACTGAGTCTGAACCTTTCTTTGGGGGCCCGGGAATATGTTTCTAACTAAAATAGAATAAGGGTGATTCTGATGTGGGAGTAAATTTGGGCGCTAATAAGGAGGCTGAGACATACTGACAAAACACATAACCTGGATGATTGTTTTCTCCCTTTTCCTGATAAAAAATTTGATTAATTAGATGTAAATTATTCGAAATTTTTCTGCTGTTTAGGTGTGGTTTAATAATCCTATACAATGTAATTCATTTCAGCAGGGCATCCTGGTAAAAGTGGCTAAAACCATCAAAAGTTGGATTTTTTCTCAGTGCAATAAGAAAGATGACTTACTTCACAAGTTGGTAAGTGTCCTTTGTACTTTTTTTGTCAATTTTCAGGGCTCCAGTTTCTTAGAGAATCAATGAATCAGAATTTGTTTTGCTACTGATTTGGGCAGTGATTGGTTTTGATTAGATATTCTGGGCAGTTTTCCAAAAGGAGACTGTCTACTTCATGAAGTATTAAATAAAGTTGTTTGTATCACCTAAAAAAAAAAAAAATTCTTCAATTTTTAGAAATCTTTGAATTTGTACTTATTAGTATTGTTTCATAGTTGTTCTAAGAGGTTATTAGCCACTTAGAATAAAATATTCTGGTAGTTATCAAAACCATATTTGTTAGATTACTAATTTCCTGCTGCCATTTTCCTCCATTGACAGTTATTCCTCTTGTATTGGTTTGTAATTATTTGTACGGTCTCTTCTGTACTAAGTTCTTGACAACAGTTGTGTGTATTCCTCTTTGTTCACATGACCCTTTTTCAGTACCTGGGAAAATCTACCTATTAGTGGGATCTTCTCCCTTTTTATTAGGAACTGGGCTGTCTCTATCCTTATTCCCATACCCTATGATTTACCAAGTCTGGGCAAAATCGAAAGTGGTTCTTCCCTAATATATTTATCATTAATCTACCATTCTCTGATAACTTCATATCAGAGGAAATGGGCTATTAAAGTATATTGACTTTTGGGGTGATTCAATAATCTAACTTTTATTAGTCTCCCAGGACTGATAAATCACAGAATTTCCCAAAGACTTGGAATAGTCAGCATCGAGAGTCTTTGTGACTGCAATGAGGCTTGCTTTTTTTCTCTCTCCCTCTCTCTCTCTGCTGTAATGTATCTGTTGCTTGACCCCCTGACTCCCAAGAAGGAGTACTTCAAGTTTTTACATCCTAACAATACAAAATCCAGGTAGTATAGCTAAAAAATTGAATTATGATGTTCTCGTGAGTCTTAATAGGGTTATCAGGTTACAGGTAAGGAGGTTTTCAGGATCCTCTGCTGGCCTGTGACCTTAAGATGATAATTATCATTCCTGTAAATTATCATTCATAAAGAAATGTTTACAAAGTGCTTTCACATTTTGATTTTGAAATCAGACACTATGAGGTTGAGTGCATTTTACCAGTCGGAGGGCCTGAGGTTCAGACAGCTTAGTTTGGTTTAAGAATACTTATTAAATAAATTGTTCAAGAATGTTCAGGTAGAGAGTGATAGAGTCAGAATTTGAAACCAGGTGTTCTGGTTTCAAAGCCCAAGGCTCTTTCCGTTAAAATGCAGTACATCTCTAGCTTGAATATTATTATGTTTTGACTGACTAAAATTACTTTTTTAGCAATCCAAAAGGGCCAGTTCTCCGTTCAGGGTTTTATCTTTGTAGGTATGTTGAGAAGGTCAATGAAGTGTCTTGTCATCTACATAGAATATCATCTCTGTCCAGGTGGAGCTATTCTCATTCTTCAGTGATACTAGGACTGTGGTGAGGTGTATGGACCCATATACATTTTTCTGTGGTTTTTATCATAGTCTGCATAGTCCCAATATTTCCATTCTTGGTTCTTTGTCATTGGCTATGTTTCATGTGATGCTTCACTGTAAGTGTGAGCTTCTGTATGTATTCCTTTTGTGCCTAAATTATGGAAAATTGTAAGACGTACATACCTAAGGAATAGTTTATGGGTAATGGGACAAGGAATTACCCAGTTGGCTTCTGGCATGAGGTTGCTTGACTTTTTCCCCTGGATTGTGACATATTTAAATTTTTATTAACTATACAGATATTGAACCAATCCCTCTTTCATTTTATATAAATACTGGCAATTGCTCCATGATATCTGGACACTTTGCCATTGTTCATTTTTATTAAGGTAGTACTTAAAGATTAGAAATCACTTATAGCAACTATATTGGTAGTTTAGTGGTATTAGCACTTTTTAAGCACTTTTTAGTCTATAAAGTGCTTTCACACGTTATCTCACTAGATCGTCATCAGCTTTATCAAACAGCACTATATATGTTAAAAAATGTATAAGATCATTGCAGTGTATCAGCACATAAATAAGTTCCTTTCTGCATCCCTAGGGGCAAAAATAGAAATCTCTTTATTCTTTAGCTGTGCTTTTCATACACTTTGCATCCATCCAGGCAGAAATTTTCTTAAGTTACCTTCTGATGCCATTTCTCTGATTAGATTCTAAAAAGATTCTCATTATCTATCCTATCAAATCCAATACATCACTTCGCCATAAAAGAGTCTACATAATTTGGCCCTAAGCTACCTTTCCAGCCTTAACCACCAATATTTTCATCAGCCAACCCCATCTTTCTTTTCCTTTGTTCCACCCCTATTCTGTTTGTCTATGTCTGTGCTATTATACTGTGGTGCAGTTCCTTCCATTTTGCTATTATTGGAATCTTTTCAATAAGCAGTCCTAACTCTTCCTCATGGCCTTTCCCAGAAACTTCAGCTCGCCAGATCTCTTATTTTCTACAACAATCTCGTAATAATTATCTATGCTATGCTTTGTATTATATTATGTGTGCTTTACTTTATTGTATTTTAATTATTTCGTGTGTACTGACACTAGCAGCTAACACATACTGCTTACTGTGTACCAGATACTCTTAGTATTTTACAATATTGACTTACTTAAATCTTAAAACAACCTTATGAAGAAGGTACCATTTATTTTGCAGGTGAGGAAACCGGAACAGAGAGGTTATTAACCTGCTTAAGTTGTGGAACCAGGATATAAACCTAGGTACTAACTAGGTCTTGCATTCAAACCTGTTGAGGGGGAGCCAGAGATCGCAGGGTCCACCTCCCTGAAGCACAGAGCTAGGTAGATCATGCCTACTAATAGTTACGTCCATCAAATTAGTACCTTTTAAATGTCTTCATATGTTTGAGACTTGGCCCTGAGTCCAAATAGAGCTGTTGTGACATGTGTCTTCATTTAGTAGGTATCTGTTTCTCCAGTATTTTGTTTGCCACATTGTACAGTTTCCATAGTTTCTACAGTTCTTAGTTTTGTAATTAAAGAGTAATCTTTTATAATTTATCCTTAAGAAAATTAATTCATTAATCTAATTCAATTTTATAGCTATAATTATCAGACTGTAGTTCAAGTTACTCCTTTGTAGAGGCAATCTAACAATTAAGATAATACTGCTTTAGTTATCTGGAGTATCTTGGTCCCTTTCAAGTTTATTTTTATGTGTAGATGATTGTAGGTTGTTAGTTTGTCACATTCTTTAATCAAATATTTCCAAAGCTATTAATACTGCCTCAAAGCACATTTGTTTGGGGAAAACATTATCCCCATTTTGGAGACAGGTCTAATGCTAAGGAGTGGTGCTGAAGAAAGTGAGTACATGTCTTTATCATGGTCTGTGCAGAGGGAAAGCTCCCATTGCCTTAATAGCTTTCCCGTCTCTGTGAGCCTCAGCCTTCATTTATTTAGGCTTCTTTAAATTTACCCATATATATATAGGTGTAGAGAGGTCTCGTAAAAGGTATGATTTAAAGCTTTTGCAGCAAAAGCTTGGTTTTTAATACTTGTATTTGCGTATGTTTATGTCTGCTTTGGGGGTCCAAACCAAATAACAATACCAATATGTGAAGATCTATTTTAAAGATTACTTGAAAATGTACCCTGCTCCACTCCTGCCCCTTTTGCTTCCCCCCTCCACCCAACAGTACTATAAAGTGAGCTGTGCTTTTATCTCTTTATGAAAGTGGGTGGGACATCAAATAATTAAGTGGTTCTTAATGTTAGAATCAGGATTGTAAGAAGAGAGAGGTGATTGCTCACATATGAGACAGAAAAGGGCTGAGAGGTTCATGCAGAGTGTGTCAGTAGGTGGTGAGAAAGCCACACCAGGCTAAAAGGAAGATCGATATTCCATTCAGGTGGCGTTCTGTTTTGGATCAGTGAAAATAAATATATATGTACCAAAAGAGACCTAATATTAAAAACGCTCTTCTCTAACAGTGCCATAAAACCCACAGTCAACCGGATGTGTACTTGTAGTTTGATGTATGGATCACTGCGTTCCTACTTAAGTCCCCATTATGATCAGCTAGGGCTGGACTCTGGCGTGGCAAGGATTCCCCAACTAGGGAGAGCAAACCCACTGCTTTCAAACCCTGCGCCTGATTCTTCTACTTTAATTGCTAAAGAACTTTAAAAGTTCTCTTTATTTTTATGTTACAATAGGATCACTCTATTCCTAAATTTAATACGAAGTAAAACTTTAAATTTCTGATGGAGCAGACTGTATACACTTAGGATTTGAAATCAGAATTCTGGACTATTTCGTCTCTTTGGGCTTCAGTTTCCTACGTTATAAGAATGGAGGGCAGGATAACGTATGTCACAGGGTTCCTGTGAGAACTAAACTATCTGCTCTAACGTTGCTACCTCGCCTCTGACCTCCCGCACATACACTCTCCCCAAACCAGTATTGATGACTGGCAGTTCTAGAGAAGCTTTATTCTGTGTCAGCCCACTCTTGCAACTCTTTCATCAGCTCAGTTCTTGTTCATACTTTGACACAGCTCAGGCATCACTTCTTTTGCTCTCTCTGACTTCATTGCAAATTTTGGCCCCTCTATGTCCTTTTCATAATATCTCATGGCACTTCTTTGGGCATTATGTAGTAACTGTTTACTTTAAAGTCTTCTTCATTAAACGATGAACTCTGTAAGTGTAGAGACTTGTGTGGCTTGTTCATTTTTTTGTGTCCTTGGTGTCAAGCATGGTCCCTGGTATGTATAAGATATTTTTTGATAGATGGATAGAAAGAAAAGAGGGAGGAATAAGTGAGCTGGTACACGTGAAAGCATTTTGTAAACTATAAATGCCACGCACGTATTAGTGTGGTTTTGCCTTTCATTCCTTAATGATGTATTTTTAGAATCTAAAGGTCCAGCTTTAGAAGACCTCGATCCTGCTGATGTAATTCTGAGATATTAGACATATTGTTACAGTATCCAGGGACAGCATCTGTGTTACAGGATTACCTTTTCCATGTTGTGTTTCAACAATTTAATCAGTTAAGCCTACCTAGGCAGATTTGTTAATCTGTAATTACTATACATCTCTATCAAAATTTTATATTAGTAGTATATTGGTAGCTCAATAATATCCACCTTAATCTGTACTATTTCATATTTACAGTGAAAAGAAAGCCCCACACAACATACTGAAGATAGATTGGACTGAAAAAAAGGAAGGAAAGATAAAAAGATTATTTTTTTTTAAAGGAAAGAAATAAAAAGATAGATTGGACTGTTACTTCTTCTTCTTGGAGTGTGTACTGAAAATAAACACCTCTAAATTTTATTAGTGCATTAGGAGTTTAGCATTTAATAAAAAAGTTATGTATGTATTAATACTTCTCTTCCGGTCTTTTAATGGCAAGGATATTGGATTCCGACTCGACTCACTACATACCATCCTGCAACAGGAAGTCCTGTTACAAGAGGATGTGGAGTTAATTGAGCTACTTGATCCCAGTATCCTGTCTGCAGGGCAACCTCAACAACAGGAAAATGGACACCTTCCAACACTTCGCTCCCTGGCAACCCCTAATATTTGGTACTGTCCAAAAAACATCTATCCTTTGCTTACATACAGAGTATCAGCAGAGGAAATCCATCGTCGTGCTCTCCACTGTAAAGGCATTACAAACTTCCATACATTTTAGGATTGTAATTAATGTGATGACATACCACAGGTTTAAAAAAAAGTACCTTCCAGAGGTACATACTATTTAAAGTGAAGCTGGAAAAAAAATCCAATTTGTTTATTATATACTTTCAACTCAGTATAATTAGTTCTGTGTTTAACAGCCCAATAAACAGGTATAACATGTGCCAAAAGAATTTCTCTTACCCATATACCTGTGTGCGTGCAGGCCTAGCTAGTTCTTTATTTTTCTTTATAATTAATAGATTATATCATAATCACATTGTAGAGAAAACAAGGTTAGGAAGGGACATGGACATAAATGGTTACCTCTTGCTTTGTTGGCTGAGAAGAGATCCTAGTCTGATGATTCAAAGTATCCTAAAACTTTTCGACCACTTCAAATATGTGGGTCTAATGAAGAAGTCCGAAGCCATCATCTGTTTAAGAAAAAAAGAATAGTAAGAAGTGATTATATATGCAGAATTGTTAATGTCCTCTTCCTGTTAAAGTTCATCTTATCCTTTCAAAATACAAGAACTTGAGATGCTAGAAGGAACCATAGGTTTTAAGAATTTTACAACTTTCAAGTTTTCTTTAGCCACAAATGTGATTAAGCATAAAAGTATCTGGTGAGATTTTGCTTTATGATATTACTAGCATTGTTTAAAAGTAACGAATTCCAAGAGAAATTAGGGCAGGAAAATATTTATTAAGAAGCATTCTTACATGTGATTTTCTTTGTAGTTTGACTGTAACTGTCTTCAGGTATTGTTGATGTTGTTTTTCAGACACACCTCCCTTGTATTCACCTCTTTCTTATATATACACATTCTCATCAAAGCCTTCATTGCTTAAAAGATGTATTTTAATCTGTAGATTTGTAATGGTAAAAAAATTTCATAATTTAATTAAAGCAGCACAAAAGTACAAAGCTTGTCCGTATTAAGATCTACAATATATATTCCAAATTTGTAATGATGATTATTTAAAATTAGATGACTTTATTCTAAACAATTACTCATCAAGTATATGTTATTTCTAATTGGAAAAATCCTTCTATTTTCTTGATATTATACATTGTTGTTCAAATGATTAAAGTCTGATTTTAGGGAAAAGGAATTTATACTATATTTGAATATTAAAGTATTTTAATATTAAAAATTAGTAAAAATTATTTTTACTTTTAAATTTGTAAAATTGGATTTTTAAATCTATAATTTATTTTTAGGTTAAAGAATCCAAACCTAAAAAAGCAAAAAAAAAAAGGTCATTTCAGAAGGCACCTATTTCTTATGTCCTTTACCTAAACTTATTGGTTCAGATTTTAGTACCTAAGCACTAATGTCTGGTTGCTAGATATTTTTTAATTATTTCACATGAGTTTTTTAAACATCATATTTTTTAAGGCATGCGTTACAAAGAAGCTAGCATTTTATTTATTGTAGTAAACCTAAATTACTGGTAAAGTAACTCATCTTTCTCTAGTCTTATGGATATCATTTTCTTGGTTTCTCTGTTATAGGGATGTCTCAGTGCTGTTTGCCTTCATTAGTTTGCTCATTATGCTTCCCACTTGGTGGATTGTATCTTCCTGGCTGCTATGGGGAGTGATTCTATTTGTTTATCTGATCATAAGAGCTCTGAGATTATGGAGGACAGCCAAACTACAAGTAACCCTAAAAAAATACAATGTCCGTTTGGAAGATACAGCAACAAATAGCCGAGCTTTTACTAACCTTGTGAGAAAAGCGTTACGTCTCATTCAAGAAACTGAAGTCATTTCCAGAGGATTTACACTGTGAGTTCATTTTTCATGTTATTTTTAAATAATTCTTTTCTACTACATAGTTAAATTAGAATATTTATTATCTATTTTTATTTCTGTGTTGCATTTACAGAAAAAAGTAGGCTTCTCTTTAGTACTTATTAAAGTCTACTAACTGCTAAGTGAAGGAATAAATGTATTATATGCTAGGTTTAATATGTAGTATGATTCTGCTTATCTGCTTTGAGAAACCAAGTGCTTTGAGAATCATGATTATTTCTGTGTTACCATGTGATTATATGAGATTATAAATAGATTCTAACATTGAACTTACCATACAAAGTTACCCAGTAAGTGCTTGTTCTCTTTATTGCCTGTCAGATGCTCTCTTTCCTCTGTTTAAATGTAGATGTATCTGACATACATTCATTTTGAAAAATCTTGCCATGTATTAATACTTTTTTTATTCTTTTAAATTTTATCTTTTTATTTTTCAATTACAGTTGACATTAGTTGCAGGTGTACAACATGGTAATTAGATATTTATATAACTTAGAAAGTAATCACCGCAATAAGAATAATACTTTTTAGGTAAATGTTAGATATTATGGCATTGATACTCTCAGAATATCATGCAAATGGGAAATGAAATATTCACCAGTTTAGCTGTAATTGTATTAAGCTACAGAATAGATAGACTATTTATTCTATTAATTAAGGGAAAGTTATATTTACTGAGCACCAATTATGTCCCATGTACTATCCTAGGTAATTTTGCATACAACTAAAGGCATACAATTATAAATGGAAGAGCAAATGTTCACATCCATTCCATCTGATGCTAAAGCCTGTTTCCAGCGCAAAGCTGCCTGCTAAACACTTAACAGATGACAGTTTTACTGTATTTAATAATTTATGTAACTTACGTAACCTTTGAAATCTATAGGTGGGAGAAAGTAAGTATATGGTGAAGAGTAATTATTGTTCTTAATTAGTTGTATTTGGAAAATCATGAAAAGGGGAAGTGGAGACTCTCTGGTAGTCACCATATGCTTCACTGTGCTCTGCTCTAGAATGTTACTGAAACAGTCTTAACATAAAAGCTGTATCTGAAAAAATCATGCAACAGGGAAGTGGAAGAATCTCCAGTAGTCATTTCATTCTTCACTCTGTTGTGTTCCAGAACAGTATTTAAACAATTCTGAGACACAGGGGAGATTTTATTACGTCTCTTTCTGCTCAATTGAAAATGAAACAGTCCTCACTGTCTCTTAATTTTTGTCCTTCCATTGTAGTTAAAGTCCACTTCTTGATGATAGAGCTTAGCAAATATTAAGTTGTTTGAATGACAAGTTTTAAAAGTTAAAAATCAAGCCAAGAATCAGAAAGAGCTGCATTTCATTCTTGACTTGCACAGTAGTTTATTGAGAGGACTGACTGGTTAAGTAAAGTGGCTACATGTCCAGTTAATGCTCAGGCATGTTGGAGGATTCTGTGCCTTTTATCATTGTCCAGCTTTTACGCATGAATAGGCATAAAGAGCGAAAGTGGGCTGCATAGACATGACTTACCTCGATTATGACTTCTGTCTGCTCAGATGCAGACAGGCAGAAGAAATGTTGGAACAAATTGCGCTTCACTTGTCATCTAACAGAATTGATTGGAAAAAAATTATGAGGAATAATAAATCTTGAGTCATAATATTTTTAGTTTTTAAAACTTATTTAGTAAATAGAATAGAGCACAAACAACAGCCATATGTTGAAAATGTGAATGCTGTTTCCTTCTGCCTCAATTTGTCCTCTCTAGCAAATAATTTAACCTTTCTTTGCCTCATTCCCTTAGTTTAAAATAAGCCCATCAGTCATTGTTTATTGGTTTTTTAATAGATTTTTAATGCCTGGATGTATTTTAAAATAGATTGGCTTATTATTTTTAAAGTTTTGTGTTTGATGTCTTGTTATACAAATTTATGGTTATAGTGTAAAAATTATAAATTCCAATATTTTGTTTTGCTATTGGGAGAGGTTACTGGTTAGGTGAAAAAAACTATTATCTGATAACTATGTAATATTTAATCATTTGTAGTTTGATTATATGTCATTGTTGTAAATAGGTATTCCCCATTTATCTTTTGGAATGTGCTTCCTCTTCAACAGTTTTGAGAGTAGCTACGCTACTACATAGTAACCCTTACTTTGCCTTTCTACTCGCATTCCCCTGTTGGCCACTGGTCCTGTTATCTTTCTGCGTCCCCTACTTCATTTTGAGTAGGTAAGTGCCAGTGGCAGCAGGTGGGTAAGTCATTTTACCCTACTTTTATGAATGTACAGAATGCATTTCTGTACAGTATTTGATTGTTCTGTACAAGTGACCAAAAATATGACTGATGAACATATGTAAACGCATATTAAGAAATGTGAAAGTGTTTATAATTAAGGCTTTCATACTTACTGTACATACAGGTTTTGAAAAATAAATGTAAAGTAGTACCACTTTCGTATATTTTACCAAGTAGAGAATCTATATAAAAAAGTTGCAATTTCTTACATAAATATTCCTACATTTTTACTATATTTCAGCTAAAATTCTTTATTTCCCCATATATGAGGAAGCCTTTACTCTCTGGGATTTTAATTTTTCATTTGCTTTTTTTCCTGGTGGCTATATATGTAAAAGGGATTGGCTATTTATGAGTTGGGATATTTATAATCACTTTCTAATGAAAATCATGCAAAAGGAACTTTTTTCTAAGTTTAATAGAATTGTGGATTTAGGAAACAAAAACTTTAGGACACCTGTACAGTTGTATCACATTTTACTTTTCAAGTTTGCTTGACAGGGTCAGTGCTGCTTGCCCATTTAATAAAGCTGGACAGCATCCCAGTCAGCATCTCCTCGGGCTTCGGAAAGCTGTCTACAGAACTGTAAGAGCCAACTTTCAAGCAGCAAGGCTCGCAACCCTATATATGCTGAAAAAATATCCTTTTTTGTCAATATGCAAGAATAAGCAATATTTCCATAGTCCTGAATATAGATATTATAGTTGCATCCTGTAAAAGTTAACTATGAACTGTGATTGCCTCTTGTGAAGCTAATTTCCATTATCACTTCTATTTTAAAACTGGAAATGCATTCCACAGGGAATGACAATAACAGACAGGAAGATAGTTCTTCTGCTTTCATGTGGCTCATTCTTAACAAGTAAAAAATTTGAAGTCCCTCCCTTTACTGGTCCAAAGAATAAAGTCAAAAGAACTTGACTTTGCTAACTCTGACTTTTTTTTTCAATTACTGAATGTGGTAAATTTGTGTCATGACATGGAAATAAACTAGCAACAGGAAATCCTTCCCCTTTCAAAAAATAGAGGCTCTTGAGTCAGATCATCTATGTTTAAATTTTGGCTGTATCAGTTACTGCGTAGGTAACTTTAAGCAAGTTTCTTAACTCTTTCTATCTCACTTTATTCACTTTTAAAATAGCAGTAATAACTTAATCTGTTTTTTTGTTGAGATCAAATAGATTAGTGCATATAACGTGCTTAGACAGTGTCTGACTTATAATGAGTAGTCAAAGACTTAAGACAAATAAATTGACAACTTAAATTTTCTAAATCAGAAAATTAGTCTTGTTAGTCAGGAAATAAAAGTACATAAGATCTTTATTTTAGTTAAGATTAATAAGTGAATTATGAGTAAATGGAATGCAAAGACTACACCTGTAATAAAATAAAATATATTACATAATGCTGAAAGTTTATAGAGTGCTTTATATTCTATCATTATCTTATATAAACCTTTCCAGCTAAATTTTCTTATACTCCACTTTATGAGAAAACTATAATCTCCATTTGTTGTGATTTGCTCAGTGTTACACAACTAGTAAGAGGTAAAACTGTGTCTTGACTGTAGGACTTATATAAAACTTTTTCCTTCTATATATACATGTATGTATGTATATGTATATTTACTATACTATACTACCTCTTTGGAAATTGAGAGAAAGCATTTCCATTTTAGTCAAGAATTGGTCCATTTAGTTCACCCAGGCCTAAATAAATACCTGCCTGTTACGGGCTAGGAAGACAGAGAGAAAACTTTGTACTGTTTACTTCTAAGGATTTTTTAAGTGTAGTCAATACATAAGCCAGTGTTCATAACATAGTGTGAGTGCCCAGTGTGCCTTCCAACATAGGAAGACAGTCTGCTTGGCCTGTGGGGTCAGAGAAGGCTTTCAGTGAAGTGACACCTGAGTTAACCCCAAGGAATGAGTAGGAGTCGGCCTGAGGATATAAGAGTCTGCATTACAAGTAGAAGGAGGCAAAGATACTGAAAGAAATAAAGACAGCGTGGCATGTGAACTGCAAGTAGTTATTCATTCAGGGAATATTTATTGAGTATAAGCTCAGTGCCAAGCAATATGCTGCTCACTAGACATACAGTGGTAAACTTAATAGACATGCTTCCTGCCTCAGGGAGCTTATAGTTTAGTGAGGGGCAGCGAACAAAGAGGGGTAGCCGAGCAAAGACCTCACATTGCATGAGTTCCCTGTGCCAGTCACTTATCTAGACACTGGGGACCTAACAATGAACAAGACAGACAACATCCTTGTTCTCATGGAGCTTGCCTTCTAGTGGATGAGGTAATGAAAAGAAAGTAGACAGACAAGATTTTCAGATATTTGCTATAAAGAAAAAAATAACCCCAGGGGAATAGGATAGAGAGTGCTTGGTAAGTTGCTGCTTTTGATTGAATGGTAGGGGTAGGCGTCTCTGAGGAGCTGACATTTAAACTGCTATCGAATGAGGAGCAAGATCGAGTTTCAGTTGTTCGATGGACCAGCCAGTATAAAGATCTGGTGGCAGGAGTGAATTCAGCATGATGGGAGTACAGAAATAACACCAACATGCCTGGAGCACAGTAAGCTGGGAGGTGAAGTGAGGTGAGATGAAGAGGTAGGCAAGGGCCAGGTCAAATTCTCTATATAAGAAACCTTAAGGAATTAGAATTGGAAAGAATCCACCAACTATTTCTTTGAAAAGACCAGTAAGATACATAAACCCTCGCATGCCTGAGTGTCATATAAAACTAGTAGTAACAGACCTATAACCATAGATGTAGAAGAAATTTAAATAATTATATGGGGCTGGTATATACAACTTTGAAAATGTAGGGGGAGATGGATTATTTCTTATCAAAAATCTCTAAAACTGACCTAAAAAGAATTTTAAAAACCGAAGGGTTTAGAGGTGATTTTAAAAAAAGCCAAAAAAAAAAAACACCACTCCATTTAAAAAAGAAAGCACCTGGTTATATGTAAACAAGGGAAAATATGCATCTATAAAAAATGATAACGTTCTTGATGCATTACTGTGGAATGATCTCCAAGTTATATCATTAAATGAAAAACAAAGCCAAGTGCAGAGAGCAGTATTTATACTACCTTATACTACCCTTCCATTTGTGTGTAGCCAGGATTGTGTATATGTGTGTATGAGGGGCTACATGTGTGTGTGTCTATATATATAAAACCCCATATACATACACATTTATGTTTGTACTTGCTTTTATGTATGTATACATAAACTATCTGAAGGATACAGAAGATACTGGTAACGGGTGGCTTTTGCCTTTAGGTAGAGGAACTAGGTGGCTAAGGGACGGGTAGGAAGCAGTTTTTACTGTATTCCTTAATACCTTATGAATTTTAAATCCTGTGAGTATATTACTTATTCAAAAATGAAATGAATAAAAAAATGTAACTACCAGGTCCAGATGGTTTTATAGTTTTTTTGGAAAAACTATTTCAGACCAAAGAAAAGGTTAGAAAACCTCCCCTACATCTTTTATTTATGATGATAACTATATAATCTCAATACCAAAACATGATGTATATTACAAAGAATAAAAACTATAGACCAGTCTCATAAATGGAGATACAAAATATTTAAACAGAATATTTATAGATTCAATCTGACACTATATCAAAAGATTATTATAACATGACCAAATAGGAATATGGTAGAAATCTAAGAATAGTTGAATATCAAGAATTATATGGATATAATTCTTTAAAAAAACAAACAATTAAAGGGGGGGAAATCACATAGTAATATTGATAGTAGCCCATGAGGAAGAGGAAATCAGAACCAGAACTGGGTCAAACAGAACTGGGTTTATCTAGGGCAAACAAACTAGATAGAGCAGGCTGTTACTTATATCAGTAGTTCTGTATTTTCAGATGATGGCCCGCTAATGATGCCCTGCAGTATGCAGGGTGGGCGGAAAAGCGAAGTACATACTGCGGGTGGTAAGGGCTGAGCCAGGAAACAATAAAGCGCACAATACAGTTTCAAAAGATAGTTGTCAAAAGTAACTAAATTGGCCCTTTAGCACTTGTAAAAAACTGAAGTTTTAATTGTTTAGATATAAAAATATTGACAAGTATTTGTAAGATATCTGAGTATGTTAATGTATTGCATTTTAAGGTTAGTTTCTTTTAAAGTGATGTCAATCTCCTCTAGTCAAAATTCAGAATAAAGATTAGAAAAGACAACTTTGGCCAGTTTTACTGTGCCCATTATTAAGCTTTAATGCAGAGGCTTTGTTGATTGCCTTAACCTAATTTAACCTACCCCCTGAACTCTGAGAGTGACAATGTAACCAACTACATCTGTGTGGTGCCTTTTAAGGAGCTGGGGCTGGGACTTAGTGAAGAGCAGATTTCTGAAGAGGAAGCGCATAACCTGACTGATGGCTTCAGCCTGCCTGCACTGAAGGTAAGCCATTTGTGGTAGGGAAGGAAGGGCTAAGAGAAGGTAGATGGACTTGGATAGTGCCTGTACTTTCTGACCACAAATGGTGCACCGTAAATTCACCTGCCATTGTTTGGTGACTTCCATCAATGTGATAGCCTTACTGATGTTTGTGAAGCTGCCTTTAAAAGCGGAGAGCATCATAAAGATTGGATAAGAAGATACTTACAGTTTGACATTAAAATACTTAAAATTCTTAGAGTTTAGAGATAAGTGAGTTTACTCTAATAGGAAGCTAATATGAGTGATTTTATTTACTAGCCAGGTTTCAACAAACATGGGTGAAGAACTTACAAGATCTACATCTTCCTTTGGAAAATCTTTAAAATTCTTGTTCAGAACAAGAATTTTTTCATACATTAATAGCCACAGAAAAGAATATATTTGTCTACATAAGAATTAAACTTCTAAACTTCAAGTGCTACATACTTTAAATGTAAACAGGCTCAGGAAAATATGCAATTATTTATAACAAAGCGTTTGAATTCTTTCTATGTAAAGAGCACTAAGGTATGTAAAACCTACAGAAGATAGATGCGTGAACTGCCAGTTCACAAAAGAATAGGAATGACCAATGACTGATAAAACTTTCAAACTTATTAGTAATAAAAGAAATGCAAATAAAAATAATAAGTAAACATTTCGCCAAGGATATTGAAAGTGGATATTATCAATGAAGATTCAGAGAGACCTCACACACTAGTGAAAATATAAACTGCTTCACTATAACAGTGAATACCAGTCAGTATTCACAAAGTTCTGTCCCCTTTACTGCAGCAATTTTAAGCTTACAGATCCATCTCATCAAGTAACCAAAGATATACTCAAAGTATGCTCATGATACTATGGCAGCAAATAAAAGATCAGTAATAATGAGATTGGTGATGATTTATGGTACATTCATTTAGTAAACTTTTGGAATTAGTAGTAGAAAAAAAATAAAACCAAAACAAAAGTGAGAGCATATTATAAAAACAAGTGTGTGCACTAAGATTCCAGTAGTATTTTTGATATCTTTAAATTTCTTTTCAGTATTTAGCAAACTGCACTTAGATATTTCTTTGTTTCTAGTCTTTAAAACTTCACTTGATACCATGAAAATCAGTACAAGTGTAGTTGACAGCATATTTATCAAGATCCATTTTGTTTTGAGACTGTATAAACTGTAATGTCTTTAAAATTTTCAGATCCACATAAATGTTTTGATTCTCTTGTTTGTTTATTTCTCTTTCCTATTACTTGAAATTTGCCTTGGCTTATTCTTACCCTCATTCTAACCCATCTCAATAAATGGCAACACACAACTTCTTAAGCTAGAAACCTAGGTACCATCCATCTTACCCTCTTTTTACCCCTCACATCCAGTCTGTCAGATTTTTGTATCAGTTCTACGTTCAAAATATATTTTAAACTCATTTACTTTTTTTCCATGACCTTTCCTACCATCCTGGTCCTAGCTGCCATCATCTCTTGCCTAAGCTACAATTATTTTCTTATAGGTTTCCTTGGTTCCCTAAGTTGTTGCAGAATGCAGTTTAACTTACAAAGAACCTTAGAAATGATACATGCTTTGAATCAGTAATTCCACTTCTGCAAATCCTTCTTAAGGCAATGACTCCAAATATAGTAAAGCTTTATGTATCGGGTTGCTTATTACCTTTGTTTATAATGAAAAATAGAACACAGCCTAATGTGCAGCAATAAAGGAATGGTTGATGAATTATGGTAAATCCACTTGGTGAACCATTGTGTAGCAGCTACCGTACAACTTGCTTGTGAAGATTTTATAAATACTTGGAGAAATGTCTGTTAAAAGCAGTGAAACAATCAGGATACATAAATGCATATACAGTATAGCCACAATTCTGTTTTGAAAAAAAGACTGGAAGAAAATACCAAGATACTGATAGCTACTCTTTAGGGTGGTAGCAGTGTAGATAAGTAATTCCATTTACTTCCAGATTCAATACCATGACCATGCTTTACTCTGTAATGGGAAAAGTTATTTTCAAAGGACAATTTGAGAGATTCTTAATGAAGAAAAAGCAGGGACTTTGGAATTGAGCAGAACTAGGCTTTAATTTTTAGCCCTGACACTGACTAGCCATTTGACCTTGAATAAGTTATTCTTTGAACTTACCTCATCTGTAAAAAGGGGTTACCATACCTGCCCTCAAGGTGTTAGATTAAATGAGAAGACATACAAAAGACCTACAGCAGGGCTTGTCGTATAATGAGTACCAAAAGTGGTAATAGCTATTATTCTTGAAGAAGGATTTGGAGAAAATTATGGTCCAATTTCTTCATTTCCCTTTAAAATTATTTTTTGTTTACTCATCAAGATTTCTCAGTGATTTCCCTATTTCTTTATGCTTTTGATATACTGTTTTAAAAGCTTGTTAGATCCTGAATTTTATTTTCTGCTTAAGTATAGGCAGCAAAGAGAGAAAGTAAAGCCCCTGGAGTCAGATTTTGCAGGTTTGACTCCAGCTCCATCACTTAACTGCTGATGGGGTCTCAAGTAAATCATTGTTTCTGTGTCTATAAAAATGGGATAATTATAATGCTTACCTCCAAAGGATTAAATATTTGCTAGTCCAATGCCTGGGACAGAGCAAGTGATAATAAAAGTTAGCAGATTTTTAAAATTGCATCTTACGTGACCCACTCTAAAATGTGAGGCTTGTTCTGTTTTCTCCCCACCCCTGCTGCTGGTTGTAGCTGGATCCTTTGCTTACCCATGTTGTTTTACAAATCAGACTAACTTGAGTATTTTGATTTTTTGCTTTATTTTGACATATAACTAATCTATAATCAAACTCGATGATTGTGTTGCATTGTTACCAGGAATGTCAGCCTTTGAAAGAAGCCTTGAGATCAGTAGTTTCTAAATTGCTGAAAACCCCTGTGATATCCAAAAACTGTGGTTTGTCCCCTTGTACATTTGCCATTGTGCCCAGAAAAAATAATTTTAAAATGGATTTTGTAAGTTAAATTTTAAAAGAAAATTTTCTCTCAAATGAGTGACATTAATTAAATATATTTTTTTAATGTAGAGAAAGATGGTTTACAAGTAAATCAGAGCCTTTTGTTTTCCTTTATAATCTTCATTGTCCCATAAAGAAAATACATTTTGGACTTATTTTTATTGTTCCTATATCTTCCCTCAGGAAAACTTAGGAGAGCGACTATCCTGAGAAGACATATATAAAATATTTAGGACAGAGTTCTTATTCCTCTTTTTTCTTTGTTTAAAATTTTAACTAGTTTTTAAAATTATTATAAAGTAATATGTTTCCTGCTTAAACAAAGTAAGTCCACATTTTGTAAAAATGCTGTACATCAAAGTTTCCTATTTGCCCATAAATGATGTTACCCCCTAATCTAGAGCAGCTTCTCTATCAAAAGAACAAACAAACAAAAATGTGTATTTTTGAGTTTGGGTTTGATTGGGTAATGTGGTAGTGATTAAATAATAAATTCATCTTTTTTAAAGTGGCAATAGCTATGCCAACATGATTCTTTTGATGGCTATGGCCCAAAACTCTGGAATCATCCTTGATACCACTTTTTCTTTCATTAAAAAATCCGTCAAGAGATTCTCGGTTCTACTACTTTCACAATATATCCAGTCTGACCACTGCTCACCTCTTACCACTAACCCCTGTGGTCCAAGCTACCGTTGACTTCCACCTGGGTTATTACAGTAACCTAACTGTTCTTCACTTCTACTCTCACCTCCCTGTCGTCTCAACACAGCAGCCAGAATGAGCCCGGTAAAGCACAACTCAGATCTTAACACCTGCAGCGCAGAACCCTTCAGTGGCTCCCACTGCTCTTAGAGGAAAAGCCAGAGGTACTTCGGTGACTTCACCACTTACGACACCTCCCCCACCCCCTTGCTTACTGTCAGCCACATGGACCTTCTTGTTCCTCAGATGTGGCAGATACACTCCTACTACAAAACTTTGCAATTGAAGCTCCAGCTCCCTTGACCACTCTCCCCTGATGATAGTCTCCTGGCTCAATTCCTTTAGATTACAGTTCTTTTAGAGACTTCCTGGCCACGCCATCCTCCCTGCCCCCATGCATACCCACATAAACACATACTCGCTATTCCTCTTCTCTGCTGTACTTTTCCCCATAGTCCATCAGACAAGAAACTGTCTTTTTCTTGTTATTATCTAGTACCCCTCTACTTTAAGCTCCATCAGGTTGGGGTTTTGTTTTGTGTTTTGTTTTTTCCACTACTGTATTATCAGCACCTAGAACTCTGCCTGGCACATCATAGGTGCTCAAGAAATATTTGTTGAATGAACAAATAAAAGAATAAATAAAATCATTGTAGTCACGAAATTTAAGATTTATGAGGTAAACTTGTTTATATTCAAGAATTCCTAAATAAGTATGTCTTTGGCCTTGTTCATTTTTTAAAAGTACATCAATGGTGAAATAAGTTTACATTAAATTATCTTAATTCATTATTTGCATAATTTTAAAATTCATTTACTAAAACAGTCTAAATAATGTCCATTTTCCTGGTTATGAAAAACTGGAATCTAATTTGGTTCAGTCTTCTTTGTTGTCTGCTAATTCCTGTTCATATTAGATTGTTTCCTCGTGTGTGTGTGTGTGTGTGTGTGTGTGTGTGTGTGTGTGTGTGTGTGTGTTTGCTTTGAAGATATTGTCCTTTTGGGGGGGGGGGGTTAAAAAAGGGCTTGTTTAATTAAATACAAGGATGAGGCCAGGCAAGGCGGCGGGGGTGGGCACCTCCCCAAAGCACGAGTCCCTCGAAGATACTGTCCTCTTGAACAGGACTGTATCTGGAAAATGCTTTGCTGCCTGGATTCAGGGTGTATCTCAGGAATGGGTTTTGTAGTTTCTCGTGCCAGACATCTCTAGGCATGAACACTCCGGAACTGATTTTTATGCTATTTCTTGATCCATCAATAACTCATTTCTTTGGACTTACATAGGTCCATATTCCTACTGTCTTCTCCTCTGGGTTCATTTTTAAATAATTCATCCACATTCACTCCTAATAGAGTGTCTCATTCCGTCAACACTTCCTTGCTAGGGTAGAACTGTACTAAATCATATACTGGTATTTCCTACTATGTTGGGATCAGAAGTTCCCATGTGCCATGACTACATAATTTGATATAAAATGCGTGGCTAATAGAGCTAGTTCAAGCTCAGCTCTATTCATTACTTAGGATAAAGTGGAAAATGTAAACCAGAAGTTAAATTTCTGTTGGCCAATATTTTTCATTGATCTAGTCCTTTTTTCTTTTTTTTTTTTTTTTTAGGTTTTATTCCAACTCTGGGTGGCACAGAGTTCAGAGTTCTTCCGACGGTTAGCCCTATTACTTTCTACAGTGAATGCACCTCCCGGACCCTTACTTACTCCAGCACTTCTGCCTCACCGTATTTTATCCGATGTGACTCAGGGTCTGCCTCATGCTCATGCTGCCTGCTTGGACGAGCTTAAGCGCAGCTATGAGTTCTATCGGTACTTTGAAACTCAGCACCAGTCAGTACCCCAGCGTTTATCCAAAACGCAACAGAAGTCAAGAGAACTGAATAACGTTCACACAGCAGTACGCAGCTTGCAGCTCCATCTGAAAGCATTACTGAATGAGTAAGTTCAGAAGCCATGTAAGGAAATGCCCCCATGATTAGCAAGCTTCATTCTTGTGCCAGTGTGGTTGTTGGCTTGTGTCCTAGCTAGAGAGAAGCAGCAAAACAGGCATGCAGAGTGAAGGATGGTTTATAGCTACGAAGGTAGCAGAGAAATAACAATTTGTAAGAACTATAATTTGGGGGAGTTATTTATAGTTTTACTTTTCCTGATCTCAACAGAAAACCTAGGCTGATAGGACAAAAGCAGATGTTTATTCTATTTGCAAGCTGCAATGGAGAAATGTAGGAAGAATGAGCTTGTTCTAACTCTCTTTAAGTAGGTGCTTAAACTGCAACCTGCAATCTAAGAGAAACATCTGCCAGCATTGGAACAGGAAATTCTAAGAGGTATTATTATATAGAGTTGAAGAATAATATATTGCTATTTTTCTAAATAAGTTATAGCAGATGTGGACTTTTTTCTGTAACATAGGATAAGGTTTTTGGCCCAAGTTGAATAGTAAAATGTAAGGTCCATTGTTTATATTGTTGATCTTCTACTTTGCATGATACTGTTGGTCCTCTGCCTCGGTAAAATCTAGCGTCCCGTCATTCCAGTGAGATTTGCCTGTAACAGACACTCGTAGTGGAGGACTGGATCTAATGGTTGGGTTCTTGCTGTGCTGGTAATCAGGTAGGTCATAGGAATTTAATGAGTTGATAAGACTGTAGTTTATCTACTTGACGCTGGATGCCAGGCAAGAAGTAGAAGGGAGAGGGCAACAATCAATTTTGTAAGATTTAAAAAAAAAAAAATGGGTCCAAAGGACTTGAAGTCTCAGTAAAATCAAAAGGCTAGTAGTTTATTGGAGTGAAGAAGGATGTGTTGTGCAAGGATAGGAAATTAAGATCATAAAGACATTTTGAGAAGATACAAGTTTTTGCCCATCAGTTCAAGGGCTGACATAGGTATATAAGGCTGGTGTAAAGGTGAGGGCAAAGGAAGAAATTAAGAAACTATAAGGCAAGGATGTTCCAGTGGTCAGTAGCTGCTTCTAAGAAAGCAGGTGAACGCTTACCTGACTCAGCCCTGTTGCCCACAAGAATGTGGGAGGTAAGGCAGTCTCTACTTGAGTGGGCGGCAAAGGTTCGATCATCATCAGAGGAGAACCAGACTCCAGTGGCACAGTTTATTAGGCAAAGCCAGAATCTCTAAAGAATTAACTTTTGGCAATAGAATAAGAAATGTCCAGAGCATAATTGGAATACATTAGAATGAGGGAAGGTGGCTCAGACAAGGGAGAGGGCTACACTGGATGGACATGAAAATGAAAAAGCGGAGCTTTGTGCCTTGGGCAGGGATTGTGGATTATGATGGGATGTTTCCTGTTCCAAAATGAAATATACTAAACATCACCTTTTAAAATACCTTAACTAGGGAGTATACCAGTCACTAACCATTATATCTGATTTGCTCTAGAGCACTGCCACACACAACTTTTAAAAGTGTTACCTAAAAAATTGTTTTGCGTTTCACTCCTATCCCTAGCTTGGCCCCTTTGCTGTTCCCTCTTGCCTAACTAGGGCATTAACCCTTTAACTGTTCTTCCCGCCTCCAAAGTGCTCACTGCCTGATGGTTTCGGAGGCATATGTTTGCTTTCTCACTTAAAGGGAGGTAAATCTGCACTGGTTTCATAGCAGCTTAGACTAAAGTCTATACAAATCATTCTGTAGGAAGAGTTTGCTGTGACCTGATTGCAGTCTGCTTTTCTGTCTTTATTTCTCGCTCTTTTCCTTCAAGCCGGACTGTATAAATTGGCTTTCCCATGTTCCATCTAGAACAACCTTCCTCGTCTTTTCTACATGCTGAAATTTTATCCATCCTTCAGTGCTACCTCGAAAGTATCTCTTTCTTAGTGATTCCATCTGTACCCATTGCTGGTAGTAAATTCCCCCTCTTCTGAATTCTTATAACACTGTCTTTATCTCTCTGGTATTTATACTTTTGTGCCTGGGTTTAACCCACTTTATAGCTTACCAGCCGGATGACTCTGGGCAAGTTCCTTCAGCTCTCTGGGCCTAATTCCTCATCTGTAAAATGGAAATATAATGTTAGTTATAACTTTTTATGATATTGTATTATATTTATATAACAGGGGTGCCAAAAAATGTCTATACATGACTTGTGTTCATCTTTTGTTAACGGTATATATTGAGTATTACAATTTTAATACAGTTTTTTCCTTTCTTAAAATGTGTATACATTTTTTTTGGCACCCTCTGTATGTATAATTTCCCTGATTCAGTTATAAGTTTCTTATAAGTAGGAGACAAATTTATCTTTCAATTCATAAAATGCCTAGTATGTATGCAAGAAATATTTGTTGAATAAATTTAGGATATTGTTTATAAGCTTTTCAAATTGTGGTAAAATATACATAACAAACAATTCACCATTTAACATTTTTAAATATACAATTCAGTGGCATTAAGTGTGTGTGTGTGTGTGTGTGTGTGTAGTTGTATAATCATCACCACCTTGCATCTCCAAAACTTTTTTTGTCTTGTAAACTTATTTCTTAAATAAGCCTTGCAACTTAAAAAATTTCCATTTTGTATTTTAGAAACCTCCATGATAACACTGTTTTTCTTTATTACTCAGGGTAATAATTCTTGAAGATGAACTTGAA
The DNA here is from genome assembly GCF_057876585.1 of Rhinolophus sinicus. Taxonomy (NCBI): domain Eukaryota; kingdom Metazoa; phylum Chordata; class Mammalia; order Chiroptera; family Rhinolophidae; genus Rhinolophus; species Rhinolophus sinicus. The sequence continues at coordinate 24,094,832 of NC_142501.1, read as the reverse complement.
AAGCTTGTTTGTACGAAAGAAACCCAAGAACTATTGTCAGAAGCTTATCAAGTCCTAGAACAGAAATTAAAGTTAATTCAGCCCCATGTTCAAGCAAGCAACAATTGCTGGGAAGAGGCCATTTCTCAGGTGGACAAACTGCTACGAAGAAATACAGGTAAGAAAGGTACCTATGAGATTTCTTTTGTATACTTTTTTTGTTCTATTTTGCTCTTTTCATTCTAAGAATGCAGTTTTATTTAGAGAATGACAATTAGTTGGTCAAATTTATGATTATGACATTTATACATACTTAACCAGAGAGGTTACAGTGGCTACAACACCAGTCAGCTATTCTAAAGTCTTTTATGCTAAATATGAACATTTTCTCAATATCACTTTTAAATTACATCTCATTTGTCTTCTTTGTTAAGAACTGCATAGACTTATTTTAAATAGTTTAAAAACCTGTAATGCACTAGAGTTTGCTAAGAGTAGAGGTACTCCGGTTAATGCTCAAAATGGTGTGGCCAGAGGAAAAGCATTCATTATTAAATATGAATGCAATCCTTACCAACACAAATTGAACCTTTTTTTCAATAAAAAGCTAGTCCAATATAAGGTCTCATTCTATAAAGATACATCATTTCCAATTCACAGTGAAAAGAACTCGAATAATTTACCAATTTTGTTTTCTGCTATGTGCCTTACAGACACCTCACTAAAAACAGGCAGCTGACAAGACAGAATGACATTTACAGAATGTAATATTGTAGTAACAGTACTGAGATTGATTGTTACAAACTCTTTGATTATTAAATGGTTACATCCTAATTATTTATATAGAACATTGGTCCAATAACAAAAACAGAGAACAGCAGCTGGAAATTTATCTCATCCAATGTTCAGAAATAAAAGAGTTAACCATTCTTTCCATCATTTTCTGAAGATATTCCCCTTTTCCTATTGAAATCTGATGGCAATTAAATTCGGGCATTTTTCCAAGCTACTGTACGAAGTGGATGCTGAAGGCCATCACTAACTATATAGCATACTGCCACATAAGGACTCTGCCGTTCACCAATTCTGGCACACTTCCAAAATATACCCCATAATCCAGTTTTATTTCTGTCCGGGAGGCTGGGTGCCAAGGATTGGATATAAGCACGGGTACATATAAGCAGCAAGGTTACAGTCAACAGACTCTGAAAATTGAAAATGGCAGACATAGTGAGGCTGGCGAAGCCTCAGCCACATCACCCTTCCGGTCTTTTGTATACTCTTATCAGACACGCTTGTTCCCTCTTGTAGGATTTTATTAGGTGTATTTCTTGTCCTCATGAAACTGACTTGACAAAATTCCTTAGTTTACTAAAGAAAAAGTTGAACTTACATGTACACATTGACATTGAATATAGTCTTGGCTCTTATTCTATTAATAGAAAATGAATATGATATGAAAATTTCCTGAATCGTATCGTTGTTATTTTTATTAATTTTAAATATGAAATGCTTCATGAATTTGCATGTCATCCTTGCACAGGAAACATGCTAATCTCTGTATTGTTCCACTTTTACTCTACATGTTGCCAAAATATGCACATGTACCTCATTTTTTAAAAACTTAAATGAAGGGATAGATTTTAATAGTAGTATTTATTTTTAGAACTTCCAGAATCTCTTTTCCAGTTAGAGTAGTAATGAGTTTGATGTTCAGGAGCCAGAAATTGAGTTTTGCTTTTAAGTAAAATACTCAGTCATTCCAAAATAGTGTACAATTGCTATCAAATAGTGTACAAAGAGGTGGCATTGCATATTTGTTTTTAGGGGTCTACAATGTCTAAGTGCCATTACTTAATGGTAACGTCAGAGTGCCTTGTACTGCTGGGTAAAAAGGCAATCTTGAAATTTTCCACAATACTGCTTTCATTGACCCAGATTTTATACTTGTTTTTACTAATTTCACTGTAAATGTTTGATATATCAATTTTTAAACTTGTGCCATAGACCACTACCATGTTCATCCCTTGGACCTTTATGATGAGGTTAATCAGATTTATGTATAGAAATTGTAGTGCTGCCAAAGATGTTTATTAATGCTTTATCATTCTGTTAATCATTGTTTTGTTTACAGCTAGATATGTAATACTTTGTTTAATGTCTTAAACAAGCTAAGTCCTTAGATAGTAAAAGCATTAACTTTTTTCAAATGAAATGTTAACATGCTAATTACTCATATATTACCAATAGATTTCTTTATATTTCAAATGTAAATAGTGAGTAATTTTTTCTCCAAAGGATAAATCTGAAATAAAACTTTTACTTGGTACAAATATTTATGCATATTAAACTTTTTGAAATGACTTCAGTCTGGAGCTTCTGAGTTCATTTTCTGTAAATAGAAACACTCAGAAAACCACTGGGTGTTAAAAGATACCCTCACCCCACCCCTTAGCATATTCTGAGATGTTGAATTTTAGTCAGTCACTTAAATATGATTGTTAAAATTGTCTCCAAATCATTGGGTAGGGGATAAGCCATTTCTTAATTCTACTCTGTATATGTGGTGTTTGCTCATACGTGATAATGGTATGAATTAAGATAGAAATAATTTACAAACTTTTCTCACTAAAACACTCATAGTGGCCATGGCTACACAACTTTAAATGTTGAATTTTTTAAGCAAGTGCTTCAGTTAACCATATTTTGTTTTGTTGTTATTTCAAAATTACAGGAATATCGCAAGAGTAGTTATAAGTACCCTTCATCCAGATTCCCCAGTTGTTGATATTCTATCATATTTGCCTTCTCTCTCTGTGTATCTGTCTATAAATTCCTTTGGTGGTACTATTTTGAACCATTTGAGAGTAAGCTACAGACATGAAATCCCATTACCTGTAAATACTTCTGTTAGCTTGTTTTTAAAAAAAACCTGGACATTCCCCTACATAACTACAGTATACCATCTAAATCAGGAATACCATATTGCTGTCTAATCCACAGACCCCATTCTAATTTCACTGATTGATCCAATAATATTTTTTAATGTCCAGATCCAGATCACACATGGCATTTAGTTTTCATGCTCTTTATTCTCTAGTTTTGTCTTTCATAAGAAATAAAGTACTGATATATCAATAAGATGGAGAAACCTCTAATGTACTATGTTAATCGAAAAAAACCAGACTTTAATCACTACATACTTACTGTATGATTCCCGTTATATGTCATTCTTAAAAGAGTAAAATTTAATAGAAACAGAAAACATCAGTGGTTACTAGGAGTTGAATATGGGGGGAGGAATAGGGTATAAAGAGGCAACATAAACAAACGTTTTGAGGTGATGGACTGTTTTATATCTTGGTTGTTAATTAGATGTTTACTTCTTTTTGTGTGGCCTGTTTCTTTTTAAGGCAAGCCTGAAATAGCATGTGAAAACCCACGCTGTACTGTGGTACCTTTGCTGCAGCCTACTCTACACATTGCAGACAAAGATCCAATCCCTGAGGAGCAGGTAAGGGTGCAAATTGCTTTTTGTTCCCCTAAAGAAGAGTTTCACATACAGAGCTTACCTACCTTTCTCTGTAAGTGACATGGTTAATTGTTGAAGAAGTGTTGAATGTATATTTCTAATGAGCTTCAAAATCACAAGGTAATGTATTGAATATATATCAAATTATTAGTTCTTAGTGCCTTGACTTTTAATCCATTGAATCTACCAGCAGATTTTCCTGTTATTTATATCTAATTGTCCATTCATTAGACACTTAAAAGTGATTCAACACATTAAAAGTTATTGCCATAGGAAACGTACCTTCTGGGATGCTGGAAATGTGTTTATATCTTGATCTGACCAGTGATTACCAGCATGTATACATATGTAAAAATCTTGTACACTTATCTTGTGCATTTCACTGAATGTATGTTATACCTCACTTTCAAAAACAATTTTTTAATGATTGTATTAGATATTAACAAAGAGTATTTTGTTCATCCTAAGGAAAACTTCTTTTCTTGAGGTCATATAGTCTATTCAGTATTTTTAATTGCAAAGGAAGACCAACCTTACTTAGTTTAACAAACAAGAAAATTTTTTAAAGAATATTAGATAGCTGACAGAGTATTTCAAACAGCCAGATAACCAGGCTGGAACCACGCTGGGGTAAAGAGCTCCAATCACTCAAAAGAACTGTTCCAGTGGCAACGTAACTGCCAATTCACTGGGCTCAGACATTACCATTTGCTCCATCAATGCTACCTTCAGAACCTCTGCCTCTGGAAACTTGACCTGCCACCATCCTTACCAGAATGGGTTCCTCAAGTTGCCTGCTTCTTATATAACAAACTTCTGAATCAGATTTCAGAGTCCAGAGTGCTAACCATTACACTATGGAACCACCACTTCTGAATCAGATTTGATCCAGGTACCTGTGATTAGAGCATCCCAAGTCATTTGCCTGAACCGTAACTACGAGGGAGGCTGGGTAAGCAAGGATCCTGCCCTCTGCCTTGGTGATAGGGAGAGCCATAGATGAGGTGGTCCTCAATCCACGGAACAGTGTTCAGACTTCCTGGGAAGCCAGAAATGTCTACCACAAGAAGACTAACATGCCTGACCACCTTCCCAAACCGCCAGCCCTGCCAATTTTGATTGGTTTTGACAGTGAATAACTGTAATCTTGACTATTTTACAGAATGGTATCCCAGTAGGAAAGTAATGATTGATGTTATTAAACTTTCTTATCCAAAACCCTTTTTAGTATCAACTGTGAAGATTTTTTAAGATTTCGATTTATGTATATATTTGCTTTGTTTGCCCAACTGTGCTTCAATGACCTGTGCCAACAGCCCTGCTTTTTAAATCTTGGTGATGGGTAGGTGCAAGTCAATGAATAATACTACTAGGAAATTGCTCGAAGTAAAGTGCTTTTTCTTTTATTCATTTTTAGGAATTAGAAGCTTATGTAGATGATATAGATATGGACAGTGATTTCAGAAAGGATGATTTTTATTACTTGTCTCAAGAGGACAGAGAGAGAGAGAAGCGTGAGCATGAAGAGTCCAAGCGGGTACTCCAAGAATTAAAATCTGTGCTAGGATTCAAAGCATCGGAGGCAGAGAGGCAAAAGTGGAAGCAACTTCTATTTAGTGACCATGGTAAGCACTGACTTCAGAGTAAAAGGTTATTTCAATGTAGGATTCTGTTTTCTTGAGAATCTTATTTTAGTATAGGTTTCTTATGGCTATAATTTTAGGGATCCATCGGTAAGTATAGCACTTTTCGTTCTAGACACAAAATAAATTTGATCAATAAGAGTAGGTATATAATCAAACTGGGAATATGAAATCACACGTTTCATCAGTTATTTGTTTTTTTACTAAATTTGGTTTAGAATGGGCAGTGAGTTGAATAAATCAGATTGTTTTCAAATTTAATGAATTTAAGATTCTAAACTCTGTTCTCTTTTTGTTGATATTATAAGTACACCTCAGTGAAACACAGTTAATGACTGTGTTCACTACTGAAACAAACGAATTAAGAGGTAGGCTGCTTCGCTGCATCATTAAGGTTACTTAATTGATTGGAGCGCTTTAGTAGATGGGAGCACAGAAGGTGCTTCAGTGCACTGTCACCATACTGGATTTGGACCAAGGGGGATGATGGGTAATACTGAAGACTATCCTGCACCTCCTTTATGTTTCCCACCCTTCTTTGAACTTCATGGGAGGAGGGGAAGCTTAGTACTTGACAATAACAAACTAGTTAATTCCTAGTTGAGGAATTAATTCTTACAGATTTCTAAGAAGGTAGAGTGGGACTTCCCTTCCATTTTAGAGTATCTATATGGAGCCTCAAAACCACTGCCTTCTTTTCCTTTTCTCTTTTTCACTAGAATTTATACATTACCTATACTTCTGGAAAGTTCCTTAGGATTTCTCTTTTCTTCTCTTAGGAGCCCTACCATTCTCCCTTGTCTAGATGTACATTTCTTGATTTTATTGTTCCCGTTTCTTCCCACTGACGTCCTTTAGAGCCCAAGTCCTCATTAGATTATGCTCATGTATTATAGTAGCCTCTTAGCTGACTTCCATTTTCAATACCTTTTTCTTCTAAGTTATCCTTAGAAGATAGCTTCTAGGCTTCTAAGATAGCTTCTATCCTTGCATACGCCTTCCAGATTTTTCTCGTACAGCATATTGATAATGGTTCTATATCCTAAAAACCTATAGTGGTGGCCCCTTTTTTATTGTATTAAATCTAAACTCCTTTTCCTGGTTTCAAGTCCAGCCTTTCCATCATATGAGTCCATCAGTTTTGTATTTCCCACAATTTCTGATATAGATACCTTCCTCTAGTTACATTTATCCATTTAGACTATAGTTCCAAAAACTTGCGGTTGTTATTCATGAAAAACATTCATGCTGATTCCTTTACCAAGAATTCTGTCTTTTCCACCAAGCTGTCCTCTCTGCCAGTCTCTCTCTCTGAATCCTCCTCTGACAACTCGAGCCCTGCCAGCCTTCCTACCACACAGACCCTCACACCAGAGGGACACTGTAGTGAAATGAAGGGAAGTCTTGAGCAGCGAAGTGTATAATAGGTTAGGAACTTCCTAGAAACAGTAGTAAAAACAGAGTTCCTGTGACTTGCTTGTTTATCTATTAGGCCTACATAAATCAGAGATTAAGAGTGCTATGTTTTAGGCACTATTATTTTTCTATGCATTTGACTTTTTAATCTCTGTAATTAAATTAGTCTCCTTAAATAAGGGCTTTATTATCCTCCACAATATTCATTCAGCAAATTATTCATTCAACAAGTTTACTGCTGTATCCCTAGCATGTAGATCAAGAAACAATAATCCCTACATTCCTTATATTCTAAGTACAGTGTTAACAAACTTGTCAGATTGTGTGTCACATTACACAGACTGGATCTCCCATTTCATTAGCAATAATCATGAATATCAGTCAACTTCTAATATGTTACGTTCTTTACGAACTAGCTGATTTATAGATTAAAACTGCACATGAAGACTGAAAATAGCATTGTATATAAACTTGTATCCTTTATTATTTAGTATTTCTTCATGTAGTTTTAAAATTACCCTATTGACAGTATGGGCAAAGATAGAACGAAGAGAGAAATGTGTCTCTTTTTCAGGTATGTGCTTTTGATAGTTTGCATTTGAAAGAGCAGTAATGCTGATTTAGTTTGTGAAAATAAGTAAAGAGCTGCTGATACCGTGAAATGCTTTTCCCATGAAAATGTTCAGTACATCTTCCAGAGTTGTTTTCATCTCTGCCTACAGGGGTAAAGTCCGAATGGAATTAGAGAGGGAAATTCTACACTGGAACCTGCTGTGGCCATTTTTTTTTCTGTTGTTGCTGCTTCTCTAGTGGAGATACTGCAGCATAGGGATCTGTTTCTTGAAAATGGACATGTTTTACAAAATTATTTTTTAATAAACGCCAGATCTTCAAGACGCACTTTTTTTTCTTCCGCCATGCTTCATAATGTATTGTATTGTACTAACCCCTCATACTGGGAGGAGAGACTGCCTAGCAAGCAACCCACTGCCTACTAACATCAAGAGGGGCTAAATAAAACTTCATTTTCCTTGAGAGGACAACTTCTGCCGTATGGATATGTGTTATATTTATGTATTATGCTTTGTACAGTAGTTGATCTTGAATGCAGATTTTGTTTCATTTTATGTTTTCCTGTGACATTACAAAATGTGTAGAAGTTAATGGCTTTACTTTCATCGGGGTCTTGTTAGGTGTTTGGCAAGTAGGTTGAATTGTATGTTGCCTTTGTTTTCTATGCTGTTTTACTTACAAATATATGTGTCGAAAATAGGATTATCTGAATTACTTTTAGGCCTTTTATCTGACACATTATCCGTGAAAACCATGCTGCTTATTCTTTAATGCAGTGGTCCTCAAAACTTAGTATACATCAGAACAAAGTGGAAGGCTTGTAAAACATAACTGGTCCCCACTCCCAGTTTCTGACTCAGTAGGTCTGGGGTTGGGCCCTGAGAATGTTCATTTCTGCCAAATTCCTAGGTGATGCTAGGGGTCACACTTGGAGAACCACTGCTATAATATTTTGAAGGACAGAATATGTGAGGTGTTTTTAAATCTTCATTAAAACCCCATCTCATTTCATTTCTTAGGCATTTTATCTCTTACAAAGTTCTCTGGATTTACATTGATTTTGCTAGAAAGTTTTATTTAGCCTTTATTTATTCTTTATAAGAAAAAAAACTGGGAGTTTAAAGTTTAAATCATCGTCCTTAGTTATTATTTTTCTTTCTTTTTTTTTCCTTTGAAGCTGTGTTGAAATCCTTGTCTCCTGTAGACCCAGTGGAACCCATAAGTAATTCAGAACCATCAATGGATTCAGATACGGGGCAAGTTGGTAAAAATGATACTGAAGAAGAAAATAGTAAACTCTCCACAGCTGACAATGAAATAAGTAGTAGGACTGAGTATTTATGTGAAAACCCTCTAGATGGTAAAAAGAACGACAATTCTGCAAATGAAGTCTACCTGCAAGGAGCTGAAGAAAGCGTGTGTCACCCATGTGACAGTGAGGATGACTCTCAGCAGGCAGGTGTTGGTGGCCTGGCTGCTGCCCATCCAGCTCCCAGGGACACACCGCAGCCCTTCATTAGGCAGAGGCTGGCGCGGCTGCAGCTGTCACCAGATTTTACCTTCACTGCTGGCCTCGCTGCTGAAGTGGCTGCTAGATCTCTCTCCTTTACCACTATGCAGGAACAGACTTTCGGTGATGAGGAGGATGAACACCTCATACAAGAAAATAAAGATGAGCTAGAAGAAAAGTAAGAACCAAGATTTACATGAAGGATTTTAAATTGTTCTTTTATGACAGTGTTTTAGCTTCAAGACTAGATATTCCACTGGAAAGGGAAAATGAGTGTGAGTTTACTCTATATAAAGTTAAGATGTGAATTTACAGGAAGAACCCTGGTTTGAACAACTGATCTGAAATAGTAGTTAACCTGTATGGCAGATCTTTTAGGAAAATAAGTGAAAGGTAAGGGCTCTTGAATAAATTGCTGTTTTATTTGCAGCACAATTGATCGATCTTGGAAATTCTTTAAGTACTTTTAATAACAAATGAATTAATCATTTCTTGCCAGAATTTGCTGCCATAAAATGACTGGGATAATTCTGTTGCAAGAACATTAACATTTAATATGACTCCTTTCTACTGTATTCTCGCAGTTAATAACTGCAACTATTATGTTAATAACAAGTTGTTTGTATTTTATTTTTGTTTATATCAAGTCTTAAAACAAAGACACAGGTTCTGAATAAAAAAATGAGTTTGTGCAATTAACGTGTACTGGGGTTTGGTACTAAAAAGTAGTTTCAAAAGTACTTGGGTTATGACACGTTTCTTATGTTTCCTTGTTCATATGTTTATTTAGTAGTTAATTTTAAGATTTCCTAATCTTTTAAAGAACATTATACCATTTTAAGAATTACCCTTTTAATTTTTTGTGTTTATCTTTTTCTGTTCTTGTTGCAACTAAAAGAGATGAAGTGGGATCCCTGTGGTCCAATGCCTCATCTCCAACTTTGCAGAAAGTTCTTTTTATCAGTTTGCCTAAGAGATAATGGGTGCCATTAACACAAACAGGTCACCACCTGCTGATTTCTAGCCTGAGGCTATCCCGTCTCCACCTGAATAAGACTCTGGAAACATCCTGTCAGCTTCCTGGAAAGCATCCTTGTCTCCTTAATATTTCATTTACAAACTACCTCTTGAAAGAGGTTGCTTTCCAAATTGTCCAGTTTTATCTGTTTCGTTTTATGTTGTGATTACATTTTCAAGGAGTGATATTTTTAGGAGTATGTTGTTTTCTGAAACCTATACCTCCAATGCACTGACATAGTTTATAGATGTTATTTGGGGAAAATGTAGGAATAAATAACTCAATTTATGCTGGTGCCCTAGAAAGAAAATGACGTGATAAATCTAGATCATCTTGAGAGTTAACAACAACATTGGAATTCCTATAACTTAGTACTTCAAGTGAGTAAATTTTTGTATACCAAAGGGGTGGTTTTTTTTCAGTAATCAAAAGAAGTTTATTTATTATTCCGAGGAAAAACTTGTTTCTGCTTTATATAAATAGTGATCCTTTGTACGCACTATAAGTGATTCCGCCAGTTACCAAAAATTCTGAAACTTATCTGTAATTAAGCTTTTAGTAGCAATACCTAAGAGTGGGCCTAATTTACCACTTAAAATAGTTAGCTAAATTTCAAGGAAAAAAATCTTGTGTTGTAACTGACTACTATGTTCTTAAATGATTTTCTGAGTTTACTTTCTTTTTAAATTAGTTTGTCAACTCCTTTTTTCCTTGGACTTAAAAGAAGTAATTATGGAAAAACTTGGTAATCTTTCTCTTCATCTATAACATTACACAGGAAGAATTAGTTTAATAATTTTTAATTTTTTGTATTATATTTTATTTTTGTCACACCAGTTTGGGGAAAATATCTTCATAATATTGTATCAGTTTTATTCAATGCTCTCTAAGGTGAATTTCTAATCTTTCAGTCTGACCTGTTTTATTCACTAGTTGTCACTTAGTTCAGTAAAAATTCTACTTGGTGCAATCATGATACAAGGATCTTGGACTTTAATTGTTTTTTTGGTGTGTGTGGTTTTCAAAATTTCTTCCATCTTTTAAAATATTTCCAAGATAAAATAGTATCTTCTCTGTGAAAATTCCTAATTTTCTCTCATAATAGTCTGAAAGTCAGTGTTTCTCTGTTTTTTTCATAGGGCACTTATTTTAAAATAAAATGGAGGTGTTATGTTTTTTAAATGCATATTTAGAGCCATCTCCCAATCATTCTTAATTGGTCATTTTGGATTGAGACCTTGGTGATGTTTATACCCAGTAAAATCTAAGGACGTCTGTCTAGGACTTTATGCTTCTTGCCATGAATACCTTAGAAAATAAAACATATAGGCCAATGTAACATAAGTAGGTATTCTTGTTTGTTACTTTTCTAAGAATATTTCTCTTTGCCTTATCAGGCTTTTGACTAGTTTTAATATCTGCCATCCCACATCCAAAAGAAGCTCTCTGGGAAAAATATTTTGTGGGGAAATCTTGTAACTGCTTTCCAAATTTTACAATGGTATTTTGACAGGATAATTACTGTTAGGAGTAATATCCTGACAGGTTTTTAATATGAACATTTCCATAGTTGTTTTAAACCTAGTACTTAATGTAAGAATGCATGGAAGAGGCTATTTATTTAGGTTAGTCTTGAAGACAGGGTTTTTACCCTTTGCCTACAGTTAAGAAAGTCATAGCAATAAATGATCTGGTGACAGTTATCATATCTTAAATCCATTTTTTTTTTCAGCTTTCATTAAAAACTCTACATACCATCTGGCCTATCTAGTGCCAGACTCTTGCTGGTCTTTGATTTGCAGTCCTCTGCTTGTTTTCACAAGTGTCTCTATTATCTGACTTCATACGTTAAGTCCTTATTAAATCTAATTGTACTTAACAGCATCTAAAGATATTTTATTAGGAACTGAGGCATTGATTCGTTTGATTTCTGAAGTTATTGGAGACAAGCAAGTCAGGAGAAACATTTAAGGCAAATTACTAAGGAAATTTAAGAATATGGCTTTGCTTTTTTTCTTTTAAAGGAGAGCACAGCTCACTGGCCCATGTGGGGAATAAACCAGCAACCTTGGTGCTATCAGCACCACGCTCTAAGCAACTGAGCTAACAGGCCACCACAGGAAATTTAAGAATATGGGCTGAATGGTCTAATACAGAAGGATAGGCACTAGTTTAAATCCCAGTTCCATCCTTTGAAAACTATGGGTGCAGCTGACGTAATAACTTCACGGGGAATTTTTCCAGCAAATCCAAATTCTCCAGATTACTAAATGATATTTGAGATTTCTGACTTCTTAGAAGTACTTTAAAATAAAACATTTGAAGCTGAAAAACAAGATCTGGTTATAAATATGTTCGTAAAATAGGTCAAATATTAAAAACTCAATTTCTTAAAAAAAAGTAATAGTCTGATTCACATAATAAAAGGCGTAAAGCTTTTAATGTTAAAGCATAAAAAGAATCAAGTTCTGACACATTTCACAAAATTATAAATCAATGGAGTGTTAAACAGTAGGGACCCTGGAGGTCATTTCACTCTGGTAACAGACTTTTACTTACACACCATCAGTAATGTAAAATATGAAATACTTTGAAAAAATTATTAGAAATCATGTGGGAAGAAACATTCAGTTGATTTGGTTTAATCATAGTATATTATTTCTATACTTAAACAAAAGGAGACAACTAAATACCATAAGACTGTGGTATGACTCAGCTAAGTAAACTTTTATTTGAACTAAAGTAGGTATCATGCCATGAATGACAACCAGACAAAGCATGAAGATTGGTTTATTCTTTCAATTATATTTATAAGAATATATCTCTGCAAGTCACCCTTATATTAGAAAATGAAACTACAGACATTTTAGAAGAGAACATATGGAAAAATGCCCTAAGTAGCAATTCATTTATCTGTACTTGATGAGTGACTAACTTGCATAAGTTAATTTTTCAGGTAACTGAGACAAATCCATTTAAGCATTAAATTTTTTAACAGTATAACAGGAAATTTTCTAAAATGTACTTTCTACTTCTCCACTTTTTCTAGAGTGTTTAGAATATAATTTTAACTTTTTCTTTGTTATCTTGAAGAACATCAGTTTCTATCATAGGGTGATAATCAGAAATTCACCCTCAGGGGCTACTGAGATATGTAATAATGCCCCTTTACTATGTGATACTGCATTGCTATGCTTTTTGAGTTATGTCGGTTCTTCACAGTTTCTCTGTCTTCCCTTGTAATCAGCTGTCACTTTTTGTTGCTGTCTTGTATGCCTGCCTCCTGCACTAGGCCCCTAATTTGCTGCTTCTAATCTGCTGTGGACTGAGAAACCAGATTGCCAAGCTTGCTAGAATTGTGTCTAAAATAAGAGTAAGTAGACTGAAAAGAAGGCCAAGGGGGTTTTCCGTCAGTGAAGTGCATGGACGTTGTGGTATCTGTTTGGTTACTTAGAATACTTTTGCTTTGCCTCTTTGCTAAGAAATTGCCAAAGAAAACACTTGGTGGAATAGGTGATTGTCATATATTTGAAGTATTAATTCAGTTTTTATATATTGATGTTTCTAGGATTCTCCTTTAATGAATTCAGCTATAAAAGAAAATTTGATTATCATCTTTGTTTAATCATTGTGTATAGTTTAGGAAAACTAATTTTTACTTCTTAATTTTTCCTAGTAGAGTATACAGACTTAAGAAGTTAGAGCACTATAAATGTGACATCAACTCTGTTCACCAAGATTTATATTCTAGAACTATTGGTTTGAGACTAAACATGCATGGTTAATTTAGTAAGAATTGGTAGACTGAATATTTGGGGAATGAGTCATTCTAAATATCCCATTTTTCTATAGAGCTTAAGTCTCTTTCAGCATTAAAATTTTTTGGAATAATTTCTGAAGCAGATATTTTAAAAACTTAATGTGCATTGCTGTTTTAAACAAAATACGAAATACATTTTAAACTTTTGATGTCAAAATGGTTATTTACAATCGTTATACTATGATAGAATAATTAGGCATTGAGAGCTATATGCCCCGTTACTAAATGGCTCCATTCTGCAATGCATTTTTTGTTTTTGTTTTCTAATAGTTCCAATTCCTTTGATTTATATTATTGCTTGCCTAAGTGTGCCTGTAGCAATAGCCTTTCTCTGTCTTCATAATGCTCCTTAGTCTGTTTTGGTTTTTAGAGACAAGGTGACTAACACAGCTAGACTAATGTATAAAGTAAGAGTAAAATTGACTTAGTGAACACCCCAAAATTGGATTATACTTAAGTGCATGGATTTTGTGACATTACTTCAGTACCTGTTTCATTGCTATCTTGAAAGTGAAATTACTAGAATAGATACCTGTTCTCAAAATAGAAGAGCAGTTATTGTACAAAAGGAACCATTTTTTCATACTTAACCTTCTCTATATTTCTATCCTCTAATTTTTTGGCTCCAATTAAAACCAGTCCACTCAATGAGCATTTTCTATAGTACTTACTATTTGAATTGGATACCACATGCTGCTAAGAATTTCTTAGGTGAGCTGGTTTTTTGTTGTTCTGGTTTTGTTTTTAGAGAAATGTATCTTCAGTTTTAAAGCATGAAGTAGGTTGAGACCTGGAAAATAAGAAAATTTTTATTATTGATATCACAAGAGAACTGGAAAGTAATAAGGTTTTAGACTCTAGGCAATTAATTTAACCACAAATAATTTACTCTGAAAGTTTTTAAAACAATATCTTTATTTTTATTTAATTAATTGTATGTTAAAAGCTTGCCAGACGTTATCAGTGTTAGATCTAATGATACTGACAGATATTTGAAGGACTAAATTCCTGCTGTCATTCTATATTTTGCATGTTTAGATTATGTGTTAAGTAATCAAGCATGATGATTTTTCTCTCTTGAATGAAAAATAAATATGAAATTTGCATGTTATAATGTTTGTAAGTAAAATCCAAATCTGTCTACAAGGGGATATCCTAGCATTTAACAACTTAGTTTTCCCAACAAGCTGACTGTGTTTTAGTCACCATATGTTGATTCATCCCTCCGTCATAAACAGGGTAATTGGAAAATCAGTCTACTTCTTTTATGACCGTGCATCATAACCAGCTTTTGGTCATTCGTGCTACTGGAAGGGCATTATGATACAATATTCATTAAAAAATAGATAATCAAAACAAGTTTCTTGAGTCGAGACTGCCATTACAGAAAAGATAGTCATGATGCCAAACTTGGGCTGGTGATACAAGGAGAAAACTTCTCTTTAAGTGTAGTTGTAGGAGGAAAGTGATTCTACTCATTGTAATTGCTACAAACCCAAAAGAGGACCAACTGATTCCAGGATTCACTTCTACAAAAGCAGGACATGAATAAGGAGTTGATTTTATGGCTCTCCTAAAATGTGTGGTAAATTAAAACGCGTATGGTATTTTTATCTGTATTTTAACTGTCAGCAATTAAATTACTTTGTTTCATACCTGTTTACTGAATTTCACTTGGCACATATCAAACATGTTATTGCAATAGAACAGTATTTAAGTTGTGTATACTTCTGAATACACTTTAAAAGTGGGTATATTCCATGCACTATTGTAGAAATATGTATTTCCGCTCATAGTTATATCTTAAGAGTTTTTCAAAATAAGGGATAATTTTAGTATTTTTTACTTGAGATTTTTCACTTTTGTAGTATTTAATTTCCTAAAGGTTGGGTACCTATAAATGAGTTTATCATTGAACAGTTTTTTTCCTAAAACTAAAACATGTCTTTTATAAGTTTATTGTTATAATATTCTAATAAATTACATATTCTTTTTTTGTCTCCCAAGTAAATTCTTAAATTAACTCCATTTTTAAATCAAAGTATTTTCTGTACTTATCACACCAACATGTAGTACCTTCTGTTCATACTATGACTTAAATAATGTTTACTCAGGCACAGGACTAGTATCTGGCAATGTACAGAGAGCTCCAGAAATGTTACTCCCATTCTTTAAAGACTGGCGTATGGTCCTGGTACAGCCGTGGAGGTCCATATGAGTGAAAAGTCCAGAAGTCTACCTGAACTGAAAGCACTCCCAAGGAGTTTGGTTTTGTTTGGGTTTGTTCTAGGTATGGTCCCAGGGATCCCAGATCAAACCAGGCCCCTGGGCCTATCCTAGAACCAACCTAAACTCGCGCATCATTCCTGGAACGTCAAGAGTGTGAAGACTGAAGATAACCTGAGGCTTATTAGACATCATATGTTCACGAAGACTCACTTTTTTTGTATGTGTGTCTACATTTTTAACAAGAATTGGTTAGTTAATGCTTCTAAAATTAGAGGGATGACTCTAGATAACAAGATAAAGTCTTACTAGACGTTGACATTATAGTAATTTATTACAACAGAAATGTGATATATAATATGGTTATTATTAACTGCCAGTGAGGAGAACAGTACTTGTAACTTTTATTATCTGATCTCTATTTTTAGGTTAAACAATTTAGCCACCAAAAAACATTCTCCCCAAATTAATGATTTCTGTTTTTGTTTTTCTCAAAGACTTTCTACTCAACAGTGTTGTGTCCATCTCATTTAACCAATCGTTCATAGTTTCTGAAAGATATTGGTGTTTGCTCCTTGCAGGGCTCCATTGCTACGTGATTTTAAATTCTTGTTTCTGGAGACTGCCTTTTTCTTTTAATCTGTTACTGAAGCCATCACATTGCTTTGAGCTTGCTTTTCGAGGTTCAGATCTGTAAAGAACCTTAGCATCATTTGTAGACATACCATCCCTTGTTAGACTCATTGTAGGCGACATTTTAGAATCTGCTATGGCTGATGAAAACAAGCTAGGATGATAGAGTGGAAATAGGCCACGACTGCTCACATCTTTACAAATATTTTGCAAAATTAAGTTTTCAGTAAGTTTCTTTGCATTCCCTGCTGCTCTTGATTTTTTAAATATTCTTTCCAGTTGATTCATCACATGACCTAACACCAAAGCTATTAACACTGCTATGGCCACGTACATGTTTTTGTTTCATTTTGAGGAAAGGATTTGTGAAAAGGCATGAAAAGACCCCAAATCCAAAGGTTATGATATACAATGAAGAATGTATACTTTTGGTAATACTGGCATTTCAATAGGTTTAGGCCCTGTTTGAAATAACTGCAGACTAATCAGGGACTCTACATGTGAAAGGAGCCCAAAACACATTCCTCCAAGCCTTGTTACACCAGAAAAAATGGGTCGGTGGGTTAGCCTTTAAAATAGGACTATGAGCTCATTCTGCAGAAATCAGTCCGGGGATTAGTTCTGTACTACATTACAGAGGTGGTTCATCCCACGGGTTCTATTATTTTTGCCTTTTAAATCTTATGTTTTCTCTCTCATTGTTTTCCTTTTGGCACAATGTTTTCTGTTTGTATAAATCAAAACACTATACATGTTACTATGTGTATATAATATTTCTTTCAATAAAACAGTAGACTGGATCTAATGACCTTTGGATTTTGATTCCTTTTAAAGCCAAATGATTAAGTGCAATTTTTGTTTTGGAAATTCAGTGTTAATTTATGCTTCAATTCTTCTCATTCATTTTCCTTTAATGAACTATATAGAATTAAATAAGTGAGGCTTGTATTCTGTTTCTTCCAAAATTTATGGAATTTTGTATTCACCCAAATCTGAAGATATTCTAACATCATAATCTTGTATCAGTGAACTAATCGGTGACCATAGTAAACTGTATTTCTTGACATAGCCTGAAATGCGTGAACCCATGTTATGTTTATGTACAATAAGTATTCTCAGTATTTGGAGGGCCTTTGCACACTCTTAACATTGTTAAATATGAACACTGAAGATAGGAATTTATGAACTGTCTTCCGGACTTCAGGCTTGTTTACATAGTTTCTAAAGTCTGCCTTCACTTCAGATACTTTTGGAGTATTAAGCTGTATGTTTTTAAATATCATTTGAGAATATTCTTTCAGAGATATTTTAATTCTTACTTTTTGACTACTTATGTCTTATATAGTAGAACTGCACATTTCTTACCCTTCTTGAATACTTGAGGTTATGACCTTTTCTAACACAGTACTTTCTTTTATAGCTTTACATACCTTATTATATTGAATTTTTGTCAACTTTTAAAGGTTTTATAAGAACCCAATAGCAGGTTTGTGTATATCTATGTTGTTGTTCCTCTAAGCTTAGGAAGTCTAATAAAATCTGTACTTTGTATCTTTTTGTGTGTACCCTTTTTATTCTGGTGTTTGCAACATGCATCAACTTGCCAAAGGTAAATACTCTTTTTCTCTTCTGGCGCTATTTTTCTTCAGAATCTGTTAATAATGTACCCACAGAAGACAGCGGTTTTCTAAGAAAGCTTTGGATTCATTAGTCTAAGTTTTGTTTGTTTAATCATTCAAGTGCCTCACATAATTTATCAGAATGAAAACAGCAGCTTAAGTTTAAAAGCTCCATTTTCACCATTCAAAGTGACTGTCAGCCATTGGATATATTCTAATCATATTTGTTGACTTAATATGACTTTCATGACACAAGACATACTGAACTAAGAAAGATGTTAACATTAATTGTATAATACTTTGTCCTGTGTAATTAATTGAATTATTGGTATGAATCTTTGTAACCTTAGTTTACAGTCTTGGGAATATTTGCTGGTGAAAGAGAAAGTGGCATTCCTTGAACTGAATTTTTATTTATTTATTTATTTTTTGAACTGAACTTTTAAATAAATAAACTAACTCCAGAAAAGTTTGAGGAATAAATACTCATAAAGGCAATTCTTGAAATTTGGCCCTTGTCTGGGATTTATTAATTAAACATGTGAGATAAGGTAGAATGTGGGTACTCTACCAGATTCTGAAGTCACTGCGTAGGAAATAGCCCATATGATAATCACTCCTTGTCTTCACAATTTGCTTTTGAAGGTCTTCAGCAGATGTGCTATAACCATTGAAAATAAAGTTGGCAAATAGTAATTTTCCCCGAATGTACATCTGTAAAAATTACTAGAACATTTTTAGTGTCCGATCACGTGAAAATTGGTCCTATTTATTTGAAGGGTGATCTTGTATCCCTATGAGAAAATGTTTATTTGTATATGCAAAATAATATTAGGCATCAAACATGTTCCTAGAACCTGAATATTTTGTTTGAAGATAAAGAAACAGGCTCAGTAGATTTCTCACTCAGTCCTACAAGAAATGGCAGAAGCACTATCCCACCACTTCTAAAAGATACCAACATCTGTTCTTCGTCATTATGATAAGCTGCTTGTGGATATATTTCATTTTGCAGCTAACCTCTAGAAGAGAGTAGAGCGCTCTTGAATTTCGAAATCAGTAGACTTGGTTTATGGACAAAACTACTCTAAAACTCAGGCAAATCATTTAAGTATATTAAGCCACAGTTTATAAGAAAAACTAACATTAATTATGATTTATGAATTGGACTAGATCTCTAAAATCTTCCACCACTAACATTTTCAAATTCTCTATATTTTTAATAAAGAAATACAACACGAGTAGGTAAAGCCAAGTTTGTCATTCTGTTCCAGAATGCAGGAGACCTTATATATAGAAGCAGATGGAGTTTGAGAAATAATTCAACTTTTAGAGATTAGAAAGGATAAGAAAAGGTGGCAGGCGTGGGGGGTGGGAGGGCAGTGTATCTGGTTCCAGCACAGAACTTGACCTAAGAACTAAGAATACCTTCTATCTTAAAGCAATCCAATAAAAGTACTTAAGAGGAGTACAAGAATTCAAAAGGAACAGTTGCCTATGATTATATGTTACTCCTTTCCCCTTAGATAGCAATAATCTCATCATGAAGAGATGTCCTATTACAACGTTCTCTGTGTGAATAGAATTTTCTGGCTTCATTTCAGTAACAAAAGAACCTATCTCTTGTTTCCTATCTAGGGCAATCCATAGCCAACGCTGGCTGAAATGCAATTCTGTGTGTTTCTTTGCTCTTAAACACTATTTTTTGGCTTTATTTAGCATCCATGCCTGGCTGTCAGCCATGAGGCCACTTATCTTGCCTGAACTTGCAAGATTAAGCTATGATACATGGGTAATAATAGCCAATGACAAGATTACACAGTCTATGATGTGAATATTTTATAAGATCTGAAGAATTTATAGTGATAATCTCTACGTCATATGGGTGATGTAGCCATTTTTTTCTTCACAATAAACATGAAATACTTGTATAATAGGGGAAAAAGTGTAATTTAAGAAGTTGAGAAGTTGCAGGGTTTCATTGTTATTTTGGGTTTATATTCAGATACTAAAGAAGCTTTTCATTCTGCGTATATGCTAGCCATCAACCCTTAGGCTAAACCTAGGGTTTAGAGAAAAGGAGGCAAGGCTGCAGTGTTCTGTTCTTGCAGAAATAAGTTGGTCAAAATACAGAGACCAAAATAAGGTATCCCAAGATACCTTAGAAATGAATATATTTTGAAAATATAAGAATACATTTTATAAAGAATATCTTCTTTGTATTAGACATGACAATCACCCTGTACAGTAAGTAATCCCATTTTATAGATGAGAAAAACTAGCTCTTAAATAAATTAAATATTTAGCCCAAGAGCCCAAGTCTCTTAGCATGAAAA
The DNA here is from genome assembly GCF_057876585.1 of Rhinolophus sinicus. Taxonomy (NCBI): domain Eukaryota; kingdom Metazoa; phylum Chordata; class Mammalia; order Chiroptera; family Rhinolophidae; genus Rhinolophus; species Rhinolophus sinicus. The sequence goes on along the minus strand of NC_142501.1, from coordinate 24,074,527 downwards.
AATTATTAGTTTCTCCAAAAAGTCTATTTGACTTCAAATTAGGTGTTCTATGTATTTGTCAGTTTTCTCTTATTTTCCTGCATAAGTCACCACATTCACACACACACACACACACACACAGAAGAATCCTAATTAGCACTTTAAGAAGTACAATCCCCCCAGTCTGCATTTAGTTTTATCACAGGATTCCTATAAAAGTCAATTAAATGGGCAATTAATTCTTCTGTGCACTGTTCACTCAAATATTAAAACTTCTATAATCTCATTTTTTAGACACTTCCCTCACACACACCACTGTCCTCGGTGTTTAAATTCCTTACGATTCAGGAAGTTGGTGCGAGAATATTTTTGCAAAAGCACGTTGTACACTGAAAAGATATTCTTGTTTTTCTAGTTGTGGGATCGTCTGTCCAACTTCATCTGGTCGACTATGGTGAGAGGTTAAATATTAAAAATAACACCAGTTATATACCATTGTTCTAGGAACTGAATTGAGTGTAATTGAAAGACTTTTCCAAACAACTCAAATCAAGCAAACAGTCCCTGATTTGCTCTCTCAAACAAAATATATTAGCCTCGTGTGGCCTAATATTGACCCAATGACTAAAATGAAAGCAAAGCAATCCTGACTACCCTCTAAAGCACTTACCACTTAACCTAATGAAAGCTCCCCAGACACTTCCAGGCAGCAACTCTTTCAGTTAAGTAGAAACTAGAAAAGGGATACGTGTTAGTAGACCAAGTAGAGATCTCCCACACTCTCCCAGGAATCCTGAAAAGTCTCCTTTATAGAAAAACAAAGAGGAGACAATTTCCTATCCTACATACCCATGAACTACACCCCAGTGTTGCCAACAGAGAATTCATTTTCCCCGTTTGGGACTATGAGTCAGGATACCTGGGTTCAAATTTCGCTATAACGGTGTGATCTTGAAGCCTGGGTTTCCTTGTATGTAAAATGAAAACACAACATCACCTCAGAGGATTGTTGCCAGGATTCAGGGCATTAGTTCAGTGAAAAGGTATGATTCTCAGCAGATAGCCTTTTCCTTTGGGGTCTCCAATATTTATCTTTTTGTTGGGAAATCCCTGCCTTGTAGAAAAGCTTGGGGTCTTGTCAAAGGCAGGGACAAAGACTTGGGTGATGACTGAAAGGGACAAAGCAAAGTAAAAATGGGTTTGGCATTCCGGTTGGGACGAATGGTGAGTGTTTATTCACTCAGTCAAAGAAATGTTTATTGAAAGTCTACTATTTTTCCAGGCCCTTTTCTAAGCACTGGGATGCAGAAATGAACAAAATGGAAAAAGTCCCTGCCCTCGGTGGGCGGGTTCAGATAATAAACCAGTAGATATGGATAAAATGTCAAATAGGGATGAGCGCCATGAATCAAATAGAGCAGGGTTAGGAATGGAGAGTGAAAAGGACCAGGACACTGTTAGACAGAACAGAAAGGGGAGACCACAAAGGGGGTGACCTCTGTTAGAGACCTGATTACGTGAGAATAAACCATGCGACTATCTGCAGAATAGCCAGCAAAGCGAGCACTGCGTATAAAGGCCTTGAGGGGGCAACGAGGAGGCCAGAGACGCTGGGGCCGATGGGTGGGCAGAGAGAAATAGCCAGGGTCCAGATTACATCGTCCCTAGAAAGGATCTGGGACTTTATTTCAAGTGTGATGAGGACTCATCAGAGGGTTCCGAGCAGGCAGAGCCATAATCTGATTCAGGTTTTATAAAGCTGACTGGTCGCTACGTAGACGACAAACAGTAGAGGGGACAAGGGCAGAAACAGGGCAATAAATAAGATGATGCCCGGTGGTAGTAAGATAATGCCAATAGTCAGATTCTGGATATGTTAGGATGGCAGAGGTTTCAGGACTGGCAGATAGATTGCAAAGAGGGTATGAAAAAAGAAAAGTCAAGATTGATTTCAGTATTTTTGGTCTGAGTAAACTGGGTGAGAACCATTTCCTGAAATGAGGAAGGCATGGAGAGGAGCAGGTGGTAGGGGAAAATAAAGAGTTCTATGTGGGAAAGTCAAGATGCCTATTTATTAAATGTCTGAGGGAAATATTGAATAGAGAGTTGGAGGTAAGAGGAACCTGGAGTTCAGGGAAAACATCGCACATACGGGTACTGCTGTGGGAGTCATCAGCATACCATGGGTTTTTATGGCCCCAGGATTGGGGGAGAGTATCTAGAGCAAGTGTGGAGGAAAAAGAAAACAGACCTGAGATAAGCTGCTCTTATCTCTTCCTAGAGGCCAAGTGCCATGACCCACTCTTAACTCTGGTTGCATATAAAAAAATCACTCCAGGGTCTACTAAAATATAGATACTTAGGGTCCATCCAGATCTGCTGAATGAGAACCTCTAGGGGGTATTTCTTAAAGAGCTCTACAGGTGGACAGTCAGCTTTGAGAACTACTGCCCTAGGAAAAAGTAAGGTCACAATGGAGGGAAAGGCTGTGGCTCAGATAGTACTAAAAAAATTGGCCAGGGGCTCCATAAAGAGTGCTTTGAAGCCTTCATTTCTACACACACACACACACACACACACACACACACGCCATCCCCGCCACCACTACTCTACCACCACCATCATGGTCACAGTCTTAAAGACTGAGCTCCAAACCCATGTGACAGTGTGACTCCCATTCCTCAAAAAAATAATAACTTACACAGTAGTTTTTGGTTTACCAATAGTATTTGTATACATTTTCTTATTTGAACATACATTCTCATCAGAACACCCATTTTCATTTGAACACACACTCTCAGGTCATCTCTGTGAGCAACAGGTCAAGACTGCCTTTACTGAAATTAAATCCAGCCATTCAATTCAGGTCCTATTGATGTGCTAACTCATTAAATCCTCACAACATCCCAACAGTAGAGGTGATGATTTTCTCCCCAATTTACAGATGACAACACTGAGGCAAGCCACAAAAATAACTGGCAGACCTGAGATTCAAACTCAAGTTTCCGACCTCAAAGCCTATGCTCTCATTTCATCAAATATAAAAAAGTTCATCACTGTGCTGCTTCATTTTTTTAAAATGATTAGTAAAGTAGGTTAGCTTTTAAAACACAAAACCATTACCATTTTCCAGAACGGATAAGAAATATCAATCTCAATCAGATGTTCATACTTCCTTGGTAGATACTGGTTTTGCTCCCAGAGTCTTTTACAAGAAAAGTGTTTTGTGAGGGATGCAGGCAGAAGCTATGTACGCTACTGTTCAAATATGCCTCTAAGATCAGAACCTGGACATGTGACAATAGGCTGACTGGTTGCCCCTACCTCTAAGTGGAGAGGTCCAGTAAGCACTTGGGTTCTATGGATCCATGGCCTCAGGTGAGAAGTCTGAACGGGTGATGGAGATTTAGGTGTCACTAGCATACAGGGATAGTTGCGGAGATCTGTGAGAAAGAGTGAATGTTTAGAGAGCTAACAGAGGACTCGAGGCAGCACACTGAAGAATTGCCAACATTCCAGGAAGGGGCCTCGGCCAGACATGTTCTCTGAAATATCTTGAACCCTTCGTAATCCAGATCAAAGAATTAATTTTCCTATTCGCAGTTCATCCTTCCCCTTTCTGGTTTTCAGTGAGGAGACAAAATTCTAAGCTCTCTGTTCCTTAATTCAACACTGGCTACAAATTATTATGGAAGCAAACCACAAAGCAAAGTATGTGACAAGGCAAATACTTAGCAAGCCAGGACATCACAGAGAGAGTTCAGAAAAAGGATTCCCCACACCCGCGTCACTCTGCCCAGGCAGCAGCACAGATCCCCACGTGAACCCCGTCTATGTCACTAGCCTAAACCTCCCCTGACATGGACATAGCCCACCTGGATGGCCCTGGTAGGTTCCTCACTGCCTGGGGTGCTCTCGTGTTGCACGTAAGATGGCCCAGGGCTGTGCAAGGACTGGAAAGGCAAGCGGGGATTGGGACTGGGGTCACGGGCATGAAAACCGCCTCCACTCCGTGCTTGCAGCACTCTCCTACCAAGCAGAATCCTAGATGATATTATTTCGAACACTACATCTGTGGAATGTTAAGATGTATACTAAAAAGGGTTCTGCAGCTAAACAATAGAGAATATGAACAAAATTCATTTGAACAAAGTTAAACAGGTCTCTTAAAGATGGAAAAATAAATAAATAAAAAGATGGAAGGATATTATGAATATTTATATATAAGCTACCACAAAGTTTATACTTATTGTGTAACTTGTTATTGTGAAGTTGAGTTTCTCAGGATACAACGGGCAAAGAGGTTTCTGGTGACATACAGAGGTTTGCGGTGAAGGTTCCAAAGAAAGACTACTTACTGACTTGTATTCTTGAGATGATAAATATTTGTAATCGGAAATTACATTTGCTAAAACGATCTTTGTTTACTTAAAGTTATAAATTATATTTGTATAAGAGATTGATTTTTACCCACCAAACTTGAGATAATTAGCTTCACCAACTTCATAGCTTCTCTAGACTCTACCTGGTGCCTGAATTTATGTATATATGTATGTAAGTATGTATGTCAGTCAGAAAGCACCCAGACCTTTTGTCTAGACTTCCTACAGGCCTGTATTTTAATAAGCTTGGCGAATCTAGCATTCATTTCTGAAAAGCATGTGCAGTTTTTCTCTATCTTGTTTGAGAGATCGCTTTTCCACCAGAGTTCGCCACTCAGGTGGAACCCCAATACGGCTCTGTCCTCAGGACACACAGTTTTCTGATGGCTGTTAGAGTTGGAAGGGTACCTAAAGATTACCTATCCAATCCCCCTTGATTTACAGATAAAGAAATTGAAGACTAGAAAGGTTGATTATCTATGGTCACCCCAAAAGTCAGAGGTAGAAACAGGACTAGAATCAAGGTTTGCTGCTTTTTCTACACTGCCTCCCCAGCCCCCCCGCTTTTTTTTGTTATGTGGTAGAATATACATAACAATATTGACCATTTTAGCCATTTTTAAGTGTACAGTTCAGTGGAATTAACTACATTCACATTGTTGTGCCACCCTCACCATCATCTGTCTCCAGAACTTTTTCATCGTCACAAACCAACGCTCTGTACCCTCTAAGCAAGAACTCTACATTCTCCCATCAGCTAGCCCCAGGTAACCATGCTTCTATTTTCTGTCTCCATGTGTTTGACTATTCTAGGTACCTCACATGAGTGCATAGAGTATTTGTCCTTTTGTGTCTCACTTCTTTCAAATAGCATAATGTCTTCGAGGTTCATCCATGTTATAGCACGTATCAGAATTTCATTCCTTTTTAAAGCTGAATAATATTTCACTATATGTAAATTCCACATTTGGTTTATCCATTCATCCATAGATGGATATTTAGGTTGTTTCCACCTTTTGGTCATTGTGAATAATGCTGCTATGAAACAAACATATGTTCAAGTCCCCACTTTCAGTTCTTTTGAGTATATACCCAGAAGTAAAATTGCTGGATCATATAACTCTGTTTTTAATATTCTGAGAAACCACATACTGTTTCCCACAATGTTGGCATCACTTTACATTCCCTCTTCTTATTTCTGATGTGCAGTAGAAAGAGTGGTCGATTGGAAGTTGCCGACACAGCCGCAGGACTGGTTAGCTGTGTAACCTTTGTAAACCACTTCACCACTCAAACTCAGCTTCCTCAAGCAGAAAGAGATAAATACCCTTTGATTTGAGAGCCTCACAAAACTGTTATAAGAATTCAACAAAATGAGATCTACTGAATGCTTTATAAATGAAAATAAGCTGCTTAATCGAAGTTATTATTGGTCATTTGTACTAAATTTGAGTCAAATCCAATGCCAAAGCAGAAAACCATGGAGGGAAAGGGCTCATTAAAGAAATCTAATATCCAACAAAGACTTTGATCTAAAGGTCTCTTTCCCCCTAAAATCTAGACAGTGTGACTCTAAATAAAGAACATTGTTTCTCAGCGCAAGTGCAAAGTTACAGTCAGCTTGGGAGAAGCTGAGAAAAGGGCAAATCAGTACTTTAGAAAGCAGCAGTGGGTCAGTCAGCTGCTCTGCAAGTCAGTGGTTTATTAGAAGCATTTAGAATTGTGTTTATAATTCTCCATAAACACATCATTGCGGGACAATGTGGGTTATTCCCTTTGATTGATGTTAAGAGTTGCTCAAATATGTCCAACAAATCTTTTTGTCTGAACTTAAATCACAGGCCTACATTTACTTATACAGATTAAACAGTGGTCTATAAATAGGAAATGAAAGCTACATGCTGGCTTTTGGATAAAGTTAGGGGTGTCTTTTGATATGGGGTCCTAAATATTAAATTTACCCTTTCGTCACAAATCAACTGTATAAATACTGACTTTGTAGCTACAACGGTAAACGATGCAATGAAAAGAGGAAAGCAGAGCCCCTGCCCCAGTGTGGTCCAATTTAGACCTGAGCATCTCAAGAGAGTAATCCAGTGCTGCTAAACTTTATAGCTAATGACAGAACAGAATCATTTTCACTCGTTACTTACACATACTAATACTATTGTACATACAGGGCATCCCCATTGGAGACTTTTTCCTTGTTTTTAAACACACTTAAACTTCTGCTGCTCTTTTTTGTGCTCATCCTAAATAGTATCCCATTTTTAAGAACATTAAAGGTCTAGGATATTTTTATGATGTGATGCCAAGCTATTCGGTTATTAAACACAAAAGGTTATTGGGCCTGGAGAATCTCTGGTCATATTGGCCAGAAAAGGGACTCTCTTCCTTGGCTCCAAAGTCCTATGGCAGATTCAAAATCAGTGCTTTCTGAATCTGGCATCCTAATGAGAGGGGAGGAGATGGCCAGAATCGACAAGGTTGAGATTGTGAAGCACAGGGAAAGAGGGTGAATCCTAGGAAGGAAAATAATTGCCAAGAGAAATGGGCTCAGAGAATAGAAAGAAGGCATCCCCTTGGGGTAGGCATTCCTTCTGACATATCCTCTAAAAAGTGATATTCTAGACACTGAAAAGGAGAGCTCTGTGCTTTGCAAGGCTATGCATTCCAACATCAGACAGCTCTAATTTTCAAATGTTCTTTAAAATAATTTAATACCCAGCAATAAAAGATAAATTAAATATTAAGGCATGGTACCACCATATAATGAAATATTATTCAGCCAACATACATGATACTGCTGTAAAAGGAGGTAGAAACAATACATAATGTTATATGTACCTCAAGACCCTAATTCAGGGTGTGTGTGTGTGTGTATGCACGTGTGTATGTATAAACATTGGAAGGATATAATGGAACCATTAACAGTGTTCATTTCTGAGTAGTAGGAGTGTGGGTGATGTTTATCTCTCTACGCTTTTTTCTGCATTTCCAAAAATTGGGTTACAGCATAGAATCCCGCCCCCGCCCCACTGTCCCCTGAATCTGCTGTGTGACTTCTCATGGAGCAGCCATGTAACCCTCCCAAGACACGATGATTAGAAAACTAAGAGGGTAGATTAATAGGAAGATGAATGCATGTGTGCACACCTCTACAGCGATACACGGGTAAGAGTGTACCTGGAGCCCCTGTGGGTGCACACACCTCTACCCCATTCTCTTTTTAGTTTTGCTTTCATTGTGACTCTTTGGTGAAGATAGCAGACACATCACAGAGGCCAGGTTGGGTCTGCTTCTCAGGAGAATCTGGTCTGCCCTCCTGAATCCCAGAAAGCTGTCAACTTGCCCTGCCCAGGGCCTCTCTGCTCATACAATGTTTGATCCCTGCTGAGTAGAGAACACCAAAACTCTGTCTGATAAAATGTCCTTAGTATGCACTAAAGAGAAAAGCAAAATGTTTGTGGTTACAGTTTGCTCTAAATAGGCCCCTGCTGTCTAGGTGTGGTAGATAAGGACCAAAGAGCAGACAGGGGAGTCACTTATAGCTCAAGGGCTTCACCTTCTCGCTTCTATAGCCCTTTGTTCTTTGCTGCTCACTGTCATTGTGAGTCCCAGGGAGTGAGAACCTGATTCCATCCGCCTGCAGCCAGACAACTTATTCATATTTCTAACCTCAGAACTCAGGTAGAACTCCATAAGAAAATTCTACTTTAGTTTTTAGTATACTTTTATATATATATATATTTATATATATATATAAAAATATAGAATATTAGTATATATATTTACATATATGCATATATATAAATAAATATATATATATATATCAAACTAAAACCTTTGTTATGGTAAGTGTAATAAAATACAGTGGTACCTCGGTTTTCTAACATAATCCGTTCCAGAAGTCCTTTTAAAATGGGAATGTGGCTGGTTCCATCATTCCCTCTCCTGTACTGCATTATAACACACCTCCATCGTTTCCACTGACCACATGAAATCTTACTACAGTATTTGTTCTTGCTTCTCTATTTCTCCTCTTGAAGACAAGAGAACACGTTAGAACAGACAGGATAATGTATTAGGTTGGTGCAAAAATAATTATGGTTTTTGCAGTTATTTTTAACCTTTTAAACCACAATTACTTTTGCACCAACTTAATAAAAATGCCCTAGCACTTTGGAAATAACATTCCCCAAAGACAGTCTTGTCCCTCCTCAGAGCCCTGGGTAATGCACATCCTGTGCACTGACTACCACTTCTGGATAAGCATGAACACCTTTGTTAAAGAAGCAATACATCCTGATGCATCTAAGTTTAGTTTTCACAACGCTCTTTACAAGCTTTTTGCCTTTGTTAAATTATCAGGAAAATGCAGGTTCATTTATTATGGACAATCACATCCACTGTCTGTACTGCTTTGCCCAAAGAAACCCAGCTCAACATGGTAACATCAGAACAATTCTTCACCCCACATTTTCCCTGGAAAGATACAGGAAGCAGAATCATTCTGCCTCGTTCTGGGAAGAAGGGCAGAGCCAGTCCCTAGGGCCCTCACAACAGCACCGGGCTGCAATCTTTCCCGGAGTTTGCTGGCCCAGGGAAAAAGCACATTTATTTCAGATGGATCAACACTGTCACCCAGTGGACAGACAACTGGGTGGGCTGAGGCCTTAGCCTTGCTTTTGGCTGGACAGCCAGACATTGACAGCCAGGGAACCTGTTTGTTTTCAGTGATCACAAATAATTGTTAATATTCTCTTACAGGGAACTGGGAGGACCTCAGCTGACAAGCCTTTGATTTGGTTGTCATGGGTGAGTGCAGTTTAAGGAGGACAAACATTGCCATTGTGCTGATGGGTTTTTCTTTTTTTTTCTTTAAACCACCAGTAAATTTATAGGAAGCACAGACTGTAAACCAGCCAAGTGAGTCTGCCAAGATGCACAGGATCAAACAGGCTTGCAGGAACAGGGTGATATTTGATCACCTGCCAGGTACTGTGGGACGACTTCCTCACCGCAGAGTAAGGCTCATTGTTCATTGTTCATAGTGACAGTGATGTGTATACTGAAATCTGAAAATAGATTTTTGTGTGTATGTGGATTGAAATCTGAGGAAGTTACTCAGTTTACTACAGCGAAACCAGTGGATGAGCTACTCTTGCTTTCTCTATTTAGTATATATCTCAAAAGACATGTCCATATGTGACCTCTGCCCCATCTCCCTTGTCCTGACTCTCTTTTTCTTGTCTAAAATGTAATTTGCCACTTGCAGCAAACTAGCTTACTTTTCATAATATGGTAAGAGGCCCTTTGCTTTATGCCTTAGTTTTTTCTCCCCAGCTGGAACTCATCCACAAGCTGAAAGCATTCATCTGGTATCACTTTACCCTTCCTAAGAATGTCTGCAGGAGCGGGGCTGAGACTTCACCTTGTAGGAGCTCTAGTAGTCTTACGATTAGAAGCAAAGGCTCTGTTTATGGTGAGAAAATTTGGGTTTGAGTGCTGGCCCCACTGCTTGCTAGCTTCTTGACCTTCCACAGGTTACTTAATCTCTCTAAAGTTTCAGTTTCCACCTGTATTATCAGGGATACTATTAGTACCTATCCCCTGGGTGGCCGTGGGGATTTAGACAAGAAAATACATATGAATAAGTTAGCACAGTACCTGGGCACATAGAAAAAAGCTCCAAAAATATTAGAACGACATCATTATCATAATTGTTACAACGACAGCAGTTGTATTTGCTATTCCTAAAATGCAACTTCTATAAAGTACCTCTAGACTAGCAGAGGAAATAAATCATCGTAGTTTTTAGGCTGCAAGGGTCCTAAGAGATCATCCAGTCCATTGCTTCTCATTAGAATCATCCAGGGAAGTTTTTAAAGAACACTGCTATCCCACACAGCCAGACAAAAGCATGCTCATTGTATGAATCCTTTTAGATGAAATTCTAGAAAAGGCAAACTTAATCGATAAGGACATAAAGCAGATCAGTGATTGCCTGGGGATGAAGTTGGAAGGACTTACAGCTAAAGGGTGAGGGAAACTTTTTGAGGTGATGGCAATGTTTTCTATCTTGATTGTGGGGGTGGTTATATGAGTATATGCATTTGTCAAAAGTCATTGGAACTGTGCATTTATAAGTGAGTGCATTACATTGCATGTAAAATGAATCATAATAAAGTTGATGTAAAGAGAATGCTGGGTCCCATCCATAGAAATTCTGATTTAATTGTTCTAGGATGAGGCCCAGAAATCATTATTGTTTCATGCACCTAAGGCATCAGCCAGGGTTGGGAGCCACTGATCTAATCCAGTCCTCTCCTCTTCCAGACGAAGTTAACCCAAACACATACAGCTGGTTACAGTGGAAGGTGCAGGACTGAAAACCAGGTCTCCAGGTACCTTGTGCTCCAAACCTTTACCTTTACTAATAGTAGTCCCTCTCCATGGAGCTTCTTTCTCCTCCTCCTTCCTACTTCTTTCTATCAAAATCCCTCTCACCTTCACAGCCCAGCCCCCATTCCACAGTTCTCAGGAAGCCTCAGGTGGCAGCTCTCCCCACTGTACTAGGACTTCCTTGTCAGTAGGGATTGTGGCTTTTTTATTTTTGTATCTTTGTACCCTGTGCTGTGCTTGGCGCAGAGCAGACATTCAATAAACATTTGTTGAACTGAAAAATTGGTGGAAGGGAATTAACATTTATTAAGTGTCCACAATGTGCCAAGAATTGAAACAAGCACTTTATGCACATTATCTTACTGAATTTTTACAATTTTATGAATTAGTTATCATTTCCTCCTTTTGTAAGAAACAAACAGGCTCAGAGAGGCTCAGTAATTTGCCCAAGGTCACACAGGAAGCAAGTCGGGAACCAAGGTTTGGACTCAGTCTTTCAAAGTTCATGCTTCCCCTACCTGACCAGCCTCTCGCTTATGGTAGTTATTACATTCAGTCTTAAATTATGGATGTTATGTGTCTTATCTCCTCAGTTAGGTTATAAGCTTCTTAAATACAAGAATTAAAGTTTAGCATTTATAACCCGTATCAACTCATGAGGCGGATGATGTGACCAAATCAGTGTTAACTGTATGGATAATCTAACAGTTATGAGACCTGCAGTTACAACCTGCAGTTATAAGAAGACCTGTAGTGGAGAAGGTTGTGATTAGAGCTGATCTGTTCCTGCATTCTCTCTAGCCTTTGTGCACTTCTGTGGATGGTCTCTAAGCTATGCAAGCGTCATATACAATAGTAGGTTAAAAGAGTCATATGCCTCAAAGCACATACCAAAAAAATTCCTGGAATGACATTGTGCCTTTGAACCAGAAGTGGACAACTGGTGCCAGTAAATTTGGATGAAGAGATGATGTAGTTGAGAAATCGAAAGGGATCCGAATGACTCTACAAAAAAGAAAAAGTTGTAAAGACATTATTAAATGCCAGGTAACAAATCTTTTGCTCTATTCAGCAGGGCTTGCATCTTTGAATGAGAATGTCTGGACTCGATCCCCACCACTCCATTAGAAATGCTTTAATAAGCTCCCCAGAGTCGTCTATATTGCCAAGGCCAGTGAGCGTGTTCATGTTTCTTAGATCACTTGACCTCTTTATGGCATTTGAAATTACTGAACAGTCCCCCTACTCAAACTCTCTCCTGAGCTTCTATGGCCCCACTGTCTTTTTCCTTCCTATTTCTCTGTCTTCCATCCTAGTTTTTGTCATATACAACTTTTTCTATATTAGATTTCTAAACACCTACTGTACTAATATCTCCAATCTTGCCCCGTGCCATTCACTCTCTGTACACTCCTTGAGTAACCCATCATTTTAATTACATTTATGTCTACCAAATACATAGGAAGCCCCTTCCACACCTCCTGCCCCCACGTACCTGAGCGCACTTTCCTCCCCATCCAGTCACCTCATTCGATTCTACTCTTGCTCCCGTAAGCTGCTGCTGTGCCCACTCCACACTGCTACGTGGCCTAGTGTGGTGCTTATAAGCTGCTGCTGTGCCCACTCCACACTGCTACATGGCCTAGTGTGGTGCTTACAAGTGTGGGTCCCAGAGTAAGACTCCCTGGGCTAACCCCAATCACTTCCTGAGTAGCCTTGGACAAGTGACGGACTATCCTGTGTCTCAAGTATTGACCTGTGTGCAATGGACGCACATGCAGAGAGCCAGTCATTTAGGTGCTTCTGAGAATTAAATGCCATTCCAGGTAAACAGTGGTTGTAACACAGTGAGCACTCAATAAATATTTGCTCTCTGGATTTGATTCTGACTTTGCCATTTCTGATCAGTTCATCAAATATTTTCTGAGTGTCTACTGGATGCCAGGCATGGGGGGAGCAGGCACTGTCTACACTGAGGATGTTAGAGCCCTTGGGATTTGATGTACATTGTTGCTGTTCCAGTCAGGAGTTGAAATCTTGACTGCAGTCTTGGTCTCTCATCCATTCAGCTTGTGTGTCTCTTCAGGGGAGACTTAGCTCAGTTCACAAGCCGATGGTCCCAGAAGCACCTCCCATGAGACCAAGAAAGAATCAGCAGTGACCATACACCCCCATATCTGGCCCTCAGGATGAAGAATCACTCACTCATTCACTGGTTCATTTACTCATTTGAAAAATATGTCTTAAGTATTAGCCATGTGCTAGGCCCATGATAGGCACTGGGGCTCTATGGTGAACGAGACATTGTCTTGTCATCAAGAAACTTCCAGCCTGTTGGCAGAGGAATCCAGCTTCAAAACAGGGTGGGAGAGTGGGGCTGCTACTCCCAGAATTGGTGCTCCCAGAACCCACCACATATCCTCTGTGGCTCAGGCCACCTTTTTAGGACCTTTGTCTATACCCTTGAAGCTTCCACCCGAGAATCCAAAGAACTCCCGCTGCTGTTCCGCTTTCAATTACAGCTCAACAGTTTCAGCACCACACAGGAGGCCACCGTTCCCTGGTGAGGTGGAATGAGTGAGAATGAAGGCCAGACAACCATTCTGGAAAATTCTGAAGTTCTTGGGTGAGTTTTCTGTGTTTTATAACCTTCCCCATTCTTTTTTGTATCCCCTATAAGGTCTCTGGTACAGGATTGTTCTTTTCTTTTTATGATCTAAAAAAGAATCTACTTTTTGGAAGCGTAGGGTACCTAGTTATGTCCAGATTTTCTTTCTTTACTATTCAGAGTTACAAAATGACATGTCACCTCCCTGCAAGGTTGCTTGCAGCTCGCAGGACAAAATAATATTTCCTTAGTGAAAACTTACATCTTAAATTTGTTTGTTTATACTCTGCCTTTCTAGCAAAAGAACTGAGGTGGTTTACAGGAAGTAAGTATAGTATAAGAGAAAAATTATAAATTATACAAGTTATGATGAGAAAATTTCAATATAAACAGAAGCTCTGAATCCAAAAGAAGAAATGGATTTCAGATGAGTGGTCCATACATTCCTACCCTATTGTTAAAATTCAGTCTAAAACTTTGCTCTATACTTTAAGGCAAAGTGAAAAGAGAAACCCATCTGGGCACCCAAAATCTCATTACCAGGGAAGAGGACACATACCAGATCCCCATGGGAAGTAAAGCTTTCTAGCCTGTCATTCAGAGACAATTTTCACATTGAGCTTCATACAGGGGACACCAGGCCGGTGGCAAATAATGTAACATCCCTCAGAAGAAGCTCAGGGAATATTCAAGGCAACATCCTAAAAGGCAACTTATTGAAAGCAGTTCTACAAGGGATAATGTGGCCCAAGCCCTCGGCTTTCACATTCTTCAATCTGCTGAAGAATAAGACCTGGGCTCTGCAAGCATTCTGGGGCTATCGCTGGGATTGGGGTATGGAACTGAACAGCCAGAGTGGGGATTGCTTCAATGGGAGTGGGCCCTCAATGTCAGGTAAGGAACTTGGACATGACCTGAAGAGAAGTCCTGAGAGAATTGTAAGTAGAATGATGCTATCATGATGGGATATTAACACGTTGCGTACGGATCACGAGAATCTTCGTTTTTTTCTGAGCCATACGTTTTAAGGACGGATAACGAGAATTCTCATTTTTACTGTTGACTCTTTTTACTTTGCACATTTTATTGAATTATTTGTGTTTCGTTAATAACAAAGGAAGCTGCTTTCTGCAGTATCACACCAGGAGGGATTACTAACATCATAGGTGAGTAAATCCTAAAAAATTCCATAGAAAAATAATAAATGACATAGAAGCATTTACGCTTTAAAGAGAAGAGTGCATTTTAAAGTAGTTTCTTTTAAAAACCTGCCGGAACAGCAGGGTATGAGGGATTTAAACCCCGCCATACGCAACATGTTAAAAAGAACACCCTGCAATGTGTAGGAAATATCAGAGGGGCCAAGACCAGAAGCACAAAAATTAGTCAGAGAAGCTGTTGGAGAAAATCAGGTGGGAGGTGACGAAGGCCTAAAATAAGCAGAAGCAATGTGATTGAAAAGGGACAAATAGGGAAAAAATGTCACTGTGATAGAATCGATAAGACAGCGAGACTTATTAAATATGTTGAGGGTAAAGGCTGTCATGTAGGTTTCATGAGTGCTTACTCAGATCAACTGGGAGTGGCTACTTGGAGTGCAATCAGAAAAAAAGAATTTAGGGCCCTGTCTAGGCTCAGTTGAAAAGAATGATGGATGTAATGTCTGCCATGGATGCAGAACCACAGGATGTGGGCATGACTGGTATTTACCATTCCTGCTCTCTGGCAGAGGAAGCATAAAAATGTACTGTGTGTTTTGAAATGTGCGCACTGTGTCATTCCACATATAAGAAGATTAAACAGACAAAACTAATTTATGGTGATAAAAGTCAGAATAGTGGTTACCGGGGCCGGCCCAGTGGCTCAGGCGGTTGGAGCTCTGTGCTCCTAACTCCGAAGGCTGCTGGTTCGATTCCCACATGGGCCAGTGGGCTCTCGACCACAAGGTTAATGGTTTGACTCCTGCAAAAGATGGTGGGCTGCGCCCCCTGCAACTAGCAACGGCAACTGGACCTGGAGCTGAGTGAGCCCTCCACAACTAAGACTGAAAGAACAACAACTTGACTTGGAAAAAAGTCCTGGAAGTACACACTGTTCCCCAATTTAAAAAAAAAAGAATAGTGGTTACCTAGGTGGGTGGACTATTGACTGAGAAGGGGCAAGGAGCAGCTTTTTGGGGCCTGGAATATTCTATATCTTGAGCTGGGTAGTAATTGTACAGGTGTACACGTACATAAAATTTCATTAAACTATATACCTTTAAGATTTGTGACCTTTATTATATGAAGCTCATAACTCAGTTAAAAGGGTGGGGTTCCTTCCATGATCTTTGTGTGGCTGAGGAAATGTATTATGACAGGCAAGTAAATATTATTCCACAGTCTGTCTTTATACACGTGACACTCACCTGAATGCAAGGCATGCTTCTAGTTCTATTCTGTTTCCTACACACTTTGGCCACTTCTTTTATAGTCTTGTCCTTCTTCTTAGCTGATAACACGTAGACTATAACGATCTGATCCACAGAGGACCGCTGGTTGCTTATTAGGTAATCACACTCCAGGTCTGTCACTTCAGGAATGTTATCCGCGCTGCATCGGCACATGTCCCCTTCCTTCCCACACAGAGTCCTCCTCAGGACCGCAGGACAAACCAGCTGGGAGGCAAACTGTGCATCCTTGCTTTCAATGGGAAGAGGAAGCCTAGGAATATAATGATAGAAATCATATTTGAAGAACTGAAAGGACAGAAAGACATCGTTGAAAAAAATACCAAAGAAGAAAGTGGCTACTTTACTATTATTATTATTTTAGAATTTGATTAAATTCCTTTTTTTGTTGCAAATACAGACAAAGAGAAAAATAGCATTTCACACTGTATATCCCAAAGTGGCTACTTTAGTAAAGCATTGAAATGTAATTTTGGACAGAATTTTATTTGCCAACACATTAAAATACTTGTCAGTGCACTAAAGGAGTTAAATGCCATTCTTACGTATGTTATATAAATATATCATAATCCGTAATCTATCAGGTTAGGGTTTTTACCTGCAAGCAACAGAAATAAATTCTGGCTAATTTAAGCAAACAAACAAAAACGAAGGACTTTGTTGAAGAACTCAGAAAATCTTTGGAAAGGTGGAATAGGATTTGCAGCCTCCACTACCAGGGAAAATGTCCAGTGGGGATGCCACAGCCACAGCTGCTGGGCAGACTACAGCTTGCTCTGCCGCTGGCCCTGCTGGCCCAGGACACGGGTGCAAGAACTCTGGAAGCCACGCAGAGCGGCTGCCCCTTCCCGCCTAGGGTCGGGGCAGCCCCGGCAGCTGCCTGGAAGTCTGGGGCAAGCTTGGATTGGAGGAGCCTGGATTACTTGCCTGGGCCCTGGCTTCAGAGGGCACTGGGAAAGCAAGAATCTGGCATTTGGGGCATCTATAGTGGAAGGCACTCTGTCTCAGCAGGTAAGGGAGTCCCCAAAGAAAGACAGTTGGTTCAGAGGTTGATGGTCAAAACAAATGACAGTTGTCCCCAACAACTTATGCATTCTCTTGTTAATGGACATTGAGGTAGTTTCCAATTTTCTATTACGAACTGCTGCAATGAAATTTTTGTACAGAATACTTTTATTTTAATGTAGTTAAACTTATCAACCCTCTCTGTTTTTTGTGTGTTTGGTTTAGGAATTTATTTTCTACCTCAAGTTTACAAAAATATTCTCCTTTTGGTTTCCAAATGTTTTATTATTTGGCTTTTCATATATAGCTCTTTAATCTACTTTGAGTTTATGATGAGAAGTAGCAATCTAATATAGATAGAAAGATAGATAGATAGACAGACAGACAGACAGACAGATAGATAGATAGATATAGATAACCAATTTTCTCATTACCATTGATTGGGTAAGCCATTCTTTCCTCACTGGTTTGTAATGCTGTCCCTATTGTATGAGCATATCAAGTTTCCATATGTTCATGGGTCTGGTTGGGGCTCTCTATTCTGTTCCATTGGTCTAACTAGCCTGGTGCCAATACCACAATATCTTACCTATGATCACTTCATAAAAGGTTTTAAAAGTTCTCCCATTTTGTTTTTCTTCTTCAGATATACTAATGCCATTTCCAGAATTCGCTATCTTACACCCCAAAGAGCACAATGATCAAATCAAAGAACTTCTGGCACATATAGTTTGCTCTACAATATGAGCCATAAAGAGCAGCAAGAGCATTAACAACACCACCTTTGCCAGGGGCTGGGCAGTGTCAGAGAGCTCTGAGAGCGGGAGGCAGGGGGCTAGCATCAAAGAAATCGTGTGTTTTGAATGACAGCTCTGATCTCCACCCTGGAAAGAACAGGCTGCCAGGAATGGCAGCCTCAGTGACACTCTCTTGTTTTCCTGTGACCACTTACTCTTTCACCCCACCTTCGCCTTCCCAGGGGCCTATCTCAGGTGAACACAGTGTACCAATATCAGAGCCCTTGGAGAGGCATTCTGAGCTTCCCTGGGTAATACTAACGTGTGAGCTTGAGCTAGTGTGCTGTAAAGTCACAGAAAATCAGGTTTCAAGCTACAACCCTCTGTACAGATTTCTGCTCAAAAAGACATTTCAAGTTGTTGCCTTGAGCATTCCCTCCAACCTCCTGCCTCAAACATATTGCAATAATGGTAAAAAAAAAAAAAAAAAAAAAAAGCAATTTAAAAGGACAAAGCAGCATCTAAACCAAGATGAGCACCTCTGTGGATAGAAACTGAATATGTTAGTGGGGCTAACGCCATAGGCTTGCTTGGCTCCGGGGCTAGAAACAGCAAAAGTGGGCAAGAATTTGGCTCTTTAGGAAAACAGAATAAAATGTTCCTCCCAAAGCAGGGTGATGAGGTGTTGAGGGATGCTGCCTGGCTCACTTACTGAAACCAAGGACCAGGGTAGGGCTCCCACCACTCTGCACGAGGCTAGAACAGCTGCTGTCTCCTCTGGCTTGGCTCCCAGGACGCTTCATGCCCAGGCAGGTTAGAGAATACAAACAGAGCCTCCCAACCAGGGCTAAGCCACGCTGCTTGCTGGCTTGGGATCTGGGTCTGCAGCATTCCTAATATTAATGGGGCAGGACAGCTCCCCACCATTATTTGACTGGTTCTGAATGTGAGACCTCAAGGTTTTGGATGGCAGCAACTGAAAACCCACCAGAGGGAGGGGTAAACACACACACACACACACACACTCAGAGTGAGAGTGAGAGAGAGAAATCGAGAGAGAAACCTTCTACTCAAGATGAGTCTAGAATCCAAAATTCCAAAATACATGAGAAAGCTAATTCTAAGAAAGACAATCCACAAAATCAAAAGATGGATTCAATATAGACAAAATAAAAATAATAGGACAAACCTAAAACGTATTTAAAAAATAGGTATGTTTAGAATCATTAAGGTGACTAATGATGGAATAAAAAACTCTGAAAAAAAGAATTAAATACATTTAGTTAAGATATGGTAGACTGAACACATTCAGGTTTACTTCAACACAGTAAAACCTTACTAAAATGAGCATAAAAGGATAATAAAGGTAAAAACCTGTAAAGCCATGCTGGCATTGGCAACACAAATACTAAAAAAAAAAAAAAAGCCCTATAAGCCCTATTATATCACATGTTATATTAATTAAGATACTTTTCTTTGGATTCAAGTTAACAGAAAATGCAACTCTGGCTTAATAAGGACACCTGTTGGCTCCCACAGTTGGAAATCTAGAGGTAGGACCTCAGGGGAGGCGCCACCCAGTGACTTCATGTGCATCCATCTCCCTCATTCTTTATGCATCAGTTTCATCTGTTGGCCAGAAACAGATGCTCAGATAGTTCCGGGCCTCCCATCTATTCAGAGCAACTACCAAGAAAGAGTAGGGGTTTTTGTCCCTAGCATTCCAAATAAAAAGCCTAGGATTAAAAATGTCTCGCGTCACTTCCTCCCCTCCCCACATGTACCAATGACTGGCCAAATAAATGAGAAATTCCATTCCCTTAAACCACCCAGGGCCAACCCCTGAGGCACCTGAGCTATGGAAGGGACAGGCATATACTAAATTCACTTGGGGAAGGGTGAAAATGGAAATGACTCCTGGTATTCAGCTAAAAAAAATGTTCACCAATGTCCACCACAAATGTTATGATTTAAAATATGTACTTTCTGGGGGTGGCTGGTTGGCTCAGTTGGTTAGAGCATGGTGCTCATAACACCAAGGTCACTGGTTTGATTCCCACATGGGCCAGTGAGCCACGCCTTCCACAACTAGATTGAAAACGACTTTACTTGGAGCTGATGGGCCCTAGAAAAACACTGTTCCCCAATATTCCCCAATAAAAAATTTTTTTAAAAAAGTACTTTCTGCAAAATTTAGAAACAAAGCATAAAACATTAGAGAAAGGACATATTAATACTACCTCACCTGTAAACTGCCATCATATAGACGCTATAGTAGGTAAAACTGTAAATACACTGTTTACGTGTTGTCTCACGCTGGGCTGATTTTGTTTCCTTTGCGAAACAGCATTTATGCAGACAGTGCTCAAAGTAAACCCTGGAACTGAATATTCATTTTAATTTATAGACTGCTTTAGCCTTAACAGTATTCTGTATGAAACAGTGCACTGTGTTGAACAGACACTATTTGTTTTTCTCCACTCACATTTTATGAGTAAGAATCTGGGCTTTCAAAATTCTGTTCTCATTCTTGGAAGCAAGTTGCATACTTCTCTGATAGGCTGGATGGTTCTGTAAATAAAGGGATATTTAAACTTGTTTCTGTTCAACACCACCAGTGGTGACTGAGAACCATTACAAAGAATGTGGCAACTTGTGCCTAAAAAAGGAGAAATTGGAACTAGAATGTGTACTATGTAGGGACTTCATAGGTTTGTTAATTGACCTCAAGCTAAATGTAAATATGTTTGTGCATCTGTTCATTTCTTTCGGTATTTCAAGATATCCAAACATTACTATATAATCCGCATTTTCTTATGCATAACCTCTG
Organism: Rhinolophus sinicus; assembly: GCF_057876585.1. Lineage (NCBI taxonomy): Eukaryota > Metazoa > Chordata > Mammalia > Chiroptera > Rhinolophidae > Rhinolophus > Rhinolophus sinicus. The sequence goes on along the minus strand of NC_142501.1, from coordinate 24,054,132 downwards.
CGTGTAAAAACTCAGCAGTTACTGAACTTTATTAAAACATTTTGGTTTTAAATTTATGTGGATGCATTTTTTGTCTGTTTATTGCTCTTCTCAGCTGTATTCAATAACTTGCATTTTGTGGGTTGCATTGACAATATTAACTTCAAATGTGCACCATGACAGGTAGAGAGAGTCAATCAGAATTTCTAAGCACACAATAAAACAGTGTATGTCTCTCACTAACAGGCTGAATATAACCTTTACTGTCTTGTATTGGGGAGTCATAGGGTGGTAGACATGGTGCTAAAAACTTGACATGCTTTATCACATTTAATTCTTTCACAATCTTGGGAAGTTGGTATTATTACTCCCATTCTACAAAGAAACAGAAGTTTAGGAGGTACATGATTGCTGCACGTTGCATAGCTAGTATACTCTGCAGTGTGTTATCAGGACGTTATGCTGTTGTCCCTCTACCAGGTGTCAACCTGTCCTCCATGCATAGGTTTTGGCTGGAAATTGAACTAGAGCATGGAAACTATATGGAGAAGTGACCTCTCATAAGATGGGTTTTATCATGTACAGCGCTTATCATAAGATGGGTTTTATCATGCATTATTTATTTTTAAAGATTTTTTTAATTTAAATTTATTGGGGTCACAATTGTTAGTAAAATTACATAGTATTTTTAAATATTTTATTGGGGAAGGGGAACAGGATTTTATTGGGGAACAGTGTGTACTTCCAGGACTATTTTCCAAGTCAAGTTGTCCTTTCAATCTTAGTTGTGGAGGGTACAGCTCAGCTCCAGATCCAGTTGCCGCTGCTAGTTGCAGGGGCGCAGCCCACCATCCCTTGTGGGAGTTGAACCAGCAACCTTGTGGTTGAGAGGACGCGCTCTAACCAACTGAGCCATCCAAGAGCTCAGCGGCAGCTCAGCTCAAGGTGCCGTGTTCAATCTTAGTTGCAGGAGCCCACTGGCCCATGTGGGAATCGAACCAGCAGCCTTCAGAGTAATGAGCACAGAGCTCCAACCACCTTAGCCACCGGGCCAGCCCCATAGTGCTTATTTTTAATAAGGGTTAAGTGGATACTGGATTAGGTAAATACTGGGTTAGGTGAGGCCTTTATGCTTTATTTCAAGATTTAGAGTTCAATCGTACATTTAAAAGTTTCACTTAGGTTTTTGCAGAAATAAAGGAAGCCTTTATTGAATTGATATTAATTTCTTCAAATATCACTGTAACTTGTGTAGCTGAGGAATAAAAATAATTCTACATTTAAATGTGAAACAATTGGGTTTTGAGTTCTCTGGGCAAATCTGAAAGTCTGAATAAACATTTTAAAGCTGCCTCCCACAGTTCCTGATTTCTTCCTCACTGCAGATTTTAAAGGATTTGATTAATTTTGTTATTTGCCTCCAGCTCTAGTCTGGGGTCAAGGCCACCCTTGATCTAATCCCAGACCCACTTTTCCTATCTTCCACATTCTAAGCATTAGCCAAACCAGACTGCTCATCACTCTTTTGATTTGCCTGCACCGTCCCTTTGCTCAAATCCCAGTCCTGCTGCTCACTCCCTGTGCCTCTGAGGTAGGGAGGGCAGCATGGGATTAATTATAGTCACTATCCCTTAGGTGTGTCAGGAATGTTAAATGGAATCCTGCAAGTACAGCGTTTAGCATGGTGCCCAGTGTACAATAAGAGCTCAGTAAATGTTAACCATCCCTGACATTGAATCATCACTGTTCTTATGCATCGCCCCACCTGGGGTACCCTTCCCTCCCTACCTGCATATCCAAATTCTCCCTGTCACTCAAGATCCTATTCAAAGGCTCTTGGAAAAAAAAAATCCTGTTTTAAGAAATCTATCCCTCCACAAAAACTTCTTTTTTTTTTTTTTTAGGCTTGTAGGTGTAAATCCAAATTCTTTTTTTTTTTTTTTTTATTAGTTTCAGGTGCACAAGACAAAGCAAAACTTAGACGTTTCTCATTTCACAAAAACTTCTTCAGCATGGTAGCTATACTGCTCTGATAGCACTTGCTTCCCTATTTTCCATTGGTTAATGGTATACCTTCTTATCTCTCTCTGCAGACGTTGAAGTCCTTGGAGCACAGGGACCAAGTCTTTGTACTGCTGACTGCGCCTGCACGCCCCTAGGTGGCAGATGACAGTTACTGGTTGAATGAATTCATTCCACGGCCAAGTGTCTGGTCGCACTGTTTGTTTAGTGGCATTAGTGAAGTCTACTGACGATGCTTCAAATACAGGAAATATTTCCCCCTGTGGCATTTACCACTTTTCTTTAAATTTATCGTCTCCACCAAATGTTACAGAAACAATAATAGGATTGGGAGCTCTAGGGATTCTGAGCTCCTGGGGGTCTTGGCAGATGTCTGCCCAGCTGGTTTGTACTACATGTGGTGGGAGGAGGGAAGGCTTTTCCTATGGCTTCTGAACGCTGCCACTCAGTGTAGATTCCACTGTAGAAATCAACCCACTCCTCTAATGACACCTCCCTCCCCCAGGCCACTTAGACCTGGACAGAGATGACACCCGGGCCTTCTCTGCCTGAGGTAGGAAGTATCCTTGTCTGGCAGCTATTCCCAGAGATACAGATGCATAGAGGACTTGGCTTTTTATGCTGATGAAGAAAAAAGGACACATTATCTCAGAATTGTGCAAGAAGCCAGGGGAAGCAGTAACTCCTGACCCTTGTCTATCATCACCAAACAGAGTCAAGCATTTTTGGCCTAGGGTCAGGTTTGAAACATGTGTTCACTGAAGTGATGAAAACAAACTGAGCCTTGATTTAAATTCCTCTGCTAAATGGGTAGCCTCTTAGGAAGCAGGGTGAAGACGCTCAAATGCTTGAGTCTGGGCTGGCCCAGTGGCTCAGGCAGTTGGAGTGCTGCATTCCTAACACCAAGGTCGCTGATTTGATTCCCACATGGGCCAGTGAGCTGTGCCCTCTACGGCTAAGATTGTGAACAACGGCTCTCCCTGAAGCTGGGCTGCGGTGAGCAGCCGGAGGTTGTGAGCTGCCATGAGCTGCCAGGAGGGGCCGGTGGCCGGCAGTGAGTGGCTGTGAGCGGCCAAGACCGGCAACCAACTACTTCAGCAGTATCAACAATTTTTGTTAAATAAGGTGTCTTTAGCCAGAAACACAAGGTTATGTATGGTTGGCTATGTAATAAAAGGTTATGTACTGGTTGTCTAACAAAAATATTGTGACCAGAGGCTCACAGGAACCTCACCCTGTATTTCCCCTAGGAGCAATGGTCCAATATTCACTCATTCAGTGTTTGCAGAGATACTATAGAACCTATCCACCATGAATAATGAGACTTCAGGGTGTTATATCACCAGTCAGGAACTGAAACTGTTGATAGACTGTGATCAAACACCAACTCTGAGTTGACATTACAATAGCACATTTAAATGTGAGGACACAGGCCCCTTCTCAACACAGCATTTGAACAAAAGACCTTAGCAAGGACTGAGGTTCTGGTTACAAGGCTGAGTGGTGGTGGTTAAGGGGGGTAAGAGTATTTTCTGATCCAAAAAATGAGTATGAAAATACCTCCTCTTATAAAAACACAGAAGTGGCCAAATAGATTAACTCTCCAAAAAGAGAAAGGAAATAAAATTAAGGTTGGCTCCTTTCATTTGCTTGCTATGGCCAATCACCTGGATCCATGGTAAGAATTTATATGGATAGCACTTCACAGTTTACAAACTCATCACCTTGGGAACCTTGGGAGGAAGAGGCATTTAAATGTTGGTACTCTGGAAGTCTGAACAATGGCAACAGGTTATGTGGAGCAACACAATGGATTCCATAACTGACCCAAAGCAAATCTGTAGTGATCCAGCCAGTTAAACAGGATGTGCTTGGCCTTTCTCTGCAGTCTTAAGTTAATAACCATCGCAATGTCAGACATAGGTCTTATGTCCATGTCCATTACTGGATCAAATGTAGCTGTATCCACTGGGCTTGTTAAACATGAAGGCTTCAAAACAGGAAGTCTGAGAGACAGAGAGACAGAGAGAGACAGAGACAGAGACACTATTTACTATACGATTATAAAACATCAATTCATTCATTTACTCATTCTCTTATTCAGTAGGTTGTCCAACAAATGTTTGAGTGTCATTTATGGGCCAGGCATTGTGCCGGAAACTAATACTAAAGATATAATATATAAAAATCATGTTCCCTTGTAAATGTACTTAATGACACTGAATTATACATTTAAAAATAGTTAAAATGGCAAATTTTATGTCATGTATATTTTACCACAACAAAAATGGAGGAAGAATAAGCTACGTTTCCTATGCTCAGGTGCTCATCGTCAATGGAAGAACTAGATGGGTAAACATGATACAGCCTGAGGGTTATGTTATTTATAGGCACAGAGTATTACGGAGCATAAATGGAAAATTTATGTTTGTAATATTGAGTTTCTGTTTAGCAGAAGAAAGTTTCAAAAAAGTACATCATGAGGACATTATACTATAAAATATATAGTTATAATGAACATTATGTGTGAACTTTTCATAGTAAATTGGGTATATAAAGTAGTTCACTTTGGATGGGCTTATGTGACTAGAAAAATTGTTGATAATTCAGTTTTACATGTATTCGTTAAGTATACATAATTACATGGACACTTACATATTTACATATAAAACATATGCACAACTGTATCCTTAACTCATTCTCCATGTGTCGTTTACATAATTTTAGTTGTTACAACAGAGCCAGATGAAGCTATGAGAGGAAGAATGTGAAGAGAGTACAGAATTCAATGACCCATGAAAAGATTAACAAAGAGGATGAAGAGGGTTTTGAGAATTTGGTCTACAGAAGTCAGGCAATAAAAGTTGAACCTGGGAATACACCCTGTCTGAAGGGTGCAAACTTGAACCCTCTTTTCATAATGACTCTAAAAAGGACTTAGAGAACTATCTGAAATGTTGATAAAAATCACCTGAAAATGTACGTCTTAGATTCTGAGTCTCAGCCTCAAAAAGCCGCTGGATGAATAACCCCCCAGAACAGTTTAGAATTTAAATAGAGAGATCAAGTAAATTAAAACTTCAATGTGTATGTATGAATTTTGAATCATTGGGATAATCTCGTGTATTTATTATCATTGAAATAGTAAAGATATTTTGGTAAACTAGAGAATCTGAGAAATTACCCTTGGATTTTCCATTTAAATTGAGTTAACTGATTTTAGACTTGTTTAAAAGTTTAAAATAATTTGACTAATTTCAAAAATATAGTTGGAATATTTAAGAGAACTTGAGATTCCCCTAAATTTAATTTATTTGCTTCACAAAAATTAAGAACTTGAGAATATTTTGCTTGTTAGGTTTATAAACATGCATTTGAGGTATTTAAAGGGGAGTAAAATATATTAAAATATATTAAAATATAAATGTGCTTTAAAATATATAAGGGATTGTTATTCATTAAGTTGTACTGAGTCTAACTGTTAAAGATCAATCAGTTCAACTGAGTTAATCAAACATTAATCAACAAAATAATACAGACTATTGTTATCTTAGTAGAATTTATAGATAGAATAAGTAGATTTTTAATGGCCTTAAAACTTAACGAAAACTGGGTGTTTAATGAGTCACTCCAATAAAATGAATTTTTATTTTAAAACTAAAGTGATTACATTTTTCTAGTCACAAAAATCTCTTGGACATCAAAAAACCCATACTGATTCCTCGATTTTCAAAGCTTCTCCCCATGACATATTTACTAAGTTGATTAATCAAACCGAAGTGAATTTCTTTACTGTGTTTTTTTTTTAATAGAATGAAATTGAGAGAAAATTCTCTAAGAATTGCTAAAAAACACAATTTGCTAGCAGAGAGACAGTAAATGGAGTTGACGAGATGAGACATTCACGGGTATGACCTGTGGGAATATATTCAAAAGAATTGAAAGCAGGGTCTCAAAGAGATATCTGTACACCCATGTTCACAGCAGCATTATTCACAGTAGCAAAAATATGGAAGCCATCCAAGCATCCATCAACAGATGGATAAACAAAATATGGTATAGAAATACAATGGAATATTACCCTTATAAAGGAAGGTAATTCTGACACATGAAACAACATGAATGGACTCTGAAGACATTATGCTAAGTGCAATTAGCCAGTTACAAAAGGAAAAATACTGTATGATTCCACTTACATAAGGTATCCAGAATAATCAAATTCATAAAGACAGAAAGTAGAATGGCAGTTGCCAGAGACTTGTGGGGTGGGGAGAATGAGAAATTGCTGTTTAATGGGTACAGAGTTTTAGTTTTGCAAAATGAAAAAGTCTGGAGATGGATGGTGGCGATGATTACACAACAATGTGAGTGTACTTCTGCCACTGAACCATGCACTTACGAGTAAAAATGGTTAAGATTTTAAACAAACAGAAGTCAGCACATGCTCCTTCTGGTAATTATATAAATGGGCCTATGTGTGTTTAATAGTTTGACTCTTTGGTTCTTTTTCTAAAACAAATCCAACCTATCTCAAAAGAGAAACCAATGTCTAAAATAACATGAAAACTAAAATCCACCTTTGCCTGTAATATCAAAAGAGTGACTATTTCACACTTTCGTCTTTGACTTGTGTTGTAGAATTCACTTGCTTGCACTTCATTTTGTAGGCCTTGAATAACTCCCTTGCTTCTTTGGAGATGGGATTGACATCAGGGAGTGACTGAGAAAGATTTAAACTCAGGTGACATGGCTCATATAAACCCAGGGAGGTAAGATAGCATGATATAAAGGCACTTTTTACGGCAGAAAAATATATTTTTTGAAAGCAGGGTCTCACTGCTTTTCAGAAGACCCTGCACTTCAGCATATGTGAAATAACCATGGTAAGTCTAGAGTAACACAGTTCTGATGCCTGTCCCTAAAAATAAAGATCTTTTATATGTGCTCATACACATTCTGTAATATGAGTACCATTTACATACATGCACTCAAAATTTTAAAAGCTTCAAAAGTTTGATCAAAATCAATCAAGCTAGCTCATTACTTAACTATATGAAATTTAGAGATACTAATTTTAGAGATACCTCGACAAAAGTTCTAGCCTAAAATTCCTCAACAGAGATTTAGTGCAAGAGTGAAATGATTAAGAGAAGTTATTCTGAGCCATAGTTTTAACAATCCTCTAGTATTTCCAAGTTTCTTTGGAACATTACTTATCCTTTAAAAAAAATAACCGTATACTGATTTAATTTCACTTTAGAAAAAACTATATATGAACCCCACACAACTTTTATGAAATCATAGATTATGTAAATACAAATAATTCAATCAGTTAAGACACAGGAAATCAATTTCCCAAAGTTTAGGAATTACGCCTTTAGAAAAAACTAGGTGTTCATTTTTTTCTCTCAACTCTATCTTTACCTTCTAACCTCTCCTCATCCCAAACTCAGTTATTTTTCAGGTAAGGTCCATAAACTGCTATGGTAGCATCCGTATTGTAGAAATTACCAGGAAATACTAAAAGTTAAGAATCTAAAATTAGTCAGCATTGTTCCTGCTATGGTCTGTGCAGAGGTGCTATCATGAAGATGATTCAAGAAACCTCGGACCTACCGCCTCAGGGAAGCATAAAGGAAAAGATTTGCATTTTACAGGTGCCAGAGATAGCCTTAGACTTTGGGGATGCCATTTGTAGACCAAGGTGATGGCAAAATGCCCAGAAATCTTCACAGTAATGAACTTATTCACCTGGGGGCAACAGAAAGAATTGTCATTTCCTGCACAGAATTCTCACATCATACTCATAATTCAGGTGGAAATCAGACATTTACATGGCCTGTAAGGATATTTGGGTCCAACATTAACCGACAGCTTCAGTCTAATTCCATTAGGTCAGGAACGGATTTTCAGTTTTGTGCTGCAGATTCATTTGTTGTCACAATTTATTGAGGGAAAGAAGAGGAGTGCGGAGAAACTCTTTGCAATTAATGTGGTCCTGTCTTATAAAGAAAGTCAGATTCATTTTAGATTGAGAAAATTCTGGGCCTATTTACAGGTACTTCTGAGTCCTAACTCTAGCCCTGAGGCACAGTCCTTCTCTCCTGTAAAATACCGTTGATAACATCTGATCAACATCTGATTCCCTTGATGTCATTTATGGGGCTGCCAAGAGCTTAGAAGTTTTACAAGTCATAGTATTACTGTGAAACTTATTAGAGAGATCTTATAAATGACAAGTATGGAAAAGTAATGATAAACGAACAACTTCTTAAGCTTAAGTGGACATCTGCAGCTTTGTACAGCTTATTTAAAAGGTTTGTGGAGGGTTGGTGGTTCAATCCCTGCATGGGCCACTGTGAGCTGCGCCCTCCTTAAAAACAAACAAACAAATAAATTAATTAAATAAAAGGCTGTGGAGATGAATTGTCCTAATTAAGTCAGCTGCTATAAGCCTGCAAGGACTTTTGTTTGATTACAAGTTACATTCCCTTGCTTCCTGAAGGCTGCCAGGTGAGGTAATCTGAACTAAGTAATCTACCTCATGAACAACTCCTGATTTTTTTTTTTTAGATAAAGGGTAAGGCAATCCTGACTCCTGAGTGACAGGAAACTTGCACATGCAGGCTTGCCTGGTACAGTTTCTTTACCTGTTTTTTACTTCCCTAACCCTCCAGAACTAAGCAATACTTCTCTTAAAATGGCAATCTAAATAGTTTATGTAGTACACAAGGCCACCATAGATAATTTTGGTAAATTGTATAGAACAGAGACCTGGAGGTACTCTTCACACAGGAGCCTTCCAGTAGAAATATAACGTGAGCCACATAAGTAACTTTAAATTTTGTAGTTGCCACATTAAATAGAGTAAAAAGCAGGTGAAATTAATTTTAACATTTTATAACTAAATATATCCCAATATTAACATATAACCACTATAAAAATCATTATTATTTTACAGTCTCTTTTTTTTTGTAAGGAGGGCGCAGCTCACAGTGACCCATGTGGGGATCGAACCAGCAACGTTGGTGCCATCAGCACCACGCTCCAACTGAGCTAACCGGCCACCCCTACATTCTCATTTTGTGTACTAAGTTTTTAAAATCCGGTGTATTTAAAATCTGGTATTTACATCCACAGTGTATTTTAAGTGTTCCATAACCACATGTGGCTAGTGGCTTTCATATTGAACAGCACAGCTCTATATAAATGGTGCCCAGGTTGGTTGTGCAGTGTATCACATAAAGTGGCTGTGGGAACAGAGCCAGGGATGGTTTCCAGGCTCTCGGCCTCACGCTAAAGGGTGCTGGCTCAGGTAGTAAATGGCCATCAACTATGATTGGATGGCCATCAGCTGTGGCTAGTTGGCCGTCTGCTGTAACCAGTGAGCCATTGGCCACTAATATAACTGCTGTGGCTACGCTAGCAGCAAATGGGGGCTAGCAAGAAGATGGTGGCTGGCAAGCGCGGATTGCACGGCGGAGTCGAGGGGAGTCGGTCGGTTGGCGGAAAAGAGGACAGCAGGTCGCACGTCGTGTGAATCCAGCCTCCAATGAGACTATAGTGGTGTGACTCCCCTACCTATGGCTCCATGGGTGTTCCTTTTTGGCCTCACCATATCCTGTGTTCTTATGTGGGGAGCAGGACCAGAAACCCCGCCTGACACTCTGCATGACACATGGCGCAGCAAGCAGGGTCTCCTGCACAACAGTGGCCCTGGATATAAATGCAGCATGCACACACCACACACACACAGTAACTATATATGAACTGACAAAGCCCACCACAGAGGTTACAGAGTGGCCACTCACAGTATTTGGTTTAGTCTTCTCAGAGTATGAATTAATTGCCAACTTTTACATATCAGGCTATTTCACCAAAAAAATCTGAACTTATGGCTTTTTAAAAATCATAAAATATAGCAAGCCCAAGCCTATATTCCTATGTGGCAACAGCCTTCAGGCCCTGGATAGAGGCTGTCCCCTTCAGGGGACACACACTTCCTGATTCACAGTAGTGCCACCTGGCAAGCTCACTCTTACATTATCTGAATTTCTGATCCTCGATCCTACAGAGCTACACACCAAGATATTAACGGAGGTAATTAATGCACAGTGAGATTGAGAAGACTGTTACTTTGAACATTGTATACTTTCATATTATTAAAATGCTTTTATAGTGGGCACAAAATGCTTCTCTAATAATTTTTTAAAGCCACTGTTTAAAGTAACTGCTGCTTAGCAAAGCCGAATCTATCAAGAAAGGGACCAAATAAGCAAAGTGCCAAGTGAAATGAAGAACTGAAATATTTATCAGATCAATTGGGTGGTGTAGACAGCCAAACTGAATAATTTAGTCCTCTCAATCCTCTTTTCCCCAATAGCATATTTTAGAAACTCAAAATAAATTATTAACACAGCTTAAGAAATGATTAGAAGAATGATAAATTGTAAAATGATACCCAAATTTCAACTGGATCATCAAGTTTTCCCTTTGGAGGCCACGTCCATTCCTGTACAATGTTTCCTTTTTTGCTGATCACCCTGCCTCCATCTTGATTAAACATCATTGATATTATTTGGCTACAAAAAAGACAAAAACATGACTCCTTCAGAAGAAAAATTCAGGGACTCTGACACGGCAGAGGCGATGGAAGTCACCAGCTCACAGCCTTTACAAGAACAGGACTTCCTCCTATCACATTCTTAGAGGATGGTCACCTTGCCTATACCTGAATATCTCCCTTGACGGGAAGGTGAGTATATACCTCTCAGCTGATCAATATTTCCCTTCTCGGAGATACATCGCCTCCCACTTCACCACCCCTCACCTAGAATCATAGGAATGGGTCCTACCAGCCATGATTATATACCAGGCTGCCTTGGCTGCAGTTCATTGAATCAGGGGTGGAAATTTGACCCAGAACTGTGTTCCCAATGGATGCAACAACATATACAAAGGGCAATGAGGAAGGTGGTTGGCGCATTGCATTCAAGAGACTGAAAGAAAGCCAGTGTGGCTAGAGTCCAGAGTGGTGCAAATGAGGTTGCAGTGATTGGCAGGCAGGGGCCAGATGGGCAGGGTTTCCTAAGGCGTATCATGTATTTTAAAGCAAAAAGTCATAGAAGGGTTCAATAACAAAGCAAAGAGGTGACATGGTCAAAGGAACCAAAGTAAATGCTGGAGAAAAGAGGTCATGGCAGGAGAGAGGATGATAGCTTGGGCTAGGGCAGAGGTGAGCGAGATGGAGACACACAATGGGATTCAAGAACCATCTAAGTCTGGATAGATGGGCTCTGGGTGGTGAAGAACAAGCATGTGTCCATTTTATCTGCCCTATCCTTTATATGTCTGTTAATGCAACCTAGTATTTTATTAGTTTTTTCGGCTCAGGAGCATCACACTATGTATTCATGTCTAAATCATCTTTATGTCTTCTCTCTTCTCAGCACAGCACCTGGCACACAGAAGGGGCATAATAAAAGTCTGAATTGCACTGACAAAATGGATTCAATTAAATAAATACATATTGGGTAATTATTAGATGCAAGACACTGTTAAGTATCTTGGGATGCCCAGAGTGAGGTGTTCTCTCTGCACGCAGAACATTTTCAGTCCAATGCTAATAATTACTTTGATAGATAACATTTGTTGGTAGCCTACTACTGTGTTTCCCTGAAAATAAGACCTAGCCGGACCATCAGCTCTAACGCGTCTTTTGGAGCATTTTGGAGCATTCGCTCCAAAAGACGCGTTAGAGCTGATGGTCCGGCTAGGTCTTATTTTCAGGGAAACACAGTATGTGCGAAGTCTTAAATACATGTTTTAAATAGGCAGTGTTGCTCGATGGTAACAAACACTGTAGAGCCAGACAGTTAATGGTATTGAACCTGACTCTTCCATTTCTTAATTGTGTGGAATATATTTAACTTTTCTGTGGCTCCGTTTCTTTATCTTAAAAATGGTGTTAACAACAGCATCTACCTCACAGAGCTGTTGTGAGGACTTACTGAGTTAATACCTGTAAAGCAGTTTGAACAGAGCCAGGAACCTTATAAGTTCTCTGAAGGTAATGACTTTTATTATTAACTCCATCTATAGGCATTATGAGTCCCATTTCCCAGATGAGAAAACAGGCTAAGGGAGGTTAGTACCTGCAGCCTAATGCAGAGTTCAACAGAGGGGCATACCATTTAATGGAACAATAACACTTCACAGTATAAAAGGGGTGCTTTTGGCTTGAGGAGACTGCAGTCTAACAGGCTGCAGGAGCAAAGCGACCAAACCAGTGAAAAAAGCAGAAATAGAAGTCCCAACTCTTGGACACCCAGGGCACATTCCTTTCCTGAACAGCCTGCCCTTTCACTCACCCTGGGTGTCCAGCCTTCAGCTGTTCTCATTCCTGTGAGGAACCTCAGGGAAAACCCTAACCACGCACCCGCACACTGCAGTAGGAGCTTGAGCTACAGCAGCTGCCTCCTGCCTGCGTGGCTTTCCCTATACACTGGATTTTGGCAACAAGGGTCCCAGGCCACACACCCCTTTTATTCATCTTCCTGCTGGTGCTAGTTGCTGAGCCTTCTCACCAAGACTTCCCTTTGGTGGGACAACAGATGCACAAAAAGATTGGTTTAAAAGATCATTAACGGTAATATAATGAAATCCCTTTGGAAGCAGTTTTTTGTTGTTTTTTTGCCTTCTCTTTCAGAGACTTCTGCTGAAAGCAGACAGTACCCTCTGCCAAGAAATGGTCTGTGGTGCCCAGGATGAAATTACACAGGGGCAGGACTTAACTGTGAGGCTTAGCATTTTGGGCTTCTGTGACGTTCCCAAAATATCATCAGCAGATGGTGTTGTATTCATCTACTTAGTTACTATTATCAAAGAACACAGGGAGAAGACGAGGAAGGCAACCACAAGTCGGAAGAAAATTTGTCATCTCCTGTTTGTTTCATGGATTTCTCATCTTGGACATTTAATTTTATGTAACAAATAATCAAGGGGACAATTTCCCAGTGTAAACTATACTCTTGGGCAATACTGT